>NW_028087584.1:1326611-1865113 GCF_014824575.4 Sturnira hondurensis | reverse complement strand
CCCTGCAAATCCAACCCATAATAGCAGTCTTGTGGCTGGTGGCAAACACTGGCATGGGGGCTAAGCTTAGATCTGGGCAAAAGAACACCCCACCGGGGGCCTGTTTCAAGTGTAGCAAAGAAGGGCACTGGGCCTGCCAGGGTCCTCAACCTCAGCCACCAACGAAGCCTTGCCCCGAGTGCCGACAGCTAGGCCACTAGAGGGATGCCTGTCCCCTTAGAGGCTCGTCTCCAGTGCCTCCACGCTGGGGACCAGCTGATCAAGGTGAGGACTCTTCCCTGGTTGCTCCAGAGCTTCTCAGACTCCTAGGCGATTGAAGCGGCCCAAACTCGAAGACCCCTATCACCCTCACTGAGCCCAGGGTAACGCTGCAGGTAGCAGGTAAGTCCATCTCTTTTCTAGTGGACACGGGGGCTACCTACTCTGTTTTACCATCTTTTTCAGGACCTCTTACTCCTTCCCAGATCTCGGTCATGGGGGTTGATGGGACCCCGTCTTGCCTGTGGCGAACCCCACTGGCTTAGCTGCAATCTGGACGGCTTTCCCTTTTCCCATTCATTGCTTGTCATACCCTCCTGCCCTATTCCGCTCCTAAGACAGGATGTTCTCAAGTTACTAGGCGCCACCCTTCAGATCATGCAAACCCAACCCCTTCCCCCTCCCTTATCCTCCTGCTGTTGGAAAGCCCAACTCCTCCTCCAGCTCTGCCCATTTCCCCCTCCCTGAGTCTTCCCAATCCCTCCAGTCCTTTCTATCTGTTTACAGACGAGAGACAGGGAATTGCAGTGGGAGTCTTAGCTCAACCAGTAGGCCCAACATACCGCCCAGTTGCCTACTTATCAAAACAGCTTGACCCTACCCTACGTGGATGGCAGCTGTGCCTCTGGGCATTAGGGAGCATGGCTGAACTTGGGAAGGAAGCCCTCAAATTCACTCTATGCCAACCTGTTACCGTATTTTCCTCTCATCACCTTACGGACCTGCTCTCCCACTGAGCTCTCCCACTGAGCTCTCTCTCTTTTGAGCCCTTCCCGTCTACAGGAATTCCACCTCCTGTTCATCGAGGGGATGGCCCTGTCTCTCCAGCTTTCACCATGCCTCAACCCAGCTACCCTCCTTCCAACCTCCACTACGGACATAGAGCCGGCTCACTCCTGCCCAGAAGTACTAGACTTCCTGGGTCAGCCTCTAGACTGTACATCTGACAAGCCCCTCCCCAAGGCAGATCTCACTCTGTTTGTCGATGGAAGTTCAGTGCTTGGAGGTGATGGCTGAAGATGGGTGGCCTATGCGGTAGTAACGTTGACTGAAACCCTTGAAGCCAATAAGCTCCCTGAAGGTACCACCTCTCAGAAAGCTGAACTCAGCTCTCACCGGGCACTTACCCTAGCCCTGGGGTAAGAAGGTTACTATCTACACAGACTCCACAAATATGCTTTCTTGATTGTTCATAGCCACTCGGCTGTGTGGAAGGAAAGGGGCTTCCTCACTACTAAAGGTTCACCTGTTGTTAATGCCTCCCTCATTGCCAAACTCCTCCAGGCCACAGACCTACCCACTGCCATAGCAGTGGTCCGCTGTAAGGGTCACCAGGCCTCACAGGACACTGTTTCCTGCGGCAATGTCCGGGCAGATGCTGCGGCTCAAGAACTCACCTCACAAGCCCTGCCACACCCCATCCTCTTTCTGACCACTGTTATTCGCCCCACCTACATCCCCCGAGAGTACTCCACTCTCCTCCAGCAGGGTGGGCACCCAGGAAATGAGGGATGGGTCTTCCTCAATGGAAAAATAGCCCTACCCCAAGAACAGGCCACTGCACTTCTCTCAAAATTCACCAATCTTTACACATTGGTCCGAAGGCTCTGATGAGGTTTCTAGACCCCTTGTTTATTCATCCCACTTTTTTCCAAGCCATCAAGGAAGTCCACTCTAAATGTGCCACTTGCTCCAAGACATCCGCCCAGGGAGGAATGAAGCCTCAGGTCCCAGGCCATCAACTACTTAGACACCTCCCCGGACAGGATTGGCAGGTCGACTTTACACACATGCCTCCCCACAAGAAATTCCGCTACCTTTTAACCTTTGTTGACACGTTTTCAGGTTGGATTGAGACCTATCCCACAGTAAGAGAAACAGCGGATACGGTAGCCGACTCCCTCCTCAACCACATCATCCCACGATTTGGACTGCCCTCCTCTATCCAGCAGGACAACCGCCCAGGCTTCATCTCTCAAATCGTCCAGCAGGTCTTCTCTTCCCTTGGCATCACCTGGAAGTTGCACATCCCTTATCATCCCCAGTCTTCCAGTAAAGTAGAACGGGTTAACGGTATTCTGAAAACCCACCTAACCAAACTTACCATAGAAACCAGAAATTCCTGGCTCTCTCAGCTCCCTCTGGCCCTCACTCAAATATGGGCAGCCCCACCAGAACCAACAGGACTCAGCCCTTTCGAACTACTGTATGGCCGCCCTTTCCTTATTAACCATAACCTGCCAGTATATACTCCTCCTCTGGCCTCCTATCTGCCCTATCTCTCTCTCCTCTGGCATCTTCTCCGTGAACACTCAAACAGAGTTCTTCCTCCTGTGGGGGGTATCCGGAGACAGGCCCAGTCACTCTCCTACAGCCTGGAGACCAGGGATTACTCAAAGAACTCCGACCTGGACCGCTCCAGCCCAAGTGGACGGGGCCTCATACTGTTATTTTAACCACCCCTACAACAGCAAAACTGATGGTCAGCCAGTATGGGTCCACCTCTCCCGCCTTAAGCTGGCCCCTGCCTCAGGAAAGTGGTCAGCGCAGCCCATAGGAAATACCCGAGTCTGCTTTACTAAAACACCAGGTTCTCCCAATGAAGTCTCTACAAATCCTTCTCCTCCTCCTTCTTGCTCACCCATTTCTGCCAAAAACCCCTCCTAACCTACAAACCAAATACATCTGGAGAGTCTTCGTACGTGAAATATATCACAAAAACGGACAGGTAAATTCTCACTCTGTCACTTCTGCGGACTGCCCTCCCACTGGTTGTTCTACATCCATCCTTCTCTCCGCTCCCAAAAGTAGCTTTAGAGGGCTAGACGGCTGGACTGCCCGGCATGGATGGCACATTCTCTGCTTCCTCTATGACCAGACAAAAAGTAAGTGCAAACTCTGGCCAGACACACATGGAGGCTGCCCCTACTACTATTGCAAATACCATAAATGGAGTACTCTCAAGCCGTAGCACTTTACCATTTATGACCCATGGGACTACAGATGGGAACAGGGAGCGAAAGGAAAACTATACCAAAGCCTCTCATATTTGTATCCCTAGAGGTCCATTGAAATATACCAAACTCTTGTTCCAGAACCATGGAATACAACTCTATTAACTGATACCATGTTAACACATGAACAATCCTTGCAAATACAGATCCAACAAAGAAAACAGTGTGTCCCTTTTTCTTGGCTAAGCCTCATACGCCAAGGAATTCAGCTCTTCAATATCACTGACATAGGAAACGTCACTGACTGTTTCCTATGTGCTTTTCTTGACAGCTCCCCTGTTGCGGCAGTTCCCATACCCACTCCCCTCAAGGTCACGAACTCCCTGAAACCTTTTTTCCTAAAGGATGCACCTCTCTTTCAAAACATAATGAACAGTCCCAAAGTATGTTACAGTACTGCAGGCGCTTCCTCATGCAACCAGACCATGCAGATATCGGGAACCCCTACCAGCCCCCCAGGTATGTTTTTCTGGTGCAATGGAACGCTGCTGTGGACCATTAACTCCTCAGTCTTCCCCTGCTTCCCGACTGTGCTTACCCCACAGCTTAAGTATTATGGAAAAGGAGAGCTCAGAGACAAACTAACCAGGCATAAAGAATGCAAAAAATCATACTCATTAATTCATTCCATAAATGCTTTTTGAATTAAGTACCACATTAAGGAGATTAAAAACAGTTTATGTTGAAGAATGAGAATGATGAACACCAGATTCAGGTTAGTGGTTACAAATGAAAAGAAGGAAAGGAAATGGTAGCTAGAAGGGCTGTCTTCCTGCCCGTGTTAGTAGGTCTAACCTTCACCACAACCCTGGCAGCAGCTGGGGTAGGCAGTGCTGGGCTAGCACACAGTCTCCAAGCTACTCGCCAGTTACGGGCTGAGTTGGAGCAGGCCCTTAATGCCTCAGCCATCTCTCTAGCATCCTTGCAGAGACAGATAACCCCAGTAGCCCAGGTTGCCCTCCAGAACCACAGAACTCTAGACCTACTAACAGCAGAAATAGGGGGAACATGTCTCTGCCTGCAGGAACAGTGCTGCTTCTATGTGAATGAGAGCGGGCATAGTAGAAGAGAATGTTAGGACCTTACAAAATCTAGGGAAAAATTACACCAAGACCCCACCACTCTTGAAATAACCCCTTGGTGGCGTTCCCTATTTTTTGCCACCCTGGCCCCGGTCCTAGGGCCAATCATAATAATCTGCATACTATTAATGCTTGGCCCCCGTTTCCTGAGATTCCTCCAGGAAAGAATTCACAAAGCTTTCAGGGTTACTTTTCACCAGATGTTGCTTCAGACACAAACCTACTTGCCCCTCCCTGGCAAACTAGAAACAGCTGACCTCTAGGCCCTCCCCTTTACACCCCTCCTGTCAGCAGGAAGCATAGAGGAACACGACGCCCCTTATCCTATCAAAGAGGTCTGAATGTTAGGGTGGGCGGGGATAGGAGGAAGCTCCGGCTGGACTTTGCCAAGACGGACATCCTCACAGTAACCTGAGTCCAAGGAAGAGACTACCAATGCTGTATTGCTGCTTTGTTCAGAGGGCACCAATCCCCAGCTCCCACAGGGAGCCAACGAAAATAAAACCCCACTACATTCCCTGCTTGGGCGTGACTTCCCCAGCCTCATTCTGCAGACCGGGGAACCTCATTCAGGTGCACAAACCCCAATAAAGCTTTTTATTGCCTACTTTATGGCTGATTGGCATTTCTTTCTCGGTGGAGCCTAAGAAAACATCTCATTTATGTTGTCTTCAAGATCATGCAAAAAATCATACTCATTAATTCATTCCATAAATGCTTTTTGAATTAAGTACCACATTAAGGAGATTAAAAACAGTTTATGTTGAAGAAGAATGAGAATGATGAACACCAGATTCAGGTTAGTGGTTACAAATGAAAAGAAGGAAAGGAAATGGTAGCTAGAAGGGGTGAACCAAGAAACATGCACATATAACATATTGTGTAATAATAGCTCACAGAAATTAATGGAAATAAGTAGAAGCTTTAGACTTTACTTACCTCACTCTAAAGGACCACCTTAGGCACTCTCCCTGACCTGTGCTTCATTTGGGACATGGTGTGACAATGCTAAAGTCTTGAACTTACAATGACTGAGAAATTAAAGAGCAGGAAATCACTTAGAGAGATATGTAAGTTATGACTGAATGTGGAGTAGGAAAGGGTAGGAGTATTTGTATGATTTAAGGTTTTCTGGGGAAAGTGTTTGCTGTCCTATTCTGGAGACCCAGAACCACACTTTAGGGCAACCTCTAAACTCCATATGGTGGCTAGCTCAATTTTCAGCTCCCATTTAAGGATGTAAAATCAAAGAATCATTCAATCATTATGCATTTCAATAAAGCTTTTTAGGCAGGAAAAGGGGGAAGGGGCCTCAGGAACAGCTATAAATGACACATGGACAAAACCAGAGGATCAGGGGAGGGAGGTGAGGATGGTGGGGGTGGCAGGAAGTGGTGGGAGGAAAATACAGACAACTGCACTTGAACAACAATATAAAAAAGCATTTATGAGCCAAAACTCTGTATTTGTCAGATAGCTAAGACATAGTCAAAGAGTAGATTGGTATTATAATATGATGATAATAGCTAACATTTATTGAGACCTTTGCTGAGGCCTGTGCTGAACACTTTATCTGCACTATCTCATTAAATCCTCACAATAGTCCTTTATGAGGGAGGTATCATTATTATTCCCAATGAATAGATGAAGAAGCCAAAATTTCCAGGGCACATTGTCTAAGTTAACTGGAGCTGGAACCAAGATCAGAACCTAGGACTTACTGATTATAAAATCTGTACTCCTTACCACTATGGCAAAATCCCATGGAAAACTTTCTGTGGGAATCAAGAAGAAATTACCAGCTTTAGCTAAACAATTTGATTTAATACAAAATCATAAGCAATGCAGATTTCATACAAAAAGAAATAACTGTAAACAGTTCTTCGTGGAACAATTTGAATGACTCAGCAGGCTGCAACCATGGGCAACTGATGAGTGGCAGCTTCATCATGACAATGCGCCCTCTCATGCATCATGTCTCATGCAGTTTTTTGGTGAAACACCAAATCACCCAGGTGACTCAGCCCCACTACAGCCCAAATTTGGTGCCCTGTAACTTCTGGCTTTTCCCAATCACCTTTGAAAGGGAAAAGATTTCAGACCCCATCAGTGAAATTTTCATCAGTGAAATTCAGGAAAATATGATGGGGCAGTTGATGGCTATTGGGAGAACTGTGTGAGGTCCCAGGTGCCTACTCTGAAGGGGACTGAAGTGTCATTGTCCTATGTACAATGTTTCTTGTATCTCCTTCAATAAATGTCTCTATTTTTTGTAATACATGGCTGAATACCTTCTGGACAGGACTCGTATATAAAGCAAGTTGATAATGTCCATAAAAGAGCCACAAATAAAGGACTATGAGAAGTTATAAAAGGGAATGGCAACTCTTCCTTAAGGAATCTGAGAAAGCTGCTTTGAGGGAGTGGTCAAATTCTAACTTGGAAATTTAAAAATAAATCTGTAGAAGTTCCCAATTGTATAGTAAATTGCATGTTTCACATTATCTTTAAGATTTTAATACCTAATAGAACAAAATGAATAAATAACATGTAAAAATACTAAACTAGGAGGTGGGGGGAATGGGTGGGGAGAAAATATAGACAACTATAGTTGAACAACAATAAAATAATTTAAATTTAAAAAGAAAAAAGAAATAATACTAAACTATGTCAAAAGAGACATAAATATTAACTAATTATGATGGGTTTATAAATATTCAGAAATTGTACAGTCAGTTAAAAACATGTTTTGTAACTTAAAAAAAGAAATAACTGAACTGAATTTTAAAGGATAGGTAGCAAAACATTCAGATAGAGTTTTGACAGAAGCTTGAGAAAATGTGATACATAAATAAGCGGCTCTGTGTGTTTCAGTGATGTATGCATTTGGAGCTGTGACAGAGATGAATTTGGTAAGGTTGATAAGAATGAAATTATAGCATATTTAGGAGGGAGGAGGAATTGAAAAAAAAACTTCTTTAATAATACCTTAGTAGCTCTAGAGACATACCTGTTGGCCTTCTCCAGGGCTGCCTCCCGTGTGAACCTTTTAAAATCTAGCTGAGGAAATAGACTACATGTAGGACACACTTGACTACAAGTAACCAGTAGTTTAGGCAATTATTTGATTTAAAAAATGACTACTTTGCCCTGGCTGGTGTGGCTCAGTGGTTGAGTACCAGCCTGTGAATCAAAGGCCGGGTTTGATTCCCAGTCTAGGGCACGTGCCTGGGTTGTGGACAAGGTCCCCAGTAGGGGGCGGGCAAGAGGCAACCACATGTTGTTTCTCTCCCTCTCTTCCTCCCTTCCCCTCTGTCTAAAAATAAATAAATAAAATCTTAAAAAAAAAAGTAAATACATAAATAAAAAGACAGACAACTACTTTTAAAATACACATGGTTTTTGACACTTTTCTAAGGCCATAAAAAACATTATTGGAGCCCTGGCTGGTGTAGCTCAGTGGATTGAGCACGGGCCTGCGAACCACACGATTGCGGTTTGATTCCCAGTCAGGGCACATGCCTGGGTTGCAGGCCAGTTCCCAGCAGGGGACGCACAACAGGCAACCATACATTGATGTTTCTCTCCCTCTCTCCTTTCCTTCCCCTCTAAAGATAAATAAATAAAGTATTTTTAAAAAAAGAACATTATTGGAAACCAGTTATGTTCACTTAACATAAGACAATAAAAAACAAACAAAAAATTAGTTTTCTAGTACTATTAGTTTTTCTCAGAAGTAAGGTAAGCTGTACTTTTAAACTACATATACTACTTTTCCAGTATAGAAATACTTAAATAACATGGTGAAAGGTTTTTCTCAGGCTCTGACGAGGAAAAAATGCCAATCAGCCACAAAAATAGGCTAAATGTAGAGCTTTATTTACCCAGACGAGGTTCCCTGCTCTGCAGAGATCAGAGAGGCTCGCTGCGGAATAGGGACGATGATGGGAGGGAGAAGGGTATTTCCCTTGGCCTCCCTCAGGAGCTGGGGATTGATCCCCTCTGAACAAAGTGGTGATACAGCATTGGTGGTCTCTGTGCAGACATTCCTTTTGGCAAAGCCCGCCCTTCCAGCTCTCTGATTGGACATCAGCCAGCGTTTCTGGGTGCCATTTTGGTCATTGGCCATCTTGATTTGTAGTCCAGCTGGGAATCTGTAGTCTGTTGAATCCACCAACCGTGAGAACAAATGTTGGAGACTTTCAGGGTTCCAAAGATGTTACTTTATTGGCCAAGTTTAACCTGCGCAGGAGTGAACTCTCAAAGTGTCCAACGACACAGTGCCCACAAGGGCTGCAAAGGAGAGTCACACACAGTGCTTACAGCTAAGTCCTTATATAGAGGCAAGCAAGCAAGCCTTACACAGATGACGTGGCAGTTAGCTATTGGCTTACAGAGCCCGCGCGCGGGAATAGGGCAGGGTCTGTCTCAACTGAAAGGAAATTTTTGAAACTAAACAGATTGCAATCAACTTACAGGATGTTTGCTAGGGACGCAGGCTCCTTGAGGCTGAGACTATTTTTCTTGTTCCCAACATAGTCCAGCCAGGGGCTTCCTCCTATACCCACCCACCCTAACACATGGTATTGATACAGGGTGCGGGGGGGGGGGGGCGCGCAGAAAAGATTTGGAATGGTGTCCAGAACTCAAAGTGTACAGCAATATTGGAGGAAATATTAAGATATCCTCACCCCCCCACCCAGGTGTCTGTTGGGGGAAGGGAAGAATGGAGCAGGGCCATTGAGAGCTATTTTGCATAGCAACAGTTTTGCAGCTAACCTCTGGAATGGTCATTTAACATATCTATAACCTTTAACTGGTTTCATAGATATGTTAAATAGCTGTGGCCAAGTTTTGAGCCAGGGAGAAGGGAGTGGCTGCTACTCAGGATGGAATTGGGAGGCTGATGCTCAGAGAGAGTGCCTGCGAGAGAGGTATGTGGCTTTAGCAGAGTGAGGAACCCCCTCTTGGCCAGGTGAGGGGGAGAGCCACTCTGTTTTGGAAAGATGTAGACCCCTGTAGCCATTAGGAGGGAGAGCCACGTGGTTTCAGTAGAGTGCAGACCCCCTCTTGGCCAGGTGAAGGGAAAGACCACGCAGCTTTGCCAGAATGGAGATCCCTGCGGCCGGGTGAAGAAAGACGCATGCTTTTGGTGGAATGCGGCTTTGGTAGAAGGGGCCCACGTGGCTCCGAGGTGCTCCCTTTGGCTGAGTGGCCTGGAAACCAGGAGAGACTTTGACTGGAACTTGGTACAAAGGACTCTTGCCAGTGGAAGGTGCCGCATGACTGGATTAGTTGGAGATCCTGCCTAGACAGACGACACAGCTCATGTGCCAGCGACCTGAAAAAACGGATGTGTGCTCTTTTCCTGATTTACAGTACCCGGAGTTGGGACAGTGGGAGAAGGGAGCGCTGTGTGTGTGTGTGTGTGTGTGTGTAGGTGTATACCCTTAAAGACTTTAATATTTTAAGGAAGGCATTAGGCCTGAATAGCATTAAATAAACATTTTGTTTCCTTTTCACAAATCTCTGGCATTGAGAGATGTCTTTCCAATTGGCAGCGGACAGAAGAGCCTAATAGATATTAGTATACCGTCCTTGGGAGGGGCCCCTGTTTTCTGAAGCAGTTTTTGGCATCCCTCAGTGGGCCAAGTATTGCCCCCCCCCTCAGACCCTTGTTCAGTAACAGTATTACTGAGTCTATATTTAGTACAACCATTTAGTCGTCAATGAGTAATACTGAGTGTTTAGCATCTCATTATACATCATATGAATGAGATATATACATATGTTATATATGCATATACATGTATGTATAACATATTCAAAGAATCAAACATGAACCTGACCATCAAGATACTGGAGTTCTAAAATAATATCAACTAGATATGTAATTTTTACCAAGTCATATCTTTTATTTAAAGCTCAACTTACCTGCAAGATGATAGTCTTAAGATAGACCCTAAGATTGTTATTCTCTGAAATTCTATGACCTTGACAAGCTTAAAAAATTGAATTGAGGATGTACAGTATATCCACAGGAAAACAGATTTAAAAGCATACAAGTAACTTAAAAACTAACACTATAAAGGAGGATGTCAAACTCATTTTCACAGGGGGCCACATCAACCTCTTGCTTGCCTTCAAAGGGCTGAATATAATTTTAGGACTGTATAAATGTATCTACTCCTTAACTAGGGGCAAGGAGCTCAGCACTGCCGCTGGGTAGAAACAAGGTGCTGGGTCAGATAAAACAAGGTGGAGGGCTGGATTTGGCCTGTGGGACTTGTATTTACCACGTGGGCTATAAAGGGAAAAACTTCTAAAATTCAGGTTCTGGTCCAGTTAATTAGAAAGGTCAAAATTACAATACTAATAAGCAGAAGAAAAGCAAGTTTTGAAATTAAATGAGAAAGTGATAGAAATGTTCACATAGCAGTTAGAGTTGTGTGGGGGAGGAATACTTTGTTTTGTTTCTCTTAATCATAAAAAACTGATTATCAACAATACCAGTACCATATTTCTACTTGCATTCATATAATGATCATTACATATTGATACCTCTTTTGTGTAATGCCTTAAAACCACCCCAGAATTCCTACCTTACATGAATTCTATAATTCTGTATAACTATATTGTTATCAGCCTCAAGGAGTTCACCACTTGGTGTGCTCTACCAAAGAAACAGACATGGTTGTGGCAAGGTAGTTTTATTTAACTTGCAGCAAGTAAAGGAGACAAGAGACTCATATCCAAAGTTCTGTCTCCCTGAAGGGAGGCTTAGCCACTACTTATATACACTATTTTGGTCAGTTATACCTTGATTTCTTCTTTGCAGTTGGTTATATTTATCCTGTTCAAAGTTCTTGTCAGGCTTATCCTCATTCTGTTTACAGCTGTGTGTGCAAAACACTGTGTTATACATTAACATTTAGTAAGAATAACATTTAGTAATAACATTTAGAACTACCCACCTTTGTTCTATCTAACAGTATAAGAGAGTGGTATTGTAACAGGGCATAGTCAGGAGGGGAGCCCTAAAAAAGAATTTGGAATGGGGTGCAGAACTCAAGGTTTCCAGGGAATATTAAGATGTCCTCACCACCATCCCCAGGGGGAAGGGACAAATGGAGCAGAGCCATTGAGAGCTGTTTTGCATAGCAACAGTTTCTCAGCTAACCTCTGGAATGGTCATTTAACATATCTATAACCTTTAACTGGTTTCATAGATATGTTAAATAGCTGTGGCCATGCTTTGAGCCAGGGAGAAGGGAATGGCTTCTACCCAGGATGTAACTGGGGGCTGGTCCCCTGAGTTACAGCGCCTGTGTGAGAGCTTGGAGTTGATTGGCTCCACACCATGGGGCCACACTTGCCCAGACTCACTATGGCAGCCCAGTAAAGCTGGGAGGGTATGGGAGTCCTGGCAGGTGTAACTGATTGTGGGAGGTGTTGAAAATGGGGCTGCAAAGGAGGACTGGTGTGGGGATTTAAATGCAGACACGACAGCCATTGGAAAGAGAGCCACGTGGTTTTGGCAGAGTGCAGACCCCTGCAGCTTTGGTAGAAGAGGCCCACGAGACTTTGGGGTGCTCCCTTTGACCGCGTCGCCTGGGAAGCAGGAGAGACTTTGCCTGGAAGAAGGGTGAAAGAACTCTTTGCCAGTAGGCCATGAATAGGTGCCACATGGCTTTGGAGTAATTAGAGATCCTTCCTGGACAGTGACACAGCTGACAGTGCCTCTTTTCCTGAGATACGGCACCCCGAATTAGGGCAGAGGGGAAGAAAGCACTGTGGGCATCTGTGGTGATCCTAAAGGACTTTGATATTTTTATGGGGACATCGGGTCACTACTTTAAGTCTATATAGCTTTAAATAAACCTTTCCTTTCCTTTTCACAAATCTCTGGCATTGAGGGACATCTTTCCTGTGGAGGCAGACAGACGAGCCCAGTAGGTATTAGTGTACTGTCCTTGGAAGGGGCCCCTGTTCTGTAGCAGTTTTTGGCAATCCTGGGTGGGCCAAATATTGCTCCCTGCCCTGGACCACTGTTCAGTAACGGTATTGGGAAAATTTTGAAAGGATTATCAGAAATTATACATAATTCCTGGTTGTGTCACTATGGGAAGCTAAATGTAAAGTATCACCACGGTTACCATTATAAGCAAAGTCTGACTCTAGTCATTGCAAACATTACCAGATTTGGGTGAGGTTTCTAGAGGTCTCCAGAGGGCAGCCAATTAGTCAAGCAACAATGTTTATGGAGTACCCACTGTATAGAAATTATTGACACTTGATGTTGCTAAGGAAACAGAAACCAAAATGACGAAGAAAAGAGAGAGAGAAGAAGGGAGGGAGGAAGAAAGGAAGAAAAGAAAGTCCAATTGATGCAGCAGCATCTAGTGGTAAAGAGAATTGATGGGATGGGAGAGTGGTTGTATTTATTAAGTTTTATTTGGTGGAGACTGACTAGAATTTAGAGAGAAACAAAGATCTCAAAGTGGGAAGAACATACAATACAGAATTAGATGCCTGGGTTCCAATTCCAACTCAGTCACTTGGGAGCTATGCAACCTTGAACAAACATAGTTTGGTTTTGTCTCCTGTAGAATGGGTATAATAATGCTGCTAAATACTTCATAAGGTTGCAGAGAGAACAATGAAGCAAAGACTTGTAAACTGTAAATGAGTCAAGATGTTACTTATTTACAATGAGGTCCTTGGGCAAATTTTGTGGTTTATTCTCTACCACGTCTTTTCTGCACTGTTTATCCTCAACAGGACACCTGCTGTCCACTCTCCCAGCATAGCTCATGTGCTAGAGTAGAAGTGAAGGACTAGCACCAGAGCCCTGCCCCTGTTGAACTGTGGATGACCACAGTGGGGCCTTCATGATGGGCACCACATGTGATAGTCATTTCTTTCAAGCAGTCAAAGGGTTTTTTTAATTGCCCAATGGGAGTAAACCGCAGACTAGGAGGCAATTTGATAGCTATTAAAACCGGGGCTCTGCAGTTGGAAGGTAGCTTTGATGTTGCGAGGTAGCTTTGCTATTTGGGAAAGTCTGTTTTCCATGATGAACTGCAGTGTGGTTCAAATCAGAGGGAAGGAGGACCCCTGGACCGCCATCAGGAGTGGAGCCTTAACAGAAGCCATCCTGGCAGCAAGAAGTCCTCAGTTTGCTGAAGACCCCTCCTATTTGCCTTCAGACCAGTTACCATCCTATCTTTTGGAGACTGTTGATGACATCAGTAGGACTTCTTTAAAAGAATGAGTTGTAGTTCAAGAAAGGATCTCAGAACATCAAGTTGCAAACTGTTTTAGAAACCATAGGTGAGACAACTTTGGCCAAATAGGCTACTGAAGAGACATTTGGCACTTTTTTCTATTTAAAGGAACATGGAGGAAGAGGTGATGTTAAAAGATAATCCATTTATTTATTCACATGTGGATTGCATTTGTTATCAAAGTAAATGTCTAATATCTAGAAAAGAAAGTATACTAAGTGCTTAGAAGATGAAGGATCAAAGGGCAAACAACAGTGAAACTTAGCCATCATCTTCTTGACAACTCTGCCTGTTTTTGTGTATATGTAAGTCAAACAATAAAAGCTTCTGGAGCTTGCATCTTCTTTCAAGATGAATTCTAGAAACTCTCCACCCCCAAAAATAATGAAGGTGATTACTCTTTCATCCTGTCAACTCTATTCACCACTACATGCTGCTACATCACCTGGACTTTTAATTCTTGAACACTTCAGATAATGAGAGTACATTAAAAATCACATGTTTTGTAGTCAGGCCCTCCTCTCATTTGAAGTGAATTGTGTGTGAGGAGAATTATACAAAGTCAGAATGGATTCTTCCACAGTAGATACTTTATGAATTGAAGGCTAAGGAAATATTTACACTTATTTGGAACTATTTTTTGGTTTTGAGGATGTCAGATTCAAAACTTTCTACCTTTAAGGGTTCTGAAACCTCCCCAGAAACAACTTCCTTTCAACACCCTGTCCTGTGTGAGGAGACTTGATGGAGGACCTAGTCATACTGGAAGTTTGGTGATTATTATTACTTGAAAATAAAATAGATGCTGTTTTAAATGTAAAAAAAAAGAACACTTGCTTTTTCCTGCATGTATCAGCAAGCTTCCCCTTCTTGTTCTCTCCTCAAATGGACTTTGAGCTATTCAATAGCATCTTTTCTGCTCACTTTGCATCCACAAGAAATGCTGATTTGCACCCTATAGAATTTGCACTCTCTATTGTACTCTTGTAACTGAACTAGTGGGGTCCTATGTCTGCTGACCATGGGCAACAAATCTGAAAGTCTGGTAGAAAGGAAAATAGAATTTTTATTTACTTACAGATATACATAGTAGATTTCTTGATGCCCACCCCCGCTCCCACCACCGATCAAGCAAGCAGGATGTTGGTGGGTGGCCACTGCAGTGGTTTCCCTCAGCTTCACACAAAGGGCTTGTTGCCCAGCCATGCTGCTTATTAGGGCCTGCCTCCTGAGACCAACTAACCCAAATCTGCTCTCCCCATCTCACTGCCCTCTTCTTACGAGCCTTACCAGGTGCTTACCAGGTGCTTCCAGCACCTGCAGTGTTTCTGGTCAGCTGGAAGAGCTCAGGGCAGAAAGCAGGGCCTAACCCTCCCTAGCTGCCCTGGTGCTGTAACCAACTGACCTGCACTGGTGGGCAGCAGCAACCAAGCTTTCTGCCTGGGAAGGGGCAAAAGTTTTGCCAGCCCGAGCCTCCCCAAGCCAGCTGACCTAAGCCACAACCCCCTGCCCACTGCCCAAGCCTACCCACCTGCCCTCCTACCCAAAACCTGCTGCAGTCCTGGACAGGCAGGTCCTGGAGCAGGAGAAACTAAGAATCCTCTGGCTAAGTCCCTAGCTCAGGAAACTCAGCCCTGGCCACAGACCCACCAGCCAGGGGATGAGGGAGTTAAAAAGCATGGTGTTTGTCTTTTAAAGACCCCTCCCATAATCCCCCATGCAACAAAACTACATGAAAGGGTGTGTTCCTCCCATCCAATCACCTCCCTAGTTTGGGTACAGCCTTGTGCACCTCTTTTTTTGTGTGTCATGTGTACATCATCCCAGTTGCCAGGGTGACATACACATTCACTGTCCTCAGTGTTTCTCCACCTTTTCCTATCTCCAATGGGGAGTTCCTCCCATTATAATTCCCCATTTTAGCACTCTGGATACTTGTAATCTTACAAGGGCACATGGACAAAGGCCTCATTCTTCTGTAACTCCTTCCTGCTGGCCAGACAAACAGCATAGTCCTGCCTATCCTCTTATCCAGAATTCCCTAAGAAAGGGGGTCTGGAGTGGAGGAGAGCCTTCACTAGAGGGAGAAGAATCTTGCAAAACCCAGATTAGTTGGTTTCCCTGAAAATCAGCATACACAATATCCAAAGGATGGCATTACTGGATGAGTTGGTACCCTTGGTGTATTTCAGAGACAACAAATTTGACAAGAGGGTTAGAAGGTGTAATCAGAACCCTAACAACTAAATGACAAAGGTAGGAATTAATTCTACGGTATTCTCTGATTAAGAAAAAAAATGACTTCCTTGGAGGAAGGTGTGCAAGACGTGTCACATTTGTCTGAATCCTTACTGCCTACTATGCTAATCTTAAATTAGGCTGAGGGGAATATCCTGAGATTCCCCTCTTCATACTTCTAGACCCTTTCTGACCAAACTATAAGAGCAAAAAGCAGTTTTAAAGCAAAGCCAATGGGTCGTCTGATACTTCACCAACTCAGTATTTTAGTCCAGCCAAACCATTGTGTCCCAGGAGGTGGAGATGCATGCAGACTTCTCAAGTAGGGCCTATACCTTTTCTGAGTCCACAAGACTACCTTTTGAGAAGATGTTTAGTTTCAATGCCTTTACTGAAATGATACTAAGCAGTGGCAATTTGATATCATCAGGTTAAATCAGTTCAACTTTCAAGTGAAAACCAACTTTGAAGACAGCTGCCCTAGAGTCTGATGTTCATGACTGAACACCAATTTTCCTTAAAACCTGATTCCTCTCCTTAACATCACCCTCATCTGCCTGAAAAGACTGCCACTTTTCAATTTTGCTTCATCTTTTGCATAAAAACAACAAGAGTAGCACTGAACATACAGGCTTTTTTAAGTTTAGTTTGCTGGAACTTCTACAGGGAATGTTCAGATTGACCCTTACACAGCCCTTCAGGGCACAGAAGCCCAGCTCCACAACTGCCATTCAGCTGTACCTGCAGTACCAGTATTCCTCAAGTCTTTGAGGTTCCCATCATGTCTTAATGTTCCTCTTTGCCATCTTTCAGGAAAGCAATCTGTTCCTTCCCTGGAAATACTTCTATGAACCACATGGCTAAACAAAGTACCAGGCCATTTCTCCAGTGGGCTTTTGTTAGCTTCCAAAGTCAATCTCATCTCCTCAAGATTTCCTGGTAACAAGAGCCCAGGAATGCCTCCTTCAGGCATGACATTCCAGGCAAAGTTTTGGTTATTAAAACCATATTTTGAAACTGGTCTTATTAGTTTCATGCAAAGGAAATTTTATATCCTTACTCATTAAAAATGCCAAATTCTAGAGGGATTAGGTAGAGAGAAAAATACAAAGCAAAAAGGAAAATTCTTGTCCTTCTGATACTCACCAAAATTGCATTTGTATGCCTTTGCATTTGTATGCCTTTCATTACTTCTTTTCCTAACCTAATGTGAAGTGTTAAACCTTAGGAGCCTCAGTTTCTTTTCAAAACAGAAATAAAACAAAAACCCAAAGCAAAGACAGACTTCCAAAAAGAAAAAGATAAGAGGGGACTAAAACCTTAGAATGTTGTCTCCCATCAACCATTCCCACTAACCAGTCACACAGATGACCTTCTGTAGGTCCAAATGGCACAAAGCCCCAAATGGAAGAGAAGTGTTCTCATTTCAGCTAGATTCTACCCAGCATCAATGGCACAAAGCCCCAATGGTTCAGACATTCTCTCACCTACCAGTGCATCCACTGGTCTCCTGGCAGAGACATGAGCTCTCACTAACTGGTCTCATGGCAAAAACATGCACTGTTACCCCTGCCAGCTCTAACTGACATGTACTTTCATAGGTCCAAATGACACAAAGCCTCAAATGGCAGAGGCACGTTCTCATACCGGCTGGTACTACAAATGACATTTATGAGGTCCATATGGCACTAAACCTCAAATGGCAGAGACAGAGGATTCCCAGTATAAACAAGGCAGTTAAGTTCCCCAACCTCCCAAAAGACCAGAAAGAAAGACACAAAACAAAACCTAAAGCAAAGAATAACTCAATCCAAGCATTGAGGATTCTTTCTTTTCAAAAAATAAACTTCACACCCTTCTGTGGCCTCTACAACTTTCACAATTCACCTCCCTTTTTTTCAGCTTTCTATATGCCTTACAACTTTCTACGCACCTTCTGCAACCTTCATAGACTTTCTTACTCACTTGGGATTAACCATATCTCAGTTTCAATCCTTTTCCTTTTTAATGATGGAATGGACAACACTCAAACTCAGTGTCTGGCAGGTAAAAATTTCTAAATCTGCAAATACATAAATGTAGTCACTTTGCATTGGGGCCCACTCTCTTCCAAAAGAGAAATTTCAAATCTCCTTCCAGAGTACAGGTTCAGCTTTCCTTTTCAGGATTAACCACAGCAGCAGGGTTCAAATTCTCCTCAGGAGGTGCCTATTTTATTTGTGTGAGGTGGATACAAGGTTTAAATCCTGCAAGCTTCAGAGAACAATATACTGCCAGTAGGACATCATAGGGACCAACCTATTGCTTGGCTAACTGCTATTCAGCTCCTGGAGTCTTCCAAGTCTTTACTAAGACTCTCTCTGTTCCCAGCTGGAATGGGTGTAAGAGCTCATCAGATGAGTAGGTGGACCTGCAGTGAGCAAACTCAGGCAGAATCGTTGGTGTTTTCCCCAAATGTTGTACATATTGCTTAGTTTTCTATTCATGCCCCAAACCTGGGGGTGGAATGTGGGGGCATTCCCAAAAGAGAGATTTGGAAGAGTCACCCATAAACTATTTCAAAAGGGCTTAAGTCTACTTTTGGGTGCTACCTTAATCTGGAGCAAGGCAATAGGAAGTTCCTGGTCCCATTTCAAATGTGTTTCCTGGCATATTTTTGCCAGGGTCTTCTTTACTGTGTGAGTCATTTTCTCAGTCTTTTCCATAGATCGAGATATCTGAGATGCATGTGGTTTCTACCTTATTTGCAGTGTCTGTCCAACATTCTGGGATATCTCTGAAGTGAGTGATGGTCTACTGTTACTCTTAATGCTGTGAGGAAGTCCAAACCTGGAAATTATTTCTTTAAGTACAAGTTTCACTGCCTCAGTCACCTTCTCAGTTTTACTGGGGTATTCCTCTACCCATCCAGTGAAAGTATCTATGAAAACTAATAAAAATTTGAAATTTCTTCTGTTTTTTGGCATTCGTGTAAAGTCTACTGTCAGCCCTCTAATGGGCATAACTCTTTATATTGTACTCCCTTTTTCACTGGGGTGCATTCTGTCTTAGGATTGTTTTTGGTACATATCTGACAAGCTTGGGTAATCCTCTGGACAGTCTTTTACAAACGGGGGTCATTCAAATGCAGCCTAGTGAGGTCATCAAAGCATCCCTTACATAATGGGTCCCTTCATGTAGGTGTTTGAGGATGGGATACACTAGAGCCTGGGGAAGTAAGATTCTTCCATGAGTGTTGATCCTCCATATGGAATTGGGATCAGTGTTAGAGAATCATCATTCATGGGACTGTTCCTCATCTCATTCTGTGTAATGAGGTTTATTTAAATTTTGACAAGTCCAAGCAGGGGATCAAAATCCTTAAATGTAGTGGCCTCCAGCTGCTTGTCTTGCTGCTTCATCAGCAGTTTGGTTTCCCTGGTTTATTTGAGAACCACCCCCTTCAGTGTCCTGGGCAGTGTGTAATGGCAACTTGGTCTGGTACATTCATTGCCACGGGCAATTGTAAAATCTCCTTTGCATGTTTAATATCCTTTCTTGAAGATGGCGACAGAGTAGCACAGAGGGAACCCAGCTCCCGTGCACCTGGTAGAAAATCCAGGTGGATCTACTGAAGAACAGCATAATCAACCAACAATTTCCCAACATTCATGAAAATAAAAGATTGGAGAGAGTGACAGAGGAACCAGACAGCTGCAGGTCGGTGAGGACTCCAGAAGGCGAGTGAGGACAAAAGCAGCTGCGCCTGTGGCCTCCTCAGTGGTGGGCTGCACCCACGGCGGGCGACCTCTGGCCGGTGGGTGAGTACGGACAAGAAGCGGCGGGTGATCTAGGCTGGCGGCATCAGTGGGAAACAGAGGCCCTATCTGGGTCCAGTGCCGGGGCGCCTGTGGTGGAGGGAACTCCAGAAGCCCGGCACCTGGGGGGTCTGCAACAGACTCTGTGGGAGCAGTGGGCCTGCTACAGGGTCCATAGGAGAGAAGTGACTCCCTCTCTCCCAGTCTAGGCAGGCTGAGCAATACTGGGCAGAGACCTGTGGGCTTAAGTTTACGTAAAGAGTGGCAGGGGTGGAGGGCCCTGTTCAACTGTGGACTCTGTAGTCACCAGCCCGCCAGCCCACCAGCCCACCAGCCCCGGGGATTTGAGAAGGACACTGTCTTTGCCGGTCTTTTGGGATTGGGCTGGGCTGAGAGGGAGGCTTCGTGGAAACTCTGTATTGGAAATTGAACCAAGGTTCTGCGACAGCAACTTACCTCACAGCCCAAACGCCCAGCTGCCATCCAGGGGAGGCAGGAACACCTAGGTCCCACCACGGGACTGAGAAGGACAGTGTCAGATACCTCGGGACCCAGGCAGCCTGCAAGGGGTGCAGGCACCCACTTCCCAATCCGGTAGCCTGGCTCGTGCGTGTGAGGGTGCCCACCTGCATACCAGCCCACAGAGAGGTCCTGTCGCAACCAGAAAAACCAGTTTGGACACTTTGAAACCGACAAAGGAAGGTTTTTGTTTTTGTTTTATTTCTCTCTTTTTTTCTCAACTTCTTTCCTAAGTAATCTTATATTTTTTAAACTGTATTGTTGCTGATCTTTCAATACTTTGTCCCTCATTTTTTTCTCTTTTTCTCTGGTTTTAGTCCTTCTTCCTTTCTTCCCAAACTCTTCGCTTATTCCTCCTTTCTCCTGACCTTTGTGTGTTGGGGGTGGGGGGGTTTTGGATTGTTTCTTTGTTTGTTGCTTAGTTTGCTTTTAGGTGTATTATTATTATTTTGCATTATTCTCACTTCTTTTTTTATTTTAATAATATCTTTGTATTCCTCCTCTTTCTGTACAGGTTTCTTAGTCCTGGCTGGTTATATTGTACTACGTGACAAGTTCCCACTGCTCTTTCCTCCACAGTGTATTGCTAATTCTCTCTACTTCACGCCACTTGCTTTCCGTTGGCATACTACCCAAGCTATATAACCCCCATTTAGACATGTCACATACAGAATATCACGTGAATGATGCTCTAATATTATTGTAAATAATAGCTGTTCTATACAATGGTACATACTTCATAACACATCTCTCAGACCTTAAACCACCTTACTGGTTCCTGAATTCTATTACTGTAGTCATTAACTCTATTTGCTCACATGCTACAGCTAGTTACTAACCTTTACTCTCACCTTACCTCAAAATCTGACCACCCACAACCATACTTCTTTCTAGATAAAACTCACAAGCCCCCCTTCTTAACAAGAAACTTCAATTATGCCCACCCTTTCTTAAAAGTGGTAAGCTGGGTCCAAGAGCACGGTTAACTCTACACATAGCCTAGGATTGTCTATTTCTTCTCTACTGACTATGACTATAAACAACATAAAATACTCTTCTGCGACCATAAACCATTTTACATCCCCCTCCAACTGATCACACACCCACAATAAAGAAAGGATAGGTGGAAGCGGACAAAACCAAGATACCTGCAGGAGACTGCACCACTGAATTTCATAGGCATCCTACCACACAAGTTCACACCATAAACCAAGGAACCAGAACAGATCAATTTAAGAAGCTAAGGCCAACAAGAAGAGCATCACAAACAATGGGAAGACAAAGAAACAATCCACAAATGAAAGAAAAGGAGGAAGTCTCAGAAAGAATGTTAGATGAACTAGAGGCAAGTCAACTATCAGATATTGAATTCAAAACACTGCATATCAGGAAATTCAAAGAGCTTACAATGACACACCAGAAACTAAAGGGAAGCTACAATGAACTCTCCGCAAACTATATCAACGTGAAAAAGGAAATAGAAACCATCAGCAAAGGCCAAGAGGAAATGAAGAATACAATTTCTGAACTGAAGAACACAGTAGAAGGTATGAAGAGTAGGACAGATGAGGCAGAAGACCGGATAAGTAAGATCGAAGACAGGGTAGAAAGAATCTCCCAGATGAAGCAAGTAATGGAAAAGAGAATCAGAAAGAATGTGGAGGGTTTAAGAAAATGCAAGACAATATGAAATGTAATAATATCCGAATAATAGGAATACCAGAAGGAGAAAAAGAAGAACAAGGGATAGAAAACCTACTTGAAAGAGTAATAACGGAAAATTTTCCTAAGTTGAGGAGAGATAAAGTCACACGAATCCAGGAATTGCAGAGAGTTCCAATCAGGTAGAACCGAAAGAAGCCTGCTGCAAGACACATCATCATTAAAATGGCAAAACTCCAAGACAAATAGAGAATCCTAAAGGCAGCAAGGGAGAAAAAGGAAGTAACATACAACAGAGTCCCAATAAGGTTGGCTACTGACTTCTCAGTGGAAACATTCCAAGCAAGAAGAGAATAGCAAGAAATATTTCAAGTAATGAGAAACAGAGGCCTACAACCAAGGCTACTTTACCCAGCAAGGTTCTCAATCAAGATAGAAGGCCAAAAAAAGAGCTTCCAAGACAAAAGAAGTCTAAAAGAATATGCCTCCATCAAACCAGCTCTACAAGAATTACTAAAAGGGCTGCTTTAAGGAAAGGAAGGAAAAGAGAGAGATGGAGAGGAACACAGGTACATAAATGGCAATGAATAAGTACCTTTCAATAATAACCTTAAACATAAATGGATTAAATGCACCAATTAAAAGACACAGAATAGCTGAATGGATAAGAAAGCATGACCCACACATATGCTGCCTACAAGAGACCCACCTCAGGTCAAAAGACCATCACAGACTAACAGTGAAAGAATGGAAACAAATTTTCCAAGCACATGGACAAGAAAAAAAAAAGCCGGGGTAGCAATTCTCATATCAGACAAAATAGACTTCAAAAAAAATGGCCATAAAGAGAGACCCAGAAGATCACTTCATAATACTCAAGGGAAGAATCCACCAAGAAGACATTAACATCGTAAATATATATGCACCCAACTCAGGAGCACCCAAATATATAAAGAAAATCCTAGAGGACCTCAGGAAAGATATTGACAGCAACACAATTATAGTAGGGGATTTTAACAACCCACTGTCAAAAATGGACACATCTTCCAAACAAAATATCAACCAAGATATAGCTGCACTAAACAACACCCTAGATGAAATGGACTTGACTGATATATATAGAGCCCTCCATCCCAAAGAAGCTAAATACACATTCCTTTCAAATGCACATGGAACATTTCCAAAGATAGACCACATGATAGGACACAAAACGAGACTCAACAAATTCAGAAAAATAGAAATCATACCAAGCATTTTCTCTGATCACAAGGGACTAAAATTGGAAACCAACCACACAGAAAAAAACCCCAAACACCCCAAATCATGGACTGAATGGTATGCTATGAAACAACCAATGAGTCAAGAATGAAATTAGGGAAGAATTCAAAAAGTTTCTGGAAACAAATGAAAATGAACTCACAACAACTCAAAACTTATGGGACACAGTGAAGGCAGTCCTGAGAGGGAAGTTCATAGCAATACAGGCCTACCTAAAGAAGATAGAAACATTTCAAACAAACAACCTACCCTGACGGCTGCTAGAACTCGAGGAACAACAACAAAGACAGCCCAGAGCAAGTAGCAGGAAGGAAATAACCAAGATCAGAGCAGAATTAAATGACATAGAGACTAAAAGCACAATTCGAAGGATCGATGAATCCAGGAGTTGGTTTTTTGAAAAGATAAACAAAATAGACAAGCCGTTAAGTAGGTTCATCAAGAAAAGAAGAGAGAGGACCCAAATAGACACAATCAGAAATGAAAGAGGAGAGATTACATCTGATACCACAGAAATAGAAGGTATTGTAAGGAATTACTACGCAGAAATTTATGCCAAGAAATTTGAAAACCTAGGTGAAATGGACAAATTTCTAGAAAAATATAATCTTCCAAAACTCAATGAAAAAGAAGCAGAAAATCTGAACAGTCCAATAACAGCAGATGAAATTGAAGTAGTAATCAAAAAACTCCCATCACACAAAACCCTAGACCAGATGGTTTCACAGGAGAATTCTACAAAGCTTTTAAGGAGCTAACCCCTATTCTTCACAGACTATCCCAAAAAACCCAAAAGGAGGGAAAACTCCCTGACTCTTTTTATGAAGCCAGCATCATCCTAATTCCAAAGCCAGACAGAGACACAACAAAGAAAGAAAACTTCAGGCCAATATCTCTGATGAACATAGATGCTAAAATCCTCAATAAAATATTGGCAAATTGCATCCAACAATACATCAAAAAGATCATACACCACGACCAAGTGGGATTCATCTCAGGGATGCAAGGATGGTTCAGTATTCGTAAATCAGTAGTGTAATACATCACATAAAGAAAAGCAAAGACAAAAACCACATGATCATATCAATAGATGCAGAAAAGGCTTTTGATATGGTACAACACCCATTCATGATAAAGGTACTGAGAAAAATGGGAAGAGGGGGAGCATTCCTCAATATAACAAAGGCCATATATTAAATACCAACAACCTATATCATACTCAATGGACAAAAACTAAAAGCTTTTCCACTAAGGTCAGGAACAAGACAAGGTTGTCCACTTTCACCACTTGTATTCAGTATAGTTTATTCAAGGCACTTTACCCAGTAGTAGTCATCTTCACCATCTGCACATTCTCTGGTGCCTGTGGATCAGCACCAGTGTGCCTTCTATGGGCCTGATAGATCCTCTCTAAACATTCAGAAGGATCCTTCTCTGGCTTTTGCTGAAGGGCTTGTATCATATTCAGGCTGTTTTTCTTGGGCACCTCTTTCTTAAGTCCTTCTAGTATGTACTTTCTGCAATGTTCCAGGGAGGCTAGGCCTCCACCACTTGGTGTTCCACTCAAGGCTCTGTCAAGCAATTTGCCCCAGCTAGGCAGCGGTCCCATTGGGATTCTCTTGGTGAAGGTGTTGGGCCTATTCATCAGCCATATTTGTAGCCAACCATCTCTCACCTGCTGTTAAGAAGATATTAAGGAGAGCCCACATTGGATGATGAGTGGATAAAGTAGAGGCAATAAGATATGTTATTCTTTGAGGGTCCTCCCTATATGAGGGGTTGGAATTCTTCTGATTCAATAAGTCTGACATGGAGACTGGAGTGTGAGCCCAGTAGTAGCCAGTGGGTTGGTCTTCCCGATTTTCTCTGCCTATCAAAGCAAATTGTCTCAAAGGAAACTGCCTTGTTCCAGATAGGTAGGCTCCCTGGCCAAATTAGGTGCCCTGATGAATCTTCAAGGGAAGACTCATCCTTTGTCATACAGGGGTGGGGCTGTTGCCTCTTTGAGCTCTATTTCAGGGGTAGGTTGTGGTAAGGATGATGATGGAGAGGGTCCTCCTGCTATGAACCTTGTATCCCTTGAGTTCAGGGCATTCATGTGGCCTGTTACCTCATTCTCCTTCTCTCCCTGTGTACTATCAGAGAGAGGTTTCAAGGTCCCTTGCTTTCTCTGCACTATTATATGGATCTTTGCCTCTGGTGAAATCCTATTATGCAATGACATAAATGCGTTGATATAACAGATTTCACCCCATTTATGTAACTGTTGACAATATTGTTCCAGTTACATAATGGTACAGTAATCTAGGGAACCATCCATGGGCCCCCTTTACCCACAATCCAAAATGTACATAGCCCACACAGTATTACAATAATGAACCAATACTTCCTTGGACCTTGGATAATGGCTCTATGTGCCCAAGTCTGCTAAAATTCTACACAGTGAGCCAGGGACCAACACAGAACAGCTCCTATTGGCCCAGATGTACAAGCCTAAACCTATGACCAAAAGAATACAGGCAAACTGGGAACATATGGGTCAAGTCTGAACCCACGACTTCATTATTCCCAAGAGTACTCATAAGCAAGCTTTCTATCAATATCACAATCAGTGAACCCAAACAACCGCCTCCCCCAAAACAGCCAGCTCTCACCTGGGCCCTGGTTTGTAGCCCTAAATCTCAGGAGATCCTTACTCCTTCCCATACTCATTTCCTTTCCACCTGCCAGGTGCATTCAAAGGGTCAATGCTCCTAACAGGTGTGCAGAGAAATTCTCAGCAACTGGGAAGCCCTATAGTACTACTCCTCAGGGGGTGTTGACCTGCCACAAGTAACTAGGGCCCCACACTGGGTGCCACTACTGTAACAAAACTAGTGGGGTTTCACCAGCTGCTGCCCATAGGCAATAACTCTGGAGATAGAGTCTGGTATAAAGGGAAATGGAATTTTTATTTACTTACAAATATACATAGTACATTTCTTTTTTTCAGAGTTGCTCTTTATTTTATTTTTTAATGTATTTTATTTATTATGTTACTGCAGTTGTCCAATTCCCCCCTCCTTATTCCTCTCCACCCTGCACACCCCCTCCCACCCACATTCCCTCCCTTTAGTTCATGTCCATGTGTCATAAGTTCTTTAGCTTCTACATTTCCCATACTATTCTTGCCCTCCCCTGTCTATTTACTACCTACATTCTATGCTACTGATTCTCTGTACCTTTTCCCCTTCTCTCCTCCTCCCAATCCCCTGTTACTAACCCTCCATGTGATTTCCATTTCTGTGGTTCTGTTCCTGTTCTAGTTGTTTGCTTGGTTTGCCTTTGTTTTAGGTGTGGCTATTAATAACTATGAGTTTGCTGTCTTTTTACTGTTCATATTTTTATCTTCTTTTTCTTAGATAAGTCCCTTTAACATTTCATGTAATAAGGGCTTGGTGATGATGAATTCCTTTAATTTGACCTTATCTGAGAAGCACTTTATCTGGCCTTCCATTCTAAATGAAAGCTTTGCTGGATAAAGCAATCTTGGATATAGCTCCTTGCCTTTCATGACCTGGAATACTTCTTTCTAGCCCTTTTTTGCCTGTAAGATGTCTTTTGAGAAATCAGCTGACACTCTGATGGGAACTCCTTTGTAGGTGACTATCCCCTTATCTCTTGCTGCTTCTAGAATTCTCTCCTTCATTTTAATCTTGGGTAATGTAATTATGATGTGCCTTGGTGTGTCCAACTTCTGTGGGAATCTCTGAGCTTCCTGGACTTCCTGGAAATCTATTTTCTTAGCCATATTGAGGAAGTTCTCCTTTATTATTTGTTCAAATAAGTTTTCCACTTGTTGCTCTTCCTCTTCCCCTTCTGGTATCTCTATAATTCAGATGTTGGAATGTTTAAAGATGTCCTGGGGGTTCCTAAGCCTCTCCTCATTTTTTTGAATTCCTGTTTCTTCATTCTTTTCTGTTTGGTTGTTTCTTTCTTCCTTCTGGTGCATTCCATTGATTTGAGTTCCAGTTTTCTTTCCATTACTATTGGCTCCCTATGCATTTTCCTTCATTTCACTTAGGGTAGTCTTCATTTGTTCATATGACCAAAATCAACCAATTCTGTGAGCATCCTGATCACCAGTGCTTTGAACTATGCATCTCATATTTTGGCTATCTCTTGGCCACTTAGATGTATTGGCTCTGGGCTCTGATTTGATCTTCCATTTCAGCCATTTTGGGTGAGGGGGTCTGGTCGCGCCTGTTATGTAGTGAGGGGCAGAGCCTTAGGTGTTCACCAGGGTGGGGCAACCCATGTTGCTGGGTTGTGACTCTATATGTGGGGGTGGGGTCAGAGAGGGAACAATGGCGCTTTCCTCCACTCTCTTGGATTTCAGTCCCTTCTGCTGCTTCCCACAAGCAAATTGGGCCCTTGTGGTGCTAATTCCTGGGTGGGTGGGCTTGTGTATGTTCTAGGACCCTGTGGTTCTCTCCAATGAACTCTCCTGTGAGGCTGGGAGTCTCTTCTTTCACCTCAACCCCCACAAGTGTTTTCAATCTGTGCTTTTAGGCTTTATTTCCTGGTGCTGGAGCCATGGGTTGTGTGGTCTGTCTCACTGCCCATTTTCCCCTGGTTTCTCTATGCATGAACGTGTAACTGCAGTCCACGAGCTGCCTTGTGTGCCTCACTGGGTGTGCTTGTTGCCACCTGGCGCTCAGGGTCTCCCAGTCACTACTTTTCCCTGCTTTGACCCCTGTGACCCCTCTCCACCAGCCCCCAACTCTGCCCCGCTTACCGATCTGGATGAATAGTTGTCGGACTTCTGTACATTTCAATTTTCTGTTAGTTCTGGTTGTTTTTTTTGTTTATAAATTTTTATTGTTATTAATTTTGGTTGTGTGAGGAAGCACGGTGTGTCTACCTATGTCTCCATCTTGGCCAGAAGTCTCATAGAAGATTTCTTGATGCCACTCCTCCCCCACCACCAGAGGAGTGAGCAGGCTGCTGGTGGGTGGCTGCCGCAGCTGTTTGTCACGGTTTTGCACACTGGGAAGGGATGCAGGGCTTATTACCTGGCTGCACCACATCTCAGGACCTGCCTCAGGGGCCTGCCAGCCCAAATTTCTCCCCTCCCTGAGGCTCTCCCCTCTCCTCTCTTCTTACTGGCCTTGATCCCAGCACCTGCAGTCCTCCTGGGCAGGCCCGAAGTGCCCAGGGAGGATTGCCACAGCCTGACCCTCCTTGGCTGCACTGGGGCCATAGCCAACTGGCCCACACTGTTGTGGGCCACGGGTAGACAGCAGCCACCACAGGAGCTTGCTGGCCTGAACCCACCTGCCTGAGCCTCAGCTCATCCTGCCCCACCCTCCTACATGAAACCTGCTGTACTCTGGGACAGGCAGGTCCCAGAGAGCTATAGCAGTAGATACCGGAAATCCCCAGCCATACCAGCTGGCTCCCCAGCTCAGGAAACTCAGCCCCCAGCTCAGACCCACCAGCCAAGGGAAGGGGGAGCGAGAAAGCATGGTGTCTGCCTGTGCTCCACCTTTTAAAGACACTTACCATAATCCCCTACAGGGGGGAAATAGATGGGAGGGTATGTCCCTCCTATCCAGTCATCTTCCTGGTTTTTGGCACCAGCCTCATGCACCTCTTTTTTTCTGTCATGCGTACATCTTCCTGGTTGCTGGAGCAATGCACGCATGTGCCTTCTTCGGCGATTCCCATTTCTGGGAGGCGTTGCCCTATTACAGTCTCACACGTGTCATCTACATGGAGCTGTCAGATCCATGTAGATGCATCTTATACTGACATACAAGACTGTATTAGTTTTAATGTACAACATAATTATTTAAGTCTTAACTCCTATGTAAATCCTAAGGCCTTGTGGGATTTTGTGAGAAATGCAGATTCTCCAGTCCCATCCTAGACCTACTGAGTCAGCAAATTCCTAGCCAAGTCTTTGACTACACCATAATTCTATTGCTACCCTTGAAGCTTCAGAAGTAGGGCTGGCAGATTTAGCAAATAAAAAATATATGTCCAATAAAAGTTGAAAACAATGGATAATTTTTTAGTATAAATACCTCTCAAATGCTTCATGGGGCATAATTATGCTTAAAATACGTATTCATTATTTATCTGAAATCCAAATTTTACTGGGCATTTTGTATTTAATTGAGAATAGGATCCATGTCTAATTTAACTTTGTATTCCCCTGCAATAGCACAGTGCTTCCCCAACTTACCAATGAATGTTTGAAAACAGGTTTCTCTGGTTTTTTGCTTAACATTGTATATTCCCAGAGACTAACACATTTTCTGGAACACAATAAAGGGCCAAACGTATTCTTTCATGAGTTAATAAATATATCTACAGCATTCTTCCAACTGCACACTATGTTGGGTGTGTATTGTAATGAAACCTAAATTATTTTTTAGCAATTTTTTGAAAAACACAATGTTTTAACATCTTCTATTCATACGGTTTTTCACATTTTAGCTGGCAGATTTCAGTACTTAATGGAACATAATCACGGGCGCAGAATGTACTTGTCGCTGATTGGGTCCATATGGTCAGTTGTGGGAAAGACTCCCAAGCTCAGGATAATAAGCCTGCAGCAGGAGGCCGCCGGCAACTGCTCTCCTGCCTCCTCCCCTCCCCCACCCCCCGCATGCGCACTGCTGCCCTCCGCCCCGCGGGCGGGGCTCCAGGGGCGCGTGCGCGGTGGCCATGGCTGTTGGCCCCTCCCTTGGCGGGGGCGCGCGACTCTGAGGGCCGCAGAGAGAAGGGGAAGTGAGGTGGCCGCTGCTGCTGCCGTCGTTATCGCCGTGGTTTGTCGCCAGAAGGAAAATGGCGGATCTGGAGGAGCAGTTGTCTGATGAGGAGAAGGTAAGAGCCACGGGGGTGGCGAAATCCATTGGGCCGGGAGCCAGTAGAGCCCCGGCGTATCAGCCCGCAGTCCTGCCGCCGAGCAAGGGCATTGGTCTGTGCCCTCGGTTGCCCTTCCTCCTCCCTTCTCTGCGCCTTAGTGCCTGCCCCTGTCCGTCACCCGAGGCCCCGCGTGGAGGCAGGTCTCTGCCTGGCCTGTTCGCTCCGCTCCTTGTAGGGCGTGCTCCGAAAATAGGAAGCGGGAGCGGCGCGACTGGCATGGGCACGGCGGGCGGCACTGCCGCCGCGGACTTTGCCCCTTCGCCTGGGCCGCGGGCCCGCGCCCGGTGGGGCACTGCGGTGTAGACCCGGTCTGAGAGAGGCCCCGGGGCGCTGCCCTGTGAGTCGGCCTGGTCCGAGTGTAACCGGAGTGAGGGTTAAGGGAAAACCCGCTTGGCAAGCAGACCTTCACTTCTCCCTTCTAATTCCTCCTTTTTCCCCTGGTACTTGGGGCTTTTCTTTTCCTCCCTCTTCTTTTTTCGTCTTTAGCTCTAAGGTTGTAGGTCCCGTTATTAGCAGGAGTTGTGCGTGCGCACGTGTACACACACACACACACACACACACACGCCACCCCCGCCTGGAAGTAGTTTTCTGCCCAGGTAGGCAGCAGCCCTCGTCGGGGCTGATTTGGTGGCGCCCCATCGTCCTGAAGGGAATTTTTCCGAAGAGGGGAGATTGTGCAACTCCTTTTACTGTTATCTTAAATGGTGTGACAGGATTGGAACCAAATGAACGACTTAAGTTCTCAGGCATTTAAAATAAGTAATCTGATCGTTTAACTAGTTCCCTCTTTTCGCTGTTTTGGATACAGTGAGACCCCATTCCCCCGTGTCTGGGGAACCCTACTAATTTTGAGCTGTTTCCTGGAAATAAGGTGGTCGCAGGTTTGAAAGTGTCTACTCTTAATTTAAGTCTTTTATTTATTTATTGAATTCCAAAGCAGTACAGCCATGTAGGAATTAGGAAACAAACTCATCATGATGTTTTAAGAAGGCCTAGGGTAAGCCTAAGGATACTTTCTGTTGCAACTCTCCACGCCAAGTGTTTATTTATTTATTTATTTTTTATCCTCACCCGAGGATATGCTTATTGATTTTTAGGGAGAGAAAGAAACACCAACAAGAGAGAAACATCCGTCGGTTGCCTCTCCAGCTCCCTGAGCAGGGATCCACCACAACCTTTTGGTGCAGGGGAAAAGCTCCAACCAACAGAGCCACCTGGCCAGGGCTGCTCCAAGTGTGTTTTATATCCTCTGTTCTTGCCCCAAAATGTAATGTTCCATTTACTTCCTCATGTCAGTGTGCAGATCATAATCATCTTCCGTTTTGAAAATCTTTTTTCTCTGTGCTTTTTGCTGAAAGTGATAATCAACAAAATAGGGACAGCAACAAGATTCCCCATAACCCAGAACCTGGTGGGCAGATAGATCCCTTTATACAAAAAGTTGCTTTGCAGTTTTCACATGTGTAATATTGGTAAATAACTATAAGCTGGTAACTGAAAAATGTATGCTGGTGTACATAGGTTTAAAATTAAGTAGTGCTGAAAAGTTTCTTAAGTAGTGATTACTAAGTAGCACATTCGGGCAGAAATCTAGCTGAGGCCAGTACTCAGTGGGAGAGTTAATATAGACCTGCCAAGTGTTTTAAAGGCTAAGGTAGCAAAGTTTTTTTCAAAATTAGATAACAAGATTGCTTATAATGGGGCACTCCCAGTGCATTTGCATAAAGGAGATGGGGTATGTCTTTAAGCTTGCTGAGCACAGTGTTTTAAGAGTAAAGGAATGAAAACTCTAATTTGAAGGACTTTGGTGTTTTTGTTTCTATGTAGTTATTTTAACATGTAGATTTCATTACTATATTTAGTAATTTAAGAAAAATACTAACCAAACTGTTGAATTAAATTCAAGTAACTAATACCATAGAATTCTAACACTCTTGTCACTTTAGTTGTCTAAATATTCTTTTAATCTTTTGGGAAGAGGGTGTTTAGTATGGAGTCAGACATAGAATTTAAAGGTGACATTTTAAAATTAACATATCATGCCACTGCCAGCATGTCTGTAATTTTCAAAAATATATTTTTAATACTTTTAAAGTCTTGGAACTTTCATTATTGATTGCAGATCTAAGCAAGGGAAGCTGTTAAGACTTACGTAGTACCATACTTTTTTCTTTAAGCTTTTACAGTTTTTATTAAATCCTGGTGTGATTTAATAATATCTGATTTAATAGACATCATCCTATGGTGAGCATGTTTACTAAGTGAAAATTTTGACATGCCAGTCATTATTTTCTGCAGACCAAGCAATTACTACTCCACAGAACTACAGGTAATGACATATACTTACTTGCTCAGAGTTTTTATACAAACCATGTTGTTTATCAAACTATATCTCTTAATATTTAATACAGTAGAGTTAGTGTTATAGCATAATATAGTCAAGAAAAAGAGCAAAGAGTAAAGTGAACATGACAAATTATTAAAGGAAAGTGAAGTAAAGATAAAAAGGGGAAAGTGACGTGTCACTGGACATTTGTTTAGAAGAAAACAGATCGGCTGTGGATTTCACAAATCAAAAGGTTGTAAATTCATTACATACACATCCTTTTGAATGTGAAAACCAAGTTGAGATTAAAAGGTCTATAAACTTTAGGCCTTAAATACTACCAGTTCTTCTGATCAAAGTAGGCCACAACAGTTTAGATTGTATTGCTTGATTTTATTTTACACTGGGTGGTGAGCACAAAGCAGTTGTCCTTAATAAAGTTCACAGTGAGCTTTATTCAGAACACTTTTTAATAATGCACATTTTTAAAAAGGTGTTATAAATTGTTCTGCAATCCAACTCATACACGATAGCTTGGAAAACAACGTTTAGGAAACAAGCCAATGTGAAAAGACAGATTAAAACAACTAGAACAGTACAAGTCCAAGTTTTATATGGCTCTGATTTTACTTTTTTTTTTTTTTTTTACTGTATCATCAATGTCAGAAATCTGTTTCTTAGCTGGTTCCATTGCTCAAGATTTAAAGAAGTACCTTTTCTTCCTGGTTTTATCTCACCTTCTGGATCCATCCAATATTCTCTAATATCAAATAGGACTTCCCCTTTAATGCCCCACACACTGGCATACCTCATTTTCCCAGTCTGAAACATTTTAGCATCTCAGCTGCTGCTCTTTGTCTGCTTGAAGATGACAGAGCTTTTGAAGTTTCACCAGTGTTTTGCTTCTTCACAGTTTTTTTTCTGAAGTGACTTGCTTTTTCCTCTTTAACTTTTTGTCAACCTCACTGTCAGAAGAGCCTGAAGAAACAGGTTCCTTTGATATAGGCATTGCTTGGCTCCTGTTTCTTAACAGCCGTTGCTCTGCTCGCTCACAACTGTAGTACCATATTTTGTATGCACCTGGCTCAGTTAGACCATACATTCATTAATTTATTGTAAGTTGGAGGTATGTTTTATTATTACCATTTCACAGATAACTAAAATAAGGTTGCAAAAGCTTTAAGTAATTCATCCAAGGAAACCTAAGATGGAAGTGGCAAAGGTGGTATTTAATCCCAAGTTTGTCTGACTCCCAAGTTGATGATGCTCTTATGACCTTATACTCCCTTAAGCATTTGGTGATAAGACCCTCTTCTGGGTTTATATCTCTTTGTTTTTGAATTATTGACAGCTTATTTTGAAAAGGACAACCAGTAGTTATTTTTGTTTTTAGTAAAAATTGTAAATACTAAACATTAAATATTGTTGGGGTCTAAATTTAATTTGTGTTTTGATCATTTTAGAACAAAGTATATTTAACACATTTAACAGTTACATTCTACTGGTATAGTTTCACGTGTGCTCTATGGTAGGAAGCATTTTAGAAATTAATCTAGAATTAAGTCTTTGCTTTAAGTCATTTGAAATTGTTCTTCAGCCACACAGTGCTAATAAGAAATAAATTATCAGTGATGTTCTTTTTATTTTTTTTCTTTAAAATCCATATCCAAGGACATTTTTTCATTGTTTTTGAGAAAGAGAGGGAGGGAGAGAGGGGCAGGCATGGGACGATGCTCTAATCACCTGAGCTACACTGGCCAGAGCAGCACAGTGATTTTCTTTAAAGTTGTTCATTTGCCTAGCGGTGTGTCCCACAGATTCTTTTACATAAAGAAAGTGTAAGCCAAAAACAGTTTTGCTGTATTGTACACTAAAGCATTTTTGTGAATTTGAAAATATATGAAATTATGGCTCAAATGAAAAGAACCATTCCCAAACCCCTCTCCAGGTGAGAAAATCTAAGAAGTCACTACAAGCTCCAGATGGAAAACAGTATTGCTTGAAAGGGATCTTTTTTTCTTTCTGTAAACTCTCACCTTCCCCCCAGTGATTAGAGTGATCCACTCCCATAGCTTCAACTTTTATATCTTTGTTAATGTGTCCCAAGTGCATAACTCAGCCCTAATTTCTCTCCTGAGCAGTGGTCACACATTTTTATCTACTAGTCCTAGTCTCAGGAGATAGTCGGTAAAATGTGTTTAAATGGAAACTGTGTAAAGGTAAATTCGTAAACTCCCTCTCCTTTCCCTCTACACAGAGGGAAGCAGAAATCTATCTTCTGCTAATTTTTTTTTAAATTAGGAGTGTTGGTAGGCTGAGGAATGGTTCATAGGAATGAAAGAAATAGAAAATGTAAGATAAATAATAGCTTGTATAAGTTTTCCAGTTAATGATGGTGCCTTTGGATTTGTGGGTTTCTTACAGTATTTAAAAAATGATAAAAACATTTAAAAAAATTAATGTTGACTTTAGAAGATTACCTAGTGTAAAATGGGCTCTGTTTTCAATTACCATGCAAAATGATAAGTATAAAGAAAAAAATTCTTAAGGAAAACTTACTAAAACAGATTACCACTCTTAAGTATACTCAAAATAAATTCATGTATAACACAGACATGCAGTAGTGATAATTTGATCATAAACTAAATGTGATACAGTTTTTAAAAGTGTTTTTCTGTTGTAACTCTCAAAAAGGCGTAGGCAGTTTTTACAGACTTACAGAGAAACGATGTCAAATAATTCTTATTATTGAAGTGGGAAAGTGCTTACTCTAAATGCTTACTCTAGTGGGTAAACACTAGCTTTTTACCATCCTTACTACTTTCTTTCAGTATCATATTCCTTAAATTCTGTGGTTCTTCATAAAAACCAAACACCTCAAGTTATGCATCTACATACAGTCCCTTGTAGGGCAGTGGGTATAATATTTGGTCACCCATCAGAATCACTGGGGCAGGGGGACAGTTTCTAAAATACAGATTTCTAGGTCTTAATCCTCTGAAGATTGATTGAGTATGTCAGGAATGGAACATAGGAATCTGTTTGGGTGTTTTGTTTTTAAAGCTTTTCAGTACATGTAGCAGGCCTCCAGATTTGGGAAATCTCTACTCTAATGTCTCTGCCTTGATCAAGGAGGAGATAACTATGTGGGATAATGTCCAACATATGGAAATTAGAGGTGTTGGGTGGGTTCACAGATAAAAGGTCTAGTTAAATTTGATTTAAGATGAATTACAGACATTTTTAGTTTATTTTGCATGCAGTATACTTTTGGGCGACTGTAGAGTGCCGGCCAGACTGTTTAGTTCCAGGTAGCTACTTTTGGGGGGGATGTATGTGTCTACTTTTTATAACTTTCTTTTTCTTAAGATTTAGAAAATATTTTAAATTTATTTTTAGAAAGAGGGGATGGGAGGGTGAAAGAGAGGTAGAGAAACATCAGTGTGTGGTTGCCTCTCTCATGCCCCCTACCAGGGACCTGGCCTGCAACCTAGGCATGTGCCCTGACTGGTGATCAAACTGGTAACCCTTTGGTTTACAGGCTGACACTCAATTCACTGAGCCATGCCAGCCAGCCAGCCAGCCAGGACTGTATGTAGATGCATAATTTGAGGTGTTTGGTTTTTATGAAGAACCATAGGATTTAGGTTTAACCTTACCATAAACCTACACTGCTTTTTATAACTTTCATCTTCTCTCTTTTATTCAGTTGCTCAAGGCTTTAAAAACTTTTAAATTTTTTGTCAGCTTAGTGTATTGATAGCTGTGCTGGTGAAGACTCCTATTTCCTGCTAAAAAATCAAAGTTTTTTTTCAGACAGTCTTAAAATCTAGAACGGAAGTTTTACCTTAATGTTTGTAAAATCTTGCGAATTTTCAGTGCCCTGCAAAAGCATCAGAAAAATCTGGAGAATACATAAACACAGGTAGTTGAAGTAACATTAGTTTTACCAATAATTTGTATAAATTGCTGACAATTAATTGACAACCTACAGTGAGCTCTCCCACCTTGTTGTTCCTTCATGTTCTAGCTAGCAGTCATGAAGTTGAAGTAGCACTGTCAGATGCTCACCTTTTCCAGTAATAGACACATTTTAAAGGGGCAAAATAGGCTTCTAATTACTTGTACCTGTGGCATTTCACCACGAAGGTTGTCTTTACTGAGAAAGGTGCCTTCTGTAGCACTAATGCAGGTAGTGACAGAATCAAGGATTGCAAGGCAAAGCTGCATGTGGAGTTCCTAAGCATCTGGCCCTCCTTACCTTTGTTTTCCTTCCCTGAGAAGTTTTTCAGTCTTACTCAGCAGTGTAGGTGTACGATAAGGTTATACATTTTCAAATTCTGTGATCTAGGTAACAGGATAGTAAAAAGTTGATGTTTTGTACTAATTTTTCTGGGGGATCACTCAAGATCACCCAAGAGCAACAATTCCAATACTCTGTTGATATTTGGATCATCATTGCATGTCATAATGACACTAAGATATCAAATGTGCCTTATCTTCCATTTATATCTATTACAACACTGAAAGAACAAAGGAGTTGGAACTTTTAAGAAAAATAAAGCCCTTTGCTCCACAGGATTTAGCCCCAAGTGGTTGTCTTTCTGGGTCTTTATGACTAATGCCTTCCCATCAGTGAGATAAAAGTTTGGCTTCTTCAGATGTTTGTTCAATATGTATGCAGATGTCACACAATCTGTCATTATAATTTGTTCATCATCTGGAGACACTGATTTTGGTCTGTAGGTTCAAGGTGCAGGCATAGTTTAAGTAGTATGAGGGGCATCCTGTCTCTTGTCTGCAGCACATGAGGAACAACCTTAGGGCAGGCAGCATCCCAGCATTAGCATAACAGTTTTTTCACTTCCTGTAGCCTGAGACCTCTCTGTTCCTAAATGATTATCTCCTGACATTTACCAAAAAAAGTAGTGTTTGGTAGAAATCAGGAGACAGTTTCCTTGAGGTTTATCAAAATGAACTGGATGGACAAAATGGCAAATCTTTTCATACAGGAAAGTGTAGTGGCACTCTTTAAGAGTAGGGGCATCAGTCTTGGTCAGGTGGTTCAGTTGGTTGGAGCATACATAGTCCTGTACACCAAAAGGTTGCAGGCTTGATCCCTCCCTGGTCAGGGCACATACCTAGGTGTGGGTTAGAACCCTAGGTTGGTGTGTATGGAAGTCAGTTGATCAGTGTTTCTTTCTCACATCCCTTCCTCTCTCTTTAAAACCAACATATCCTTGAGTGAGGATTTTAAAAAAAAAGAATAGTGGAATCAGTTTCATCTGATATTGAAAGATGAATATCCTTGTTTTTCCCTTATCTGAAAATTTAATAATTTACAACTGAATTTTGTCCACATTCTTCAGATATTTGTGGAAATTTCAATCCAGAGAAGGTTGAACAATCTTAAACTACTAGGATGGCACAGAGTCATATTTGAGGAAGTCCATCACTTCCAGGTCTTCTAATTTGTTTCATCAAACACTATTTCTCACTACTTAGAATACTAATTTCTGAATTTGCAAGGAGTTCTCTGTAGGCTAAGCAATGGAGAAGAGTGAATAAAGGTTGCGTGAAACTGGAATTCATCTTCTTCCACTCCACTGGCCACATCACAAGATTTTCCCATTATTTGATCACCCAGTAGAGTTGCCAGTAGGTCTGGAGGTTTTGAAATGTTTAATATACATCTCATAATTTAAAATCCTAACATTATTTTCATCTGAAAAGGTTACTGATGTAAGCTTGTACTTATTCTTAAATAACAGTTCATATACTATGAATTTTAGAGCTCTCTTCAAGAAGTTTGTTTAGTTTCTGAATCTCAGGACTTGATTTGTAATTTTTTTTGTTTGCTTGTTCATTAAAGGAATGTTGTTTCCTGCAGCCTTTGTCAGGTAGGCTGAGATTCTTCCCTTTTTATAATGTAATTATCAACCTTTCCTATCCTCCTGTCAAATCCATTGGAGGATAGGAAACTAGATAACCACACCTATAAATTTATATCAGAAATAAAGATAATGAAGATCTGTGAAGAATCTTTCTCACATACATACATATTTATTTATTTGTTTGCTTGCCTGAGTTCATATCTTAAATTCAGGCTTTCCCTATAAGTTAGATTTTGTTTTATTTGCCTCCTCTTCACTCTGTTGGTAAGGGAGAAGTTCCTGTCATAGGGCCATAGGGATGGTTGAATACACACACCTGACACTGGGTAGAGGAGATGAACAGCAGTTTATTAATCGCATATGCTCAACAGCCCAGGACCATGGAGCATGCAATGCAGGGCCATGTGGGGTTTGCATTCAGGAACAGAATGAACAAGCAGAGGCCATTGGGAGGCAAGGCAAGCATCATAGTGTCAAGAGGCTAGAGTGATTCCTGGTTCCTCCCAGAGAATGTGATTGACTTGTTTTAATAATCCTGAAGGCTGCTACCCAGGCATAAGCAGGAAGTGTGCCTGTTCCCTGTGATAAAGAGGGCTGTAGCGGGGAACCTTATCTGCAGAAACAGAGTGAGAAGGGGAACTTGCTGTTAGGCCATTCAAGGCTCTCTCAGTTTTCCCCAGATGTCAACACACACATAATATTGACCCTTAATTTTAGGTTTTTATGCCACAGGTCTCAAAAGTATTAATCCTTTATAAATAAAGTGTATACTAGTGATTGCTACACTAAAGAATACATAGTTTTTACTAGCATAATTTGATCTTAGAGCTTTCCTTTCTGTATGAACTTCTGACAGTTTGCTAAGTTTAAGATATTTTGTTGCTGTGTACAATTGTACCACAAGTAAAAATGGTCAGATCATGCATGTGTAATAATATGGAGACCTGAAAGACGAGAGTTCTTGTTGGAGAGACTAAAGTAAGTGATGAGGCTTCAGGGCTGTGTATATGTGGAATAAGAAGAGTGGGATAGGTTGTAGGAGCTAGAAAGTGGCAAAAAGATTGAAAAGGTTAATAGCCACTATCTGAGTACTTTGTGTCTAGCACTTTTCTAAATGTCTTATTTCATTGCAAGTGAGGAAACTGAATTTGTTTGCTTGTGATAATACAGGTAATGGGCAATGGAGCTGTAGTCTGAATGTATAGTCTTGTTTAAGGGTTTATGTTGTTAACAATTTACAGCTTTCAGATATGGAAAATCCTTACATGTTATGCTGAGGACTTTGGATTTCATCTTATTGGCAGTAGGAGACCATTAGGTGATTTTACACAGGAAAAAAAATTAGAATTTACATTGAAAAACATCAGTCTAGTTACAGGGTGGAATGGGAATTTTAATCCTTACCTGAGGATATGTTTTATTGATTTTAGAGAGAGAGAGGAAAGTGGGGAGGAGGGAGTTGGGGGAGAGAAACATCGATGTCAGAAACGTGAATTGTTTGCCTCCTGTATGCTCCCAACTGGGGATCATACCTGCAACCTAGGTATGTGCCCTGACTGGGGATTGAACCTGAAACCTTCTGCTGCATGGGACAGATGCTCCAAACAATGAGCCATCCCACGAGGCCTGGAAAACGAACTTTAGAGAAAGGTCCTACAGGCAGGACAGCTATTGTCACAACCTAGAAACAAAATCACCAGTTCTGAATGGAGTGGAATCAAAAGAAAATTGAATTTGCTCAAGAGAGACAGACACTCATTATTTATGTGACTGACTGGGAAGGGGGAAATGTGTGGAATGATTTCTAGGTGGTGCCAATATTATCAATAACAGAAGGGAATGTTGGTTTAGGTGAGAAGAGTCTCTTGGGTATATTTGAAGCATTGTAATAGAGATTTATAATAGATAAATTGTAGTCAGAAAAATGGGTCTTGATTGATCTTGAGAGAGGATGCGATCCATAGGAGGTATATAGATTGAGAACTATTGTTGTGTAGTGGTGATAGGAGCAGTGGGGGTAGATGAATTTACTCAGTGATTTCTTTGGGTCCCATTCTATCTTATGGAAAGCAGCTCTGTGAAAAGGTTTGGACTTCTTAATTCAAATCCCCATTCTGGATCTCTGTTTTCTCTCTCAGAGAATAATTGTAGGTAATACTTTATTTAACAAGGGCAAAGGTTTTAGAAAGTTAAGAAATAATGATATAGTTCATCTCCCTTAATTTGCCTATTAAAAACAGATATATAGAAGTTAAAAAAATTTAAAAACTTGCACTCTGGTTATTTGCATTGGCTTAAATAAAAACCCAGATTTTAACTGTACATTGCCACTATGCAGCTAGGAATCTAGCTTTTTCTCCTGTGTTGCTCTCACTAGGTTTTGAAGTGAGCTTTCCAAGTGCAGAGAAAGGAGTTTGGTGTATGGGAAGTGAATGCACTGCAACAGCACAAATGGGTGGGCATAAGCCACCTTGTACCACTCCCTATAGGGCACCAAAACACTAACATGTAATGTGAAAATGTGTATTTCAGAGCTGTTTTTAAGAATACTGGAAGTATACTAATGCAAGTATTACCTATTATCTATATTATTATTGCTAATATTATTAGTAATAGTTAATACTATTATTATTAACCCAAGTTCACATAGCTAATGAATAGTGGAGATGAAAATCCAACCCAATCTGTCTGGCTCCAAGAGATCATGCTTTATATTAGCATAAGTATTTTGTGATTTTGAATACATCAACAGCCTTCATATAAACGGCCTACACATAGAATCAACAGCCTACCTGTAAAATTGTATTAGCAATAACTCTTATAATATTTACTTCATTGAAATACTACATCCCTGATTGTTCCAAATAAATGAGAGTTTATTCTTACAGATTTATTCAAGGCATGGTAGCTATGTACTAAGTGAGTAGTATAGGGCAGAGACAACAGGGATCCCAGGGAGACTGAATGTTTATTGAACAAATATTTAAGAACCTTCTATTTGCCAGGCTTGATTAATTCTAAACACTCCAATTTGGCAGTATATGGGCAAAACTCTCTTTCCTTTTCTGATTTCTTTTTCTTTTCCCTCTTGATTTTTTTTTCCCTTCCCAGTCCTAGGCATTGAAGATTTTGGAAGCAGTGGGGATGGAAATTTAGCCAATTTTTTTAAAAAGTTAATTTGATAATGAGATTTTAATATAATTTTCTGAAAACAAATTTTAACATACTTGCCTATAAGATGATAAATATGATTATAATATATTTACAGGATTTTTTTTTGGTGTTACGCTTTCAGCTGTATTTTAATAAAGAAAACATAAAATAGCCTTTTCACCTCAAATTTTGTAGTTTAGTTCAGTGATTTAGAGTTGAAGTGTAAGAATTTTTTTACTCATGCATTATTTGCTTACTTGGTCTGCAGTCTTCCATAGAACATCATACTTCAACGATCAGCTAAATCTTCCCAGCAAACAGAAGCTAGTTGGCGAAAACTCTGTAAGAGTTCACAATGTACAAATTTCATTGCCATGAGATTTCTTAGGAAGATGACTTATGAAATGGTCAGCTTCAGTTTATTCAGTGTGAGCCTGAAATTTCCTTCTTATAAATTGTACACTGATAAAGGAAATGGTAAGTAGAGTAAAAACATTATTTGACCAGAATCCTCAATTTAAGCAAAAAATGTCCCAATATTTTTTAAGGAGACCAAGGCATATGTTCTACAAAAGAAGATTTATGCCAACATAAATGGCATAAATTTATGTAATTTCTGTAATTCAGAATGAAAGTATAAGGTCCTTAACTTTTTAAGTGTATTTTATTGATTATGCTATTACAGTTGCCCCATTTTTCTCCCCTATATCACCCTCTGCCCTGCACCCCCATTCCACTAGCATTCCACCTCCTCACCCTTAGTTCACATCCATGGCTCATACGTATGTAAGTTCTTTGGCTTCTCCATTTCCGATACTATTCTTAACCTCCCTCTGTCTATTTTGTGCCTACCATTTATGCTTCTTATTCCCTGTACCTTTTCCCCCATTCTCCCACCCCTCACATAACCTCCATGTGATGTCCATTTCTGTGATTCTGTTCCTGTTCTAATTGTTTGCTTTGTTTTTATTTTTTAGGTTCAGTTGTTGATAGTTGTAAGTTTGTTGTCATTTTACTATTAATAGTTTTGATCTTCTTTTCTTATGATGAGTCCCTTTAACATTTCATATAATAAGGGGCTTGGTGATGATGAATCCCTAATTTTACCTTATTTGGGAAGCCCTTTATCTTTCCTTCCATTCTAAATGATAGTTTTGCTGGATAGAGTAAGCTTGGATGTAGATTTTCCCTTTCACGACTTTGAATACTTCTTTCCAGGCCCTTCTTGCCTTAAAGTTTCTTTTGAGAAATCAGCTGGTAGTCTTATGGGACCTACTTTACAAGTTTACTCCCTTTCTCTTGCTACTTTCAAGGTTCTCTCTTTATCTTTAATATTGGGTAATTTAATTATGATGTGTCTTAGCATATTTCTCCTTGGGTCCAATTTCTTTGGGACTCTGAGCTTTCTGGACTTCCTGGAAGTCTTATTTCCTTTGCCACATTGGGGAAATTTTTCTGCATTATTTTTTCAAATTCATTTTCTCAGTTTCTTGCTCTTCCCTTTCTCCTACTGCCACCTCTGTAATTCAGATGTTGGAGCATTTAAAGTTGTCCCATAGATTCCTAAGCCTCTCCTCATTTTTTTGGATTCTTGTTTCTTCTGTTCCAGTTGAGTATTTATTTCTCCCTTCTGGTCTGAAACATTGATTTGAGTCCCAGTTTCCTTCCCTTCACTGTTGGTTTCCTGTACATTTTCCTTTGTTTCATTCCACATGGCCTTCACTTCTTCCTCTGTTTTGCATCCATACTCAACCATTTCTGTGAGAATTCTGATTACCAGTGTTTTGAACTGTGCATTTGATAGATTGGCTCTCTTCTCATCCCTTAGTTCTTTTTTTGGAGTTTTGATCTATTCTTTCATTTGGAGCATATTTCTTTATTTTGGTGCAGATGTTTTGTTGTAAGGGGCAGAGCTTTAGGTACTCACCAGGGCAGGGGGGCCCACTTCACTGTTTTGTGGAGCTGTATGTGGATGAGGGGTCAGAGAGGGAACTGTGCCACTTGCTCAGCTCTCACCCCACTTCGAGTCACTTCCCCTGCTACCCACAAGCAAATCAGGCCCTTCTGGTGCTGATTCCTGGATGGGTGGGTTGGTATATGTTCTAGGATCCCATGGGTCTCTCCAATGAACTGTCCTGTGAGGCTGGAAGTTTCGCCTGTTGTCTCAACCCCCACAGATTTTTATAGCCAGAGGTTTTGAGGCTTTAGTTTTCCACACTGAAACCCTGGATTGTGTGGTCTGTCTGGCTCCCCAGTTGTTCCTCCCAGTTTATCCGCATTCAAATGCGGGATAGCCTGGATCATCATCCCCTGCCTCGCCTTGTCGCATATCCTGCCATCTTCAGCTGCCCATCTCTTTCCCTCCTACCTGTCTGGATGAATGTTTCTTCTTTAAATCCTTGGTTGTCAGACCCCATGCAATTTGAATTTTTGTCAGTTCTTTTTTTTTAAATTTGTTGTTTTTCTTTTGCTTGTGCAATGAAGCATAGTATATCTATCTTACACCTCCATCTTGGCTGAAAATTGTAAGGTCCTATATTTTGTTTCTTTAACATTTTACCTTTAATTTTTTTACTGTGTTTTTTCATTAGAAAATCAAGGGTTGGATAAATACACTTTGTGAATTTTTAGCAATAAAAATTAATGTTAAAAGGTTTGTGAATAATTTTTATTAGAAAACAAGCTAATAATATTTAATTCCTTAATTACATGGTTACCAAGTTTTTTAACTAATAAACATTTATACATAAAGAATAAGAAATATTTGAGAGAGTTGTTTTGCATTTTTTAAGGTAAGATATAATTTGCCCACTATACAGTGCACACGTCTTAAATGTTTAGGTCAGTGGATTTTCAGAATTATATAAACCTCTGCAATCACACCATTCACTCAGAATAAGATGAAAATTTTCTATCACCTCAGAAAGTTCCCTCATTCCTCTTTCTGATCAACCTCCACACCCTTTTCCAAACCATATTCTTTATCACCATGGATTAGTTTTCCCTGGTTTGGGATGTCATATAAATGGACTCATACGGTATATATTTTTGTGTATGTCTGGTTCCTTTCCACTCAGTATGTTATGTTTCTTTTTTTCTTCTACTTGATTTTTAGAGACAGACATTAATTTGTTGTTTCACTTATTTTTTAAAGATTTTATTTATTTATTTTTAGGGGGGAAGGGAAGGAGAGAAGGAGAAACATCAATGTATGGTTGCCTCTCATGAGTCCCCTGCTGGGAACTAGCCTGCAACCCAGGCATGTGCCCTGACTGGAAATTGAACCTCAATCGTGTGGTTTGTAGGCCCGCACTCAATCCACTGAGCTACACCAGCCAGGGCTGTTGTTTCACTTATTTATTTATTCATTGGTTGATTTTTGTATGTGCCCTTACCAGGGTTTGAACCCGTAACCTTGGTTTATCCAGATGATGCTCTAACCAGCTGAGTTACTTGACCAGGGCCTCAGCATGTTTTTGAGATTCATTAATGGCATTACTTGTATCAGTACCCCAGTTTCCTTAGCCATTTTTTTCTTGATGTATATTTGGGGTAAGGCTGCTATAAAACCTTGTGCATCTTTTTGTGGACATATGCATTATTTCTGTTATGTAAGTACCTAGTTATAAAATTGCTGGATCAAAAAAGAGAACTTTTGAAGTTAACAGTTTTGGTAGAGTATATAGAAAGAGAAGTTTTTTGTGATATGAAAATTTGTGTTAAACAGTTACAGCCCTCCTAGAATTATCTTTAAACAACTACAGCAAGCCCAATTTGTGTAGTTGTTTAATGATAATTTAAAGTGAAGTTAAATATGTTTAGCCATAGAAGAAGCACCAAAAATATTCACCCATTCACTTTGTTTTTATAAAGCCTAAACTAGAACAATTTGATTTTGGGTCTCGAAACTAATGAGTTGGTTCAAACAGTTGTAAACAAACAAAAATGGTAGATATGATCATATCTTAATTAGAACTCAAGTAATTAGAATCTTCTGTTTAACCCAAAATTGTTTGACTTGATTTTAATGAGACAATGGCTCATGGGAAATTGCAAAAGTGCCTAAATAGCCGTACTAGAATTTTTGCACACAAAAATGAATTATTCATTACTTCCAGAGATAACCATTCGAAGTCTTAAAATAAGTTGTTTGTGAGAAGAAATGGAATATGAATTTAATGTCACCTTAGTTAACACTTAGTGTTAGCTAGTACCTAGTACCTCTGTGATAACACCTCTTCTTGCAATTACTCCCTGAATGATGGCAGCTAAATTCATTAGACATTTTTTCAGAAGCATTTTTGAAACTTTTTGAAATGTATGACATGTGCCCTGGCTGGAATGGCTCAGTGGATTGAGTGCTGGCCTGTGGACCAAAGGGTTGCTGGTTCGATTCTCAGTCAGGGCACATGCCTGGATTGCAGGCCAGGTCCCCAGTAGGGGATGTGTGAGAGGCAACCATACATTGATGTCTCTCTCCCTCTTTTTCTTTCTCCCTTCCCCTCTCTCTAAAAATAAATAAATAAAGTCTTTAAAAAACAATGTGTGATATGTGTTTTGAATATCCTTGACTTTTATAGTCACTTGTGGTATCTACTCTTTTACAAGCACAATATAATGGAACATACTTTTTATGCTATGTTTCTCTTTTGTGTATGTTATACAAAATAATGTTTGGATCCAAGAGAAAGAAAAGGAAGAATACAGCTAGTTCTTTCAACTTTTAGCCAATGCTAATACATTAAGCTCTAATTAATAGGTAAACTTTTCAAAACTATACTTCTTGGTGCAACTGTCAGCTGTTGGTAACTAACATGGATAAGAGTTAATCTCCCATCTAGCCACCTTCCCAACAAAACCAAGGCACCCCCACCCCCAGTCTAGAATTGCAGTTCAGAAATTCAATAAAAATAATAAAGATCGGGAGAGAGAGTTAACAGGCTCTCTCCTCTGTCTGGGTTCTTGTCTTGCCCGCAAGACACAAATTCAAGTGAGACAAACGTGTATAGTGGAAATCATATAGCAAGTTTATTCATAAAACACAAGAGCACAAAGCTGCAAGCAGGTTCTCATAAAGGTGTTAGTAAGCTTGTTAATAAGGTTGTACTATACACTTGAGCCAAGGCTACTTAGGTGGGTACTTAGGTAATCTAAGTACCTTGACTATTGGGGTTCAGAGGTTATATACCTCAGTCAGCTTTTAGGTTCCCCCTCTTTCTCCCCTTGAGAACAATATACAGTTACAAAGGCTTTCTTTCACAGTTAGTAAAGGTTCTTTGTCTCAGTGAAGTTGTTACAGAGGTCCCCCGTCCCCTCTTGTTCATAGGCTCCCTCTTTCTCCTGTACAATCCCATACCCAGTAATCCTAGTTAAGATTGTTACAGAAGCCCCTTTTCTCAGGCTTCTCCCCTCCCCTGCACTGTTTTTGCTTGTAATGCTTGGGACACCTGGTAGCCTTATCAAACTAAGTTCAGAACTGCTGAGTTAGTTGGTCAGACATGTCTTCCTCTTGCTTCTAGCCTCCTGTATTAAGTTCTTTGTTAGATTTTGATGGTGAGGATCCTGTCTTTATTTCCTGTCTGGCTGCTCATTCCTACCTGCTACTTAACAACTCTTTGTTGAATCTAACTCCAATTTAGAAGGACTTGATTTCAAATAATATCATACGAAAGAAGATGGTTAGTGCAGAAGATTCAGCAGTCGACCTAGGAATGTATCTCATAATTCACTGCACTCTTCCAGGGGGAAAAAACCCCTATAATATTCCTGGGGGTAAATAAAGTATAATTCCATGTGTGTTAGAGAGAAACTACGTTTTGTTATTTTCAGAAATTCATTCTAGGACCTCTTGTATAACCTTTTTTCTTACTTGGGTTTAGAAATGCAATGAAGTAATTTTGAAATTAAAAATGTTAGCTAGGAAGAATGGATGTTGGGGAATGTTGAGTCTATATCAGTGTTTAGAAAATACCTTGGTAATTAAACAATTTTGGGGGAAGCCATTCCTGTGCCAGACACGATTTTTTTCTCTAGCACGTGAAAAATCCAGAAATCAAATTCTTCTTAGCTGGTGAAATTCAGAGAGACCAGATTTTAGGCATAGCTGTTATAATCCAAGTTGGTTTGGGGAAATCGGCTAGAATTTTTAAAGCTCATCAGGTAGTTAATCACATCACTAAATATGCTATGTATGTATGTGTGTGTGTGTGTATATATATACTGCTTACTATTGATTCTTTAATTCTTTGCCAGTTTTATAGGTAATGTATAAGTTAATTAAGAGTTTTCTTAAGAAATATTTGGCCCTGGCTGGTGTAGCTCAGTGGATTGAGCATGGGCCTGTGAACCACACGATCATGGTTCGATTCCCAGTCAGGGTACATGGCCTGGGTTGCAGGCCAGTTCCCAGCAGGGGACTCACGAGAGGCAACCATACATTGATGTTTCTCTCCTTCCCTTCCCCTCTAAAGATAAATAAATAAAACCTTTAAAAAAAAGAGTTTTCTTAAATATTTGACAAAAATTGTAGTAACCTGCTGATGATTGTTGCCTGTGGTAATGATTAAGATTTTATTTTAGGCCCTGGCTGGCGTAGCTCAGTGGATTGAGCACAGGCCTGCGAACCAGAGGATTGCAATTCAATTCCCAGTCAGGGCACATGCCTGGGTTGCAGGCCAGTTCCCTGCAGGCCAACTCCCAGCAGGGGACGCACGAAAGGCAACCATACATTGATGTCTCTCTCCCTCTCTCCTTCCCCTCTAAAGATAGATAAATAAATAAATAAATAAATAAATAAATAAATAAAAATTTTTAAAAAAGATTTTATTTTAAATGCTTTCTAAGAACTCCTTATCTCGGTTGAAAGGAGAGTAAATTAAGACATTTACATAATCATAGTAGATTCCAGTCTGTGTTTAGCATACACTATCTTCCACACCATACTCTGCCCTTGAGTATTTAAAATTATTTATATTTTGCCTTTTGATTTTAGTAGTCCTCTTAAATATTTTAAAAAATGATTTGAAAACATATAAATATATTTTAATTAGAATATAGTAAGAACACCCCCCCCCTTTTTATGATGACCTGCAACCATGTGTAGATTCATGTAAGCACTACCAAAATCTAGCTGTCATGCAGTTGCATCATCCCCAAAACTTTATTTTCTTACTTCCCCTCATTTCTTTCTTTGGAGAAATTAAGTATTTACATAAGAGAAAGGAAGTTCAGAAGAGAGGGAGATTAACTTTTACCCTCCTCCCTCCACTTCCCAGCCCCTGGAAATAGTTGATCTGTTTTTCATTGCTATAAATTGTTTATTTGAGAATGTTATATAAATGCAACATAGTAATTACTACTGTGTAACTTTTTGAAACTGGTTTCTTTCTTTCAGCTTCGAGATTGAGATTCATTGTTGCATGTATTCATAACATGTTCCTTTTTATTGAGTAGTATTCTGTGTGAACACACCATCGATTATTTATTCATATACCCATCTGTGGACATTTGGGTAGTGCATTGGGTTGAGCAATGGCGAATAGATTTTTGTGTGAACATAGATTTGCATTTATTTAGGGCACATAACCAGGAGTGGGATTGTTGTGTCATATTGTGTGTGAGTAACTTTATAAGAAATTGTCAAGCTGTTCTCTGCTGAGTTAGCAGTGAGCCTTGGAACATATCTAGTAATTCACTAGACTGTTCAAATTGTTTTGCACCTTCATTAGCACTTGGTATTATCACTCTTTATTTTAGCCATTCTATTACAATATAGAAGTATTTCATGATGTCAGTGTTCATTTTCTTAATCATTAACAATATTGCACATCCTTTTGTGCACTTATCGGTCTTCTGCATATCCTCTTGAAGTGTCTGTTCTAGTCTTTTGTTTGCTATTCTCTGAACTTTCAGTTTTAAGAATACATATTTTGGTTATAAGTCCTTTGTTGGAAGTGTGGATTCAACTTACTAATTTTTTATTGAGGATTTCTGCATCCATGTTCTTGAGAGATTTGGGTCTGTTAGTTGTGCTAACCTAAAAATAAAACCAAAAATATAAACAGAGTCAACAAGCATTATCTGAGATGAAAGCAAAATAGCTATTTTGGAAGCACTGATTCAGGCAGAAATCCAAATAGTGTTGCAATTAGGAGACTAAGGTTATGTATGGGAAAGGGAAGGGGAACAGTTACATCAGTAGAAGGAGGCATTTCATTGGTGCAGATAAGCTAACATAACAATGCTAATTCTGAACAGTGTTTTTAATTTTCAGTTCCTTAGCCATAATACCTGCTTTCTTGTTATCTTCACAAATAGTTGTTTGGGACAGTCCAAAGGTTATTTTGCCCAGTTGTAACATTCCAAAGGTTTGAGGCATAATACCTGCGAGGCAGTTCTGTTCCTCTGGATGGCAGCTCCAGTTCCATCTTAAAGTGGCTCCATTTATTTAGTCGTTGGTAGATAGAGGATAGTCCTTTTCTCTTAAAATGATTTGGAAGGTGTTCACTTCTGTTTTCTGTAATAAAACGTGTATAATTGTTTTTTTTTTTTTAATGTTAGGTGTAAGAAAACCCAGAGGTTTAGTTGTTGGAAGGCTTTTAATAACAAATTCAACTTTTAAAATAGGCTTAGAACTATTCAAATAGTCTATTTCTTCTTGAGTGAACTTTGGTTTTTGTGTCAAGAAATTTGTGTTTCACTTATGTTGTTATGAACATTTTAAATAACAAAAAAATATTATATTTGGGCAGTTGTTTGGTGGCTATACTGTTACATTCTGCCTTGTTCAGTTTTGGCTGGCTGGATTTTACTCATTCTACCAAAACTTTTATGTCTGAGAAGCAGCATAATGTAAATAAAGTGTATATTCAGGAATCAGACTGACAGTTACTGCATTTTGCCATGTATAACACGCACTTTTTTGTCCAAACTTTTGAGGGCACAATTAGGGTGCACATTATACATGGGTAGTACTTGAAATACCTTGTATCTGTTCTTGTGTTTTATGTTTGTTACATAAAATTTCTTGTACCATAATATGTTAAAAAATAAATGCTTAAATTCCTTTATAGGACAAAAACAATCTAAATAAATATAAAAATGAATTTAAAAATTAAAACGAAAGACTTTTTTCCTGAAAATTTGGACCAGAAACGTGGATACACAGTATACCTGGGAGCGCATTATACACAGCAAAATACAGTACTTCTCCTGTTTCAGGTACTTCATCTAAAAGTGTGCAAATACAATAGTAACTACCTCATAGGGTTGTTGTGAAGAATATATGACATAATCCATGTGAAGGGGTTGGTAAGCACTAATTAGAGCATCCTAATTTTGTTAACATCCTCATCATTGTTAAGTGCTCAGTGCTATCCAACAATATCGATTTTACTTCAAACTTTTTAATGTTCCAGACTATAAACGCTTTCATTTTTTTAATTGACATTTTCTAACTTCTTTAAGGCTTTGTCACATATGTGGCCTCTAACTAGGAACATCTTCATTCTGGCATATGTGTGTGTAACTTTATAAGAAACTTTTATAAGAAAAGTCACTCCTTTTTCATCTGTCTCTTCTGAAAACTTAGATGCATACACATACACAGAACATACATAAGGTCTGTCCAGAAGGTATCTAGCCATGTAATATGAAAAATAGAGACTTTTTTGAAGAAGATACAAGATACGAGAAACATTGCACAAAGGACAATGACACCTCAGTCCCCTTCAAAGTAGGCACCTTAAGACCTCACACAGTAGTCCCATTTGACATCAACTGCCCCATTGTATTTTCCTGAATCTCATTGATGGTCTGAAATCTCTTTAATTTCAAAGGAGATTTTAGTTTTGGGAAAAGCCAGAAATCACAGGGTGCCAAATCTGGGCTATAGTGGGGCTGAGTCACCTGAGTGATTTGGTGTTTCACCAAAAAACTCTGTATGAGACATGATGCATGAACAGGAGCACTGTTGTGATGAAGCTGCCAATCACCATTTGCCCATAGCTTGGCCTTCTGATTTATCTGAATAGTTTCCATGGAGCAGTGTTCAAGCTTAACACAAAATTTGATGCAGATTCATTGCTGTACTTGCTCAGTCATTTTGAATGTGATGGCCACACAGTGCACATGCTCAGACAAGGTATCTACCGCCCCCACTGAGTAGTACAGTGAAGTCATCATTGTGCACGCATGTGCATTTCCGTCCACTTTACTTGGCTGCCAGGTTACATCAATGGTGGGCAAACCATTCTTGTTATTAACAATGGCTGGACTTCTTCTGGACCCTTGTATGTACAAAGCTAAATATTTTCTATTCTTACCATTTTAAATTCCCAGATCAAATAAATCACAATGCTAGTAAAGTGGGAAATAAGAAAATAAGCCTAGGCTTTTGTTTTTGCCAAGGATGATCCCTTAATTCAGCAAATACTTGAATGTGCATTAAAAAGTCACCTGGAAAGCTTGTTTAAATAGTGTTTCCTGGGCCTCATTTCCAGAGTAATTAAATTAGTCAGGTAGGTACTCACGCATGCACATTTCAAACATGATCACTGGTGCTGCTGCTGCTGCAGCTTATTCAAGGACTGCACCTTTGGGAATACTGGCTCATTTGAGTCAGGTGACTGTGTAGTGATTGGAACACTTATAAATGCTTAAGGCTTCTTCACTAAACTGTAATATTGGGCATGTTATTTAACCTCTCAGATGTATTTTTGTTAGTGATTAATGATCTTTATCAAACACAGTCATTACTCTGTTAAAATATGCCTGTCAGAATAATAGTTGATATTTCTGTCTCATTTATCGTTCAGCTAAAGTTTCCTAAGATCCAGTCAGATCTAACCATTCTGCCCCTCCTCCTTTCTATATTTTTCACTAATTTATGACTTTATAAACACATAATTATTGTCATCTTCTTTATAAACACACAATTATATGTCATCTATATGATTTTGGGGTATGATTTTGTATCCTGCAACTTTATGGACTCTGTTCTAACTGGTATGTGTGATTGCTTCTCTATTCTACCATTAGACAACTATACCTAAAAGATGCCACATTATTGTAATATTTTTTGTTTGTTTTATTGAATTTATTGGGGTGACATTGGTTAATAAAAGTATGTAGGTCTCCAGGGTATATTTTTTTATGGAGTCTTTAGGGTTTTATCTGCAAATAGTGGTGGTTTACTTATTTGTTTCTAGTTTGGAGGTCTTTTATATCTTGTCTGATTGCTGTGGCTGGGACTTCCAGTGCTTTGTGAATGAAAGTGGTAAGACTGGTCATCGTTGTGTTTTTCCTGCTCTCAAAGGGAATGCTTTCAGCTTCTTCCTTTGAGTATCATATTAGCTGTGGTCTTGTCATTTATTATGTTGAAGTATGTTCTATCTATATCTGCTTTGTTGAGAATTGTAATCATAAATAGACGTTGAATTTTGTCAAATACCTTTCCTGCATCTGTTGAGATAATCATATGTTTATCCTTCATTTTGTTAATGTGTTGTATCACAGTAATTTACAGATGTTGAATCATCTGTGTTTACATGCCTGGAATAAATCCCAGTTGATAAAGGTATAGGATCCTTTTAATATTTTTTTGAATTCTGTTTGCTAATATTTTGTTGAGGATTTTTACATCTATGATTACCATGGATGTGGGCCTGTGATTTTCTTTTCTCTTGGTGTCCTTGTCTGGTCCTTGTATCAGGGTAATGCTGGCCATTTACAAGTTTGAAAGAGTTTCCTCTCCTATTTTTTTTGAAAGAGTTTGAGAAGGACTGGTATTAATTATTCTTAGAACATTTGGTAGAATTCACCAGTGAGGCTGTCTGGTCCTGAACTTTTTGTCTGTTGGAAGGTTCTTGGTTACTGATTTAATCTCCTTACTTGTTACTGGTTTGTTCAGATTTTCTATTTCATTATGATTCAGTCTTGGCAGGTTTTGTGATTTTAGGAATTACCAATTTCTTTTAGGTTGTCCAATTTGTCATAATAGTCTCTTATGATCGTTTGTATTTCTGTATCATTTATAACAGTTCCACTTTCATTTCTGATTTTACTTATAAATCTTCTCTTTTTTCCTTGTTAAGTCTAGCTAAATGGTCTTGTCAGTTTTGTTTATCTCTTCAAGAATACCAGCTCTTAGTTTTCTTGATCTTCTCTATTGTCTCTGTATCATTTATGTCTGCTCTAGTTTTTTATATTTCTTCCTACTAACTGTAGTCTTCATTTGTTCTTTTTCTTCTTCAAGGTGTAAAGTTAGGTTGTTGATTACAGACATGTATTTTATTTATATTTACCCTATACATTGTGATATAATAGTAAATGATAAAAACAGTAATAAACTTTAGGTGTTTGAGTAAAGCATCACTATCTTTACATGTTTCTTAAGCCATTTTCTATAAAACTTTTAAAAAGTGTAATTTTGCTTTTTTTTTCTTTTTGCCACTTTGTTAGAGGCCTATACAATGGGACATTTATATCTTCATTTCTATTTTAGGTACGTATTGCAGCAAAATTCATCATTCATGCCCCTCCTGGAGAATTTAATGAGGTGTTTAATGGTAAGTGTTTAATTCATAACACTAAGACTTGATATACCAATCACTTTTTTAAAAGAGTAAATGATATAGGGGAACTTCCGCCAAGATGGAGGCATAGGTGGAAACACTGTGCCTTCTCCCACAACCAAGTCTGAATACAACAAAGGTTTGGAGAACAAGGACACACCCAGAGACCAGAAAACTGAATTATACGGAAGTCCGACAACTATGAACCGTTCAACGGGGACGGTAAGAGGGGCGGAGCCAGCAGTGGAGCTGGCTCGGGCAGGACAGATCCCCCGACCTAGGCGGGCAGGCAGCCCGGAACCAGTCGGGGTGTGGGGCAAACTGACCGTGGTTGCATATTCGCCCATAGTGAGACGGACCACGCAGGCCCCAGGGGGCGATCCNAAGAGAAGGTGCGTATAGCAGCAAAATTCATCATTCATGCCCCTCCTGGAGAATTTAATGAGGTTTTCAATGATGTTCGGTTACTGCTTAATAATGACAATCTTCTCAGGGAAGGAGCAGCCCATGCATTTGCACAGTATAACTTGGACCAGTTTACTCCAGTAAAAATTGAAGGTTATGAAGATCAGGTATTGATAACAGAACATGGCGACTTGGGAAATGGAAAGTTTTTGGATCCAAAGAACAGAATCTGTTTTAAATTTGATCACTTAAGGAAGGAGGCAACTGATCCAAGACCCTGTGAAGTAGAAAATGCAGTTGAATCATGGAGAACTTCAGTAGAAACTGCTCTGAGAGCTTACGTAAAAGAACATTACCCGAATGGAGTCTGCACTGTGTATGGCAAAAAAATAGATGGACAGCAAACCATTATTGCATGCATAGAAAGCCATCAGTTCCAAGCAAAAAATTTTTGGAATGGTCGTTGGAGGTCAGAATGGAAGTTTACAATCACTCCTTCAACCACTCAAGTGGTTGGCATCTTGAAAATTCAGGTTCATTATTATGAAGATGGTAATGTTCAGCTAGTGAGTCATAAAGATATACAAGATTCCCTAACAGTGTCTAATGAAGTGCAAACAGCAAAAGAATTTATAAAGATTGTAGAAGCTGCAGAAAATGAATACCAGACTGCCATCAGTGAGAATTATCAGACAATGTCGGACACTACTTTCAAAGCCTTACGTCGACAGTTGCCAGTTACACGNACAAAAGCAAACCAAGAGGACAGCTAGATCAGGAGTGGAACCATAGAAATGAAGAACACATGGAGGGTTAGAAACGGGGGTGGGAGGAGGAGAAGGGGGGAGAAGGCACAGAAAATAGCATAAATGGTAGGTAGAAAATAGATAGGGGGAGGGCGAGAATAGTGGGGGGAAATATAGAATCTAAAGAATTTGAGACACGTGGTTATAAACTAAGGGGGGGTGAATGATGGGGGAGGGAGTGTGCTGGTGGAGGGGAATGAAGGGGGGGAATAGAACAACTGTAATGGTATAATCAATAAAATATATTTAAAAAAAATAAATAAAAGAGTAAATGATATAACCAAAATAACCAAGCTAAAGGGGAGTATGTAGGAGAACACACTGAAAATTTTTGTCAATCTGGATTTTGTAATGGGTAGAATATAATGTATTTGATATACATGGTAATTGTTTAAATAAATTAATCCTCTTAAAAGAAAAGTTATTTTAAAAGACAAGAACTTTTTAGTTTTAACTATTTTTTTGGAATTGGGAAATTCATTTTTGTATTTTTTGTAAATAAAAACATACTAGATTAAGATGAACAGCCAAAAAGCAGGGTGGGGCATGTTGTTTCATCACACTTAGATGATAGTGTATGTAAAAACATTTGTTATTTAAATTATCTCATAAATTAGTTTATAGTATGCTTTTTTATAAACCTCACTGACAAAACATTTTTATAATTATTCACTTGTGGATCAAATTTTAAACTCTTGTATAAATTTACAGCAACTCCTGGTTGTTATAAAAACTGTTGCAACAGCTCCTCTTGAACACTAACAATGATGTATTTGAAACAGTCGCCAGGAAATTGGCCTGTAGTGACCTTTTTTACAGAACTTTTCTTAAGTATTTTTAAGAGTAAGCTGCCACAAACACCTTAAATGTGCTATTTCTAATTCATGTATATTTGGCCTATGCCATGTCTGAAATTAAAATTAACTTATATTGAGTTTTTCTATTTTTTTAGAACATTCTAACCTGGGGTAAACTATTTAAACATTTTTATTAAGAAGTTTAATCAGTAATTTTTATTCATAGTGTAAGATAGCGATTTTTAACCAGTGTGCCACAAGAATTTTTAAAGTATGAAATACCTGATTACTTAGTGAGAGATGCTGACCTCTTTTCCTTAGATGGTCAAATGAAAAAAAATGACAATAGCCAACACAATAGTAGACAACTGGTGTAAATGAATCAAAATTATACCTATTTTTTGTCTAATCAGCAAAAAATACAATCTATATTTTGGTGTGCCACAGGATTTTAGTAATAGTTATGTGTGTCATGAGATGGAAAAGATTGAAAATCACTGGTGTAAGTTACAGTGAAAATTTGCCTCAAAAAAGATTGGGTTTGAGAGGCCAAAATTGTTCCATTAGAAATACCATTGAAAATCTCTTAAATTATTCACAAACTATAATAATACATGACTTAGTTTATGCAGCACATATGGTACTTCTTATGCATTTAAAATTTAACCACTTGTGGTGCACTTAGAGGAAGAATGGCAAATCTATATAGTAAAAAATCTCTGGAAATTAAGATAATTTTGCCTTTTAGAATAGCTATAAAATCTGTAGTAGTGAATTTAGAAGTTGGGGAGAATTCAGAAGTATTTCTTTCTGTAGTTTTTAATTTGTTTTAATATTCAGCTTCTATAACCTAAATATACATTAATACATTTCATTGTTGGGGCATTAAACAAGATGAAGAAGACAGACAAAGTCTCCTATACTGAGGTTCAGAAGTAGGCATGTATAATAACTTAATTAAGGGTTAAACTGCCCTAAAATCAAAATCAATGGTCATCAGACTTTTGTACAACTCACAGAGCAAAGAATAAATTATGATTCTAAGCAAGTTTTTCACTTACTCTTTTTTCCTTGAATTAAATTCCCTACAAATTTGTTACTCAGAAAGGGCCTAAAAGAATGTATGAGTCCTAGAAATTGCTTTTCTAAGTCTCATGGGAAATTCACATTTAATTGATTTGTGTTTGAGATAAAGTAAATTTGGGCATTTTGGATGAGCCATTCAATAGGTCTGAGGTGGATAGTGAGCTAGGAATAAAAGTGGAATATAAAATACTATAAAAGTTTCAACTGAGGGGTTATTTTAGAGTTAAAAAGTAATTAAATATTGGAGGGGGAAATGTCATATCAATTCAGTTATTTTCATTCTGTCTTAGTTGATAACATTGGCATTAGAATGATTTCAAGAGAAGCCACAGATTTTAGAATTGCAGTCATAAAATCTTGTCAGTTCAGTGGTTCTCAAATTCTGTTTCCTAGACCAGCTACATTACAATCATTGAAACAGATTTTTGGTCTTCATTCTCAAAAACTGAATTGGTAGATCTGGGCTGGGACTCTGAAATATGTGCTTTTTTCTTTAAGCTACCCGCCCACTACCCTATAGCTTAGTTTAGAACTACAGCCTAAAATCTCTTCTTTAAGAGTAGTATTTTATTCGAATTCTCTGTTTCTTCCACTGTACTCTGTTTATGTTAAAAGCATGGTCTGCCCCAGCTAGTGTGACTCAGTGGATTGAGTGCCAGCCTGGAACCAAGGGGTCATGGGTTCGATTTCCAGTCAGGGCATGTGCCTGGGTTGCAGGCCCCCAGTAGGAGGCATGTGAGAGGCAACTGGCAACCACACATTGAAATTTCTTTCCCTCTTTTTCTTACTTCCCCCCCCCTTCTAAAAAATAAAGTAAAATCCTAAAAATAAAAACATGATCTTATTTTTCAGAATAAAGCTACTTGATCAAATAGATTCTACTTTCAAATTATTTTTTCATTTAAAACTGGAAAAGATACACTAGCCTGTAATTTCACATTTACTGATTATGCTTTAAATATTGAAGATGAAAGAACAATATTAATCAAAGAAAACTTCCCTGTTTGCTTTGTGAGATAGAAATAACTATGTTAATGTTAAGCAGAAGCTTCCATTGTTTGAAATCAGTTAATTTAAAAATCAAATTAGTGTAATTTAGTGGTTAGCAGAAGAGATTGTTTTTTAAATCAGGTCCTACTTCTAAAAAGAGGTATGTGAATAGGAAATACTTTTCTTTTTATAATAGCTTTGTTATTTTTCTAAAACTCCATTGTAAAGTACCCCCCCAAAAAAACCCTAAAAATCATGCAAAATTATACCCTCTAATTCTCTACTGTTTAAATGAAATTCTTCTAATGTCTCTCAATTTAGATAAAACACACATAATATTGCATAAATATGATAGTAGTGTGCATGTTGAGTTTCCCCCTTCCTGTTTGTTATAGTATGGATGTTTTTCACTGTTGTTAAATACATATCTATATTACTTTTAATGGCTACCCAATTTTACATTGTTTATAAGAACTGTATAGTACATTTATATATTATTAAACTAGTCTCTTAATGTGAGATACTTAGTTTACTTGTATTATTTTCATTTAATGAAAAATTAGAATGCACTGTGCTGTGTACTTTATGATAGCAACAATGTAAAACAGTCAAGATCATTGAAAAAATAATGAAAAAATATATGAAGATGTGTAGAAATTTGGTTGTTTTGGTGAAATTGTGATTTTTTCTTTATGATTTCCATAGTGCTTGGATTTTTTTTTGAAATATTTTATTTATTTATTTTTAGAGAGAGGAGATGGGAAGGAGAGTGGGAGAGAAACATCAATGTGTGGTTGCTTTTCATGTGTCCCCTACTGGGGACCTGGCCTGCAACCCAGGCATTGCCCCGACTGGGAAATCGAACTGTGATCCTTTGCTTCACAGGCCTGTGCTCAATCCACTGAGCTACACCAGCCAGGGCTGGATTTTATAATAAGAACTATTTTAAAGTTATGTTTTAATGATTAATAGACAAATGTCTATGTAATAATTAGGACAGAATTAAGAATTGATAACCAAAATGAGATTGCTGAATCAAATAAAGCACCTACTGTGTCAAAGTAAATATATTCATCTTCTTTTTGAGGACAGAAATGCATACTTCTGCACTCCGTTCACAAGTGTTTCTTGTTTAATCAGTTTTCTGTAGGATGAGTTCATTCGAAAGTCATCATAGTATTGTCAAACTAGAGGCATTGTGATTAGTCTGCAGATCTTATCAGACCATCTTTTTGTTGTAGTTTATCTTCAGTTTCTTTGGAGATACATTACAGTCTGCTTGCATATAAAATAACTTGTATTTCTGTTTCAGTTCCTCTTCTGTTTCCTAACAAATTTTTAAATTAATATCGTGATATGTTTTTGTGTGTGCTTTGGTTGTCATATTTTGAGTGATATTTTGATCTTGCTTACATCTTGGACCAGGGGTTGGGGGTGTTAAAATGTGACCAAAATAACTGCATTTATTACATAGAAATTTCAAACATAGAAAAATAGTAACCTAGAAAACAATATTTGTTTTACAGATGTTCGGTTACTACTTAACAATGACAATCTTCTCAGGGAAGGAGCGGCCCAGTAAGTATTATATATTATTATATTAACATAAGGAAAGTGAGTTAGGAAAAATGTTCTAAAAGTGGTTTTTAAGCACTGATCCCTGGAAAAGATATTGGCATAACAAGTTCAACTGTATAGAATCATACATATGTACTAGGCTAGAAGAGAAATTTTTACCAGAGAGAAATAAGGACATAATTATAACATGTAATTCTCTACCCCCATTGTATGTTTAGCAGTGGCTTCTATACACACTGCAACATTTTGACTTCTCCAAAGTTGTATAAAATTACTTTAGAAACTTAGATATTTAAAATTATGATTACTATTATTTTATGCAGATTTTACTTTTTATTATATGTTTGACCCTAGTACAAATTTTGATGGTTATGAGATTTTATTCATCCATAAAAACCTAACACATAATTGACACATAATTACTTACAAATATTTACTAGATTTGCAAGTGATTCAGAGAACTAAACAATTCTAAAGCCCAGTACATCATCTTTGAACTAATGACCAGAGTCATTACTTTGCCACAACTATCTTAGGATTTCAGAGAGATTACTAATTCTCTTTACACAGTCATCTTCCAATATAAGACCTTAAGACCCATATCGTAGGCTAACCAACTTTATTACTCACTTGAAAATGCTGAAATTGAACAGATTTTTAGGTGCCTTACAAAGAGTGTTTTAGTATCTATTTAACTATTTTTATCCTATTTCACTATATCCAACATGTGAAATCCTAACTAATGAAGGAAATTTGCTCTGATTCTGTATTTGTAGTATTTGAAGGCTTTATCAGTCTGATATCGCTTTTGATTAAATTTCTGTTATTTTCTTTTTTAAAATATATTTTATTGATTATGTGATTACAGTTGTCCCATTCTCCCCCTTCACTCCCCTCCACCCTGCACACCCCTCCCCAGCCATTGCCTCCCCTTTCATTCATGTCCATGTGTCACAAGTTCTTTAGATTCTCTATTTCCTATAGTATTCCTGCTCTCCCCCGGTCTATTTTCAACCTACTGTCTATACTACTTATTCTCTGTACCTTCACCCGCTTCTTCTCCTCCCACTCCCCTGTTGCTAACCCTCCATGTGATCTCCATTTCTATGGTTCTGCTCCTGATCTAGCTGTCTCTTAGTTTGCTTTTGTTTTAGGTGTGGTTGTTAGTAACTGTGAGTTTGCTGTCTTTTTTCCTATTTTTTATCTTCTTTTTCTTAGATAAGTTCCTTTAACATTTCATATAATAAGGGCTTGGTGATGATGAACTCCTTGAATTTGACCTTATCTGAGAAGCACTTTATCTGCCCCTCCATTCTAAATGAAAGCTTTGCTGGATAGAGCAATCTTGGCTGTAGGTCCTTGGATTTCATGACTTGGAATACTTCTTTCCAGCCCCTTCTTGCCTGTAAGGTCTCTTTGGAGAAACCTGCTGATAGTCTGATGGGCACTCCTTTGTAGGTGATGTCCCCTTATCTCTTGCTGCTTCTAGGATTCTCTCCTTCATTTTAATCTTGAGTAATGTAATTATGATGTGACTTGGTGTGTTCTTCCTTGGATCCAACTTCTTTGGGACTCTGAGCTTCCTGGACTTCCTGGAAGTCTATTTCCTTTGCCAGACTGGGGAAGTTCTCCTTTATTATTTGTTCAAATAAGTTTTCCACTAGTAGCTGTGTCTTTCCCCCTTCTGGTACCCCTATAATCCGGATGTTGGAACGTTTAAAGATGTCCTGGAGGTTCCTAAGCCTCTCCTCATTTTTTTGAATTTTTGTTTCTTCCTTCTTTTCTGTTTGGTCATTTCTTTCTTCCTTCTGGTCCACTCCATTGATTTGAGTCCCAGTTTCTTTTCCATTACTATTGGTTTCCTGTGCATTTCCCTTCATTTCACTCATTTTAGCCTTCATGTGTTCCTCTCATTTGTGGCTAAAATCAACCAATTCTGTGAGCATCCTGATCACCAGTATTTTGAACTGTGCATCTGAAAGGTTGGCTATTTCTTGGTCACTTAGGAATATAGGCTCTGGGGTTTTGAGCTGTTCTTCAGTCATAATGTTTGGTCTATTCACACCTGTTATGTTTGAGGGGCCGAGCCTTAGGTGTTCACCAGGGTGGGGCAACCCTGTTGCTGGGTTGTGATGCTGTATGTGGGGGCGGGGTCAGAGAGGGGAAAAAATGGTACTTTGCTCTGCTCTGCTTGCTTTCAGATTTTTGTCCTCTCTGCGGCTTCCCACAAGCAAATTGGGCCCCTCTGGTGCTGGTTCCCAGGTGTGTGGGCCTGTGTACTCTCCAGGACTCTGTGGGTCTCTCCAACGAACTCTCTGTGGGCCTGGGAGCCTCTCCTGGCCCCTCAACCCGGAGAAAGTCTTTCCAGTTGGTGGTTTCAGGCTCTAATTCCCATCAGTGAGGCCCTAGCCTGCAGGGTCTGTCTCACTGTTTGCTCCTTTGCTTGGTTTATCTGTGTCTGAATGTGTGACCACAGTCAGCCAGCCGCCCTGTGCTCTCACTGGGTCCGCCTATTGCCACCCCACGCCTGGGATCCACCAACCTCCTCCACCTCTGCTCCGGGGTCGGTCGGACCAAACTATCTTTTCAGCCCGACCCTGCTCCGCCGCTGACTATGCCCCTCTTACTGGTCTGGCTGAGTGGTTCGTTGTTGTCGGACTTCTGTACAGTTCAATTTTCACTGTTTTGGCTGCATTTTTGTTCCTCAAACTTTGCTGTCTTTAAATTTAGTTGTGCGAGGGGGCACAATGTTTCCACCTGTGCCTCTATCTTGGCCGGAAGTCAAATTTCTGTTATTTTCAATAGCAGCTTCTACTTACTAGTTTTCTTACTGTGGGAAAAATCTATATACATAAAGTGTATCTTTTTAAATTTTATTTTTCAGTTACAGTTCACATTATTATTTTCTTTTAGTTTCAGATGTATAGAGTAATGGTCAACCACATAAGTCACAAAGTCCCTTTCATATTTTCTAGGTCCTGCCTGGACACCTATCATACTTATTACAATATTATTCACTATATTCTCTGTGTTGTACTTTACATCTTCATGACTATTTTGTAACTACCAGTAAAATTTCACTTTTTAACTACTTTCAGGTTTACAGTTCTCTGGCATTAAGTATATTCACATTGATTGTTGTATAATCATTACCACCATCTGTCTCCAGAATATTTTTTATTATCCCAAATCAAAACTCCTTACCATTAAACAATAATTTCTCATTCTCACCTCCCCCAAGCCCCTTAGCAACCACTATTCTATTTTCTGTATCTATGAGTTTGACTTCTCCAGATACCTTATAAGTGGAATCATACAGCATTTGTCATTTTGCAACTAGTTTATTCTACTTAGCATAATGTCTTAAAGGTTTTTGCCATGGTGTAGCATGTGTCAGAATTTCCTTTTTAATACCTAATGTGTATATTAGTATATCACATTTTATTTATTCATCTATCAATGGAAACTTGTGTTGTTTCTACCCCTGTTAATTATTACATTAAAATGCTTTATGGAAATCGGTTTACTTTATACCTTTGACTTTGGTTGTTAGCTTCTGAGTAAATAGCCACGTACTCCTAAGTTTTATAAACTTTACTTAAATTACTTTGTATATTCAAGTAAAATTAATTTTCTTTCTAAAACCACATAACATTTTGACAAGTCTTATGAAAATAAAGAAATATAAATTTTTATGAGCTTTTAACATTCAAAATAAACTTTTCCTTTGATTTCTCTGTGATAAATTAATTTGTGGGCTGTTTCAGCTAGCTGTAAAAATTAGTAGGGTTTTTCTTTCTTGATTTGTTTGTTTTTTAAGAAAATGAGAAACTTGACTTTTTGAAAGACAAGAGTTTTTCCCATGGCAGAATATGGTTTAATGAAGATCAGGTAAATATTCATAATATGTAGTGGTATGAAATAATCATATATTTGATTTAAAATTATTGAAAATATTGAATTTTATTTGTCCAAAGAAGTATTTACCTGATGATGATTGTTATACTTAAATTAAATAACTTGGATTTGTTCTGAAAAGCGGTTGGGATGTGAATTACATTTTTTCTTGTGTTGTATTATGAACCAGATTTCAGGGACAGTACTAGTTGGTCCATGTTTCAAAGGTATATGAAGTGTGTCCAGAAAGTATCCAGGCATGTAACTTTAAAAATAAGGTCATTTTTTGAGGAAGATAATAAGAAACATTGTATATAGGACAATGATGCCTCAGTCCTTTCAGAATAGGCATCTTGGGACCTCACATAGTTGTCCCAGTAGCCATCAGATGCCCTGTTATATTTTCCTGAATCTCATGGACAATCTGAAATTTCTTCTCCTTTCAAAGGTAATTTTAGTTTTGGGAAAAGCCAGAAGTCATAGGATGCCAAATATATGCTGAAGGGGAGTTGAGTCATCTGAGTGATTTGATATGTCCCCCTAAAACTGCACAAGGTGTGATGTGTGAGTTGGTGCACTGCCATGATGGAGCTGCCGGTCACCAGTTGTCCATAGCTGTGGCTTTCTGAATCATATGAATGGTTTATATGGAGCAATATTCAAGCTTAACACAAAATTTGATGCAGATTCGTTGCTGTACTTGCTCAGTCATTTTGAATGTGATGGCCACACAGTACACATGCTCTCACAGCAAGGCATGTACTGCCCCACTGACTAGTACAGTTAAAGGCATCTTTGTTTACACATGTGCATTCCAGTCCACTCTTCTTGGCTACCAGGTTACATTGATGTCAGACAAACAGTTCTCATTATATTAACAATGCTTGGAATTTTTCCAGACAGGCCTCATATACATTGAAATACCTGATATTCTGATTTTTTAAAATAAATAACTCTGTGAGGAAATCAATAACTAATAATAAAATGTTTTAGGGTAAACCCAAGAAAAAAATTTAATCTTCAGTAGAAACTTCAGATTATCTTGTGTGTTTTTATACTCTCTTAAATGATTGTTAACCAGTTGAACAAATTGAGAAAATATTGATGATTTTTGTTGACTTCAGTAGTATTCTTGGCACAGAATTTCTTAAAAGTAAATATTCATTTGAGTTCATTTTGTAGATACATAATGGTAACCATGAAGTGCAGAAATATATAATACTATAAATCAGCGATTTTCAATCTTTTTCATTTCATGGCACACAAACTGAAATCCTGACAACAAAAGCAGGTATAATTTTGACTCATTCACACTGGATGGCATTTGTTGTGTTGGCTGTTGTCATTGTTTTTATTTGACAGTCTAAAGGAAAAAGAGATCAGTACCCCTGACTAAAGAGTCAGCTATTGCTTGTTTTAAAAGATTTTGCAGCACACTGGTTGAAAATTGCAGTCTTAAATCATCAATTGAATTTGGAATTATTTTACTCTGGTTCACAGTGCCCTTTCTATGAAATAATTTTAGAGTAAAAATAGTAATATCCCCACTGTTCACTAGACTTGTTTCTGAATTATTTTTAAACATCCTCAAACCTGGTTTCATATTCAAAAGATAATTTATCACCTATCACTGAGACTGTGCAAAACTACATAAGCTTGGAAGGCATCACAAAATCATCTACAATGTGTCCCAGTGGCAGTTTCACCAGAGTAAATGGATAGCATGGTTCCCTTCCTCAAATGCATTTTTTGATAGTGAATTTCTTTTACACAAGTGCTTCTCTTTCTGACATAAATATACTTCTTTTACTCCCTTTTCCCTGTTGCTTTAACTCTTCTAGTCATTTTTTTCTTTTTCTTACCTTGTAAGATGGAAAAAACATTTAAGAGTGATTCTAATTGGACATCTTGAGTAAATGACAAAACTTAGTATGTTTTATAGTAAAATTAGACATACTGAAAAATTGGTATTCCCAGTTCTAACATTCAGAAGTAGCCTTTATTCAACAGACATGAATGCCAGACTTCAATGTGACGATGAGATAAATAAGGCTCTTGGAGGTTTTTCCAGTGAGGACTCAGACATGTTCAGTACCAGGCCAAAGGAAATAAAATATTATCATAACAAAGGTCATTGGAAGAAAATTTTAATTTCAATTTAGAGTTGGTTTTTCAGCTCAGTTTAAGTCATGAATATGATTTGAATAGTAAATAAGTGACATGATGTGGCTAACCTGAAAGAAATACATAGTGAAAAGTGTGAAACGTGATGGGTGAATGACTAAAAATAAAGGATGTAAAAGTCTAAATACAGGAACAGGTGACTTAGAAATGAGTGACTGGGCTACAAAACTCTACAAGGGTAGATAAATAATTGTTTCACTATGTCTAATAGAGTGCTTTACACCTTAATATTTGCATGAGGGGAGGGTTAGGTGAGTGGGTAATGGATTTGAAGGGAGTTGGAAGTCATTTAGTCCAAACCCCTCTTTTTATAGTTGAGGTAAATGGGGGCCCATTGTACCTAATAACAGGTTTCAAACAAACATAGGTATTTATATATGCTGACTCCTAAGTTAGTGAATACCTTTCTGAGTCTCCTGCATAGTTGTTGAAAGGTTTTCTTAGGCTCTGCCTGGAAGGAAATGCCAATCAGCCACAAAGTCAGTTAATAAAGAGCTTTATTGGAGTTTGTGTGCCTGGGCTAGGTTCCCGTCTGCAGAGTGAGGCCTGGGAAGTGGCACCAAAGCAAGGAATGTCCTGGGGTTTTATTTTCGTTTGCTCCCCATGGGAGCTGGGGATTGGTGTCCTCTGAACAAAGCAGCAATACAGCATTGGTGGTTTCTGCCCTGGACTCAGGTTACTGTGAGGATGCCCACCTTGGCAAAGCCCACCCTTCCAGCTCTCTGATTGGACGTCAGCCAGCTGTTCCGGGCACCATTTTATTGTCGGCCATCTTGATTTGTAGTCCAGCCGGGGGCCATCTTGACTGTAGTCCAGCTGGGGTTTCCTCCTATGCCCGCGCACCCTAACATTCCAACCTCTTTGATAGGATAAGGGGTGCCGTGTTCCGTCTGGTTGCTTCGTGCTGTCAGAGGGGTGTAGAGGGGAGGACCTAGAGGTCAGCTGTTTCTAGTTTGCCAAGGAGAGGCGAATAGGTTTGTGTCTGAACCAACATCTGGTGAAAAGTAAGCCGGAAGCTTTGCGAATTCTTTCCTAGAGGAATCTCAGGAATCGGGGGCCAAGCATTAATAGTATGCAGATTATTATGATTGGCCCTAGGACCATGGCCAGGGTGGTAAAAAATAGGGAAAGCCATGGGGTTATTTCAAGAATAGTGGGGTTTTGGCGTAAGCTGTGGGATTAGCACAGTCGGGAAGCAGGGGAAGAATGAGGAGTTAATGGTCCACAGCAGCGTTCCATTGCACCAGAAAAACATACCTGGGGGGCTGGTAGGGATATCTGCATGGTCTGGTTGCATGAGGAAGCGCCTGCAGTACTGTAACATACTTTGGGACTTGTTCATTATGTTTTGAAAGAGAGGTGCATCCTTTAGGAAAAAAGGTTTCAGGGAGTTCGTGACCTTGAGGGGAGTGGGTATGGGAACTGCCGCAACAGGGGAGCTGTCAAGAAAAGCACATAGGAAACAGTCAGTGACGTTTCCTATGTCAGTGATATTGAAGAGCTGAATTCCTTGGCGTATGAGGCTTAGCCAAGAAAAAGGGACACACTGTTTTCTTTGTTGGATCTGTATTTGCAAGGATTGTTCATGTGTTAACATGGTATCAGTTAATAGAGTTGTATTCCATGGTTCTGGAACAAGAGTTTGGTATATTTCAATGGACCTCTAGGGATACAAATATGAGAGGCTTTGGTATAGTTTTCCTTTCGCTCCCTGTTCCCATCTGTAGTCCCATGGGTCATAAATGGTAAAGTGCTACGGCTTGAGAGTACTCCATTTATGGTATTTGCAATAGTAGTAGGGGCAGCCTCCATGTGTGTCTGGCCAGAGTTTGCACTTACTTTTTGTCTGGTCATAGAGGAAGCAGAGAATGTGCCATCCATGCCGGGCAGTCCAGCCGTCTAGCCCTCTAAAGCTACTTTTGGGAGCGGAGAGAAGGATGGATGTAGAACAACCAGTGGGAGGGCAGTCCGCAGAAGTGACAGAGTGAGAATTTACCTGTCCGTTTTTGTGATATATTTCACGTACGAAGACTCTCCAGATGTATTTGGTTTGTAGGTTAGGAGGGGTTTTTGGCAGAAATGGGTGAGCAAGAAGGAGGAGGAGAAGGATTTGTAGAGACTTCATTGGGAGAACCTGGTGTTTTAGTAAAGCAGACTCGGGTATTTCCTATGGGCTGCGCTGACCACTTTCCTGAGGCAGGGGCCAGCTTAAGGCGGGAGAGGTGGACCCATACTGGCTGACCATCAGTTTTGCTGTTGTAGGGGTGGTTAAAATAACAGTATGAGGCCCCGTCCACTTGGGCTGGAGCGGTCCAGGTCGGAGTTCTTTGAGTAATCCCTGGTCTCCAGGCTGTAGGAGAGTGACTGGGCCTGTCTCCGGATACCCCCCACAGGAGGAAGAACTCTGTTTGAGTGTTCACGGAGAAGATGCCAGAGGAGAGAGGGATAGGGCAGATAGGAGGCCAGAGGAGGAGTATATACTGGCAGGTTATGGTTAATAAGGAAAGGGCGGCCATACAGTAGTTCGAAAGGGCTGAGTCCTGTTGGTTCTGGTGGGGCTGCCCATATTTGAGTGAGGGCCAGAGGGAGCTGAGAGAGCCAGGAATTTCTGGTTTCTATGGTAAGTTTGGTTAGGTGGGTTTTCAGAATACCGTTAACCCGTTCTACTTTACTGGAAGACTGGGGATGATAAGGGATGTGCAACTTCCAGGTGATGCCAAGGGAAGAGAAGACCTGCTGGACGATTTGAGAGATGAAGCCTGGGCGGTTGTCCTGCTGGATAGAGGAGGGCAGTCCAAATCGTGGGATGATGTGGTTGAGGAGGGAGTCGGCTACCGTATCCGCTGTTTCTCTTACTGTGGGATAGGTCTCAATCCAACCTGAAAACGTGTCAACAAAGGTTAAAAGGTAGCGGAATTTCTTGTGGGGAGGCATGTGTGTAAAGTCGACCTGCCAATCCTGTCCGGGGAGGTGTCTAAGTAGTTGATGGCCTGGGACCTGAGGCTTCATTCCTCCCTGGGCGGATGTCTTGGAGCAAGTGGCACATTTAGAGTGGACTTCCTTGATGGCTTGGAAAAAAGTGGGATGAATAAACAAGGGGTCTAGAAACCTCATCAGAGCCTTCGGACCAATGTGTAAAGATTGGTGAATTTTGAGAGAAGTGCAGTGGCCTGTTCTTGGGGTAGGGCTATTTTTCCATTGAGGAAGACCCATCCCTCATTTCCTGGGTGCCCACCCTGCTGGAGGAGAGTGGAGTACTCTCGGGGGATGTAGGTGGGGCGAATAACAGTGGTCAGAAAGAGGATGGGGTGTGGCAGGGCTTGTGAGGTGAGTTCTTGAGCCGCAGCATCTGCCCGGACATTGCCGCAGGAAACAGTGTCCTGTGAGGCCTGGTGACCCTTACAGTGGACCACTGCTATGGCAGTGGGTAGGTCTGTGGCCTGGAGGAGTTTGGCAATGAGGGAGGCATTAACAACAGGTGAACCTTTAGTAGTGAGGAAGCCCCTTTCCTTCCACACAGCCGAGTGGCTATGAACAATCAAGAAAGCATATTTGTGGAGTCTGTGTAGATAGTAACCTTCTTACCCCAGGGCTAGGGTAAGTGCCCGGTGAGAGCTGAGTTCAGCTTTCTGAGAGGTGGTACCTTCAGGGAGCTTATTGGCTTCAAGGGTTTCAGTCAACGTTACTACCGCATAGGCCACCCATCTTCAGCCATCACCTCCAAGCACTGAACTTCCATCGACAAACAGAGTGAGATCTGCCTTGGGGAGGGGCTTGTCAGATGTACAGTCTAGAGGCTGACCCAGGAAGTCTAGTACTTCTGGGCAGGAGTGAGCCGGCTCTATGTCCGTAGTGGAGGTTGGAAGGAGGGTAGCTGGGTTGAGGCATGGTGAAAGCTGGAGAGACAGGGCCATCCCCTCGATGAACAGGAGGTGGAATTCCTGTAGACGGGAAGGGCTCAAAAGAGAGAGAGCTCAGTGGGAGAGCTCAGTGGGAGAGCAGGTCCGTAAGGTGATGAGAGGAAAATACGGTAACAGGTTGGCATAGAGTGAATTTGAGGGCTTCCTTCCCAAGTTCAGCCACGCTCCCTAATGCCCAGAGGCACAGCTGCCATCCACGTAGGGTAGGGTCAAGCTGTTTTGATAAGTAGGCAACTGGGCGGTATGTTGGGCCTACTGGTTGAGCTAAGACTCCCACTGCAATTCCCTGTCTCTCGTCTGTAAACAGATAGAAAGGACTGGAGGGATTGGGAAGACTCAGGGAGGGGGAAATGGGCAGAGCTGGAGGAGGAGTTGGGCTTTCCAACAGCAGGAGGATAAGGGAGGGGGAAGGGGTTGGGTTTGCATGATCTGAAGGGTGGCGCCTAGTAACTTGAGAACATCCTGTCTTAGGAGCGGAATAGGGCAGGAGGGTATGACAAGCAATGAATGGGAAAAGGGAAAGCCGTCCAGATTGCAGCTAAGCCAGTGGGGTTCGCCACAGGCAAGACGGGGTCCCATCAACCCCCATGACCGAGATCTGGGAAGGAGTAAGAGGTCCTGAAAAAGATGGTAAAACAGAGTAGGTAGCCCCCGTGTCCACTAGAAAAGAGATGGACTTACCTGCTACCTGCAGCGTTACCCTGGGCTCAGTGAGGGTGATAGGGGTCTTCGAGTTTGGGCCGCTTCAATCGCCTAGGAGTCTGAGAAGCTCTGGAGCAACCAGGGAAGAGTCCTCACCTTGATCAGCTGGTCCCCAGCGTGGAGGCACTGGAGACGAGCCTCTAAGGGGACAGGCATCCCTCTAGTGGCCTAGCTGTCGGCACTCGGGGCAAGGCTTCGTTGGTGGCTGAGGTTGAGGACCCTGGCAGGCCCAGTGCCCTTCTTTGCTACACTTGAAACAGGCCCCCGGTGGGGTGTTCTTTTGCCCAGATCTAAGCTTAGCCCCCATGCCAGTGTTTGCCACCAGCCACAAGACTGCTATTATGGGTTGGATTTGCAGGGGGGGCCTACTTTTTGCTGTAGGCGAGCCTGGTGCTCATCCTCAGCCTCTGTTTCCTGGTTATTGAAAACTTTAAATGCCATACTTACCAGATCTCAGATGGGGGTTTCGGGGCCAGCCTCGGCTTTTTTTAGTTTTTTTCTAGTGTCTGGGGCCGACTGGGAGATAGAGTAGCTAGGACAGTGGCCCCAGCATTAGAAGTCAGGTCAAGTTGGGTATGGAGTACCATTGCCTCATTTAGTCTGTTGAGAAACAGTGCTGGATTTTTTCCAGGGCCTTGGGTGACCTCTCTGAGCTTATCATAATTGACTGCTTTCTGGGCAGATTGGTGCATACCTGCTATCAGGCACTGGACCATTTATTTGGTTGCGGCGTCTCCAACCTGCCTGTCCTCCCTGGTAGCCCCAGCCTGGTTCTGCCTCTGGCACGGCTTCAGCACCTACTGGCATAATCGGATTGGTGGTGTGGGTTTGGTCTTCATGAGCCCTAGCTGCAGTCCGGACATGGTCACGCTTGTCCGGGGTCATGGTGGAAGTTAAAACGATGTGCAGGTCGTGTTATGTGAGGTCATAAGCCTGGAGGGGGTGAATTCGGGAGTCCTAGGGGCTCTAGATTCAGGTGGGAGTGGGTGTGTGAGATAACGGGGGAAGAAAGGTCTTCAGAGGGAGGGGGAGAATCCAGCTGAGAGGGGAGGGCTTCGGCTGGAGTAGCCATTGGCAGGAGCTGAGGAAGAGGAGGAGGAGGAGGGGAATCAAGATCCTCACGGGAATCAGAAGAGAAGGAGGGAGGTTCTGGGGCCATAGGCTTAGGAAACCGGATGGATTCAGGGTTCCCTTGGGTGAGGAGAACTTGCGAGGGAGCCGGGCAGGAGTGCAAGGCCCAAAAACTCTGAATGTAGGGGATCTCAGACCATTTACCAGTCCATCTGCAAAAATTATTTAGGTCAGTATGGGTAACAAAATCAAAAGTGCCTTTAGGAGGCCAGGTTTCACGATTATTGAGCGGATACAATGTCCAGGCCATAGTGGATAGAAAAATCAGCTGTTTTCGCTTGACGTCAGGGTCAATTATTTTCAAATTTTTCAGAAGGCACCCTAGAGGTGATTTAGGATCTGGCTCGGACTCCTGCCCCATCCCTCCATTCCTGGTCCCACAAGGAACAGCAGATGGGAATCAGCATCCCTCAGCCCAATCTGCTGATCCGGTTGGGTAAAAATGAGGATCTACGCCCAGGGACGTCTCCTCCGGTGCCTAGAACATCTGAACAGAGGGAGAGCAGCCTCTCCTGGAAGGGTCACCCCAATGCAGTGCTGCGATTTGGTGGAGAGCGGTCTCTCCAAGCAGACGGGGGCCCAGAATCAGTGTTCGGGGACCAGAAACTTAAGGGCAACAGCACTTATCCTGGTTCTTTGTCCAGACTGGTGGGGCGGCCATGAGGCTTTCTCAGGGAGCTGGGAGAGGAGCGGTCTTCAACAGACAACAACTCCTCCCAGGTTTCAGCACCAAATGAAAGGTTTTCTTAGGCTCTGCTGAGAAAGAAATGCCAATCAGCCACAAAGTCAGGCAATAAAGAGCTTTATTGGGGTTTGTGCACCCGGGCGAGGTTCCCTTGTCTGCAGAATGAGGCCAGGGAAGTCGCACCCAAGCAGTGAATGTAGTGGGTTTTTATTTTCTTTGGCTCCCTGTGTGAGCTGGGGATCAGTGCCCTCTGATCAAAGCAGCAATACAGCATTGGTGGTCTCTTCCTCGGACTCAGGTTACAGTGAGGATGTCCATCTTGGCAAAGCCCGCCCTTCCACCTCTCTGATTGGACATCAGCTGGCTGTTCCTTGTGCCATTTTTATTGTCGGCCATCTTGACTTGTAGTCCAGCTGTGGCGGCCTCCTATCCCCACCCACCCAAACAGTTGTCGCTTATTGGAGCATTTAAGATACATCTATTTCGTAGTCATTGTCTCCTTTTCAATTTCCTATTATTCACCTACTCCCGAAGTATAGAAAGATAGAGTTTGTTGTTATGGATAGTAGAAGGCCTTGGACCAAATTGCTATACAAATTTATTATTTCAACATGTCTTTTGCTGGAAAATTAATACTAAATTCTAAATGATTTAGAATACAGTTATGCACCACTTAGGAAAAGACACTTTCTGAGATATGTGTCATTAGGCCATTTTATCATTATACAAAAGTGTACTTACACAAGCCTAGATAGTATAGCCTACTACCCACCTGGGCTATGTGGTACAGCCTATTGCTCCTAGGCTGCAAACCTGAGTGTACAGCAGATTATTAAACAAAACAACACAAGATTAAATCAAACACAAAGTAATGCAATCGAGATATGATAAACCAGATGTGTGAGACTGCCGGCATAACAAGATGTGGGTTTTCGTATAAGTAGAAGGACTATATTGTAAAATAATGATTAAAGGAATACTATAGTAAGTATGTAAATGAGTAACATGTTTATTATAACATATTATGTACTGTACATAAATATATGTTATGCTTTTATAACACTAGAGCACAGTAGGTTTGTTTACACCAGCATCACTACATTGTGTTAGACATCACTAGACAACAGGAAATTTTCTGCTCCGTTATAACATGGGACTATCATCTCATATAACTCATCCTTGACTAAAACATCCTTACACAGTGCATGACTGTCCTTTTTTTTTAATCTTATACATACTTTTGAAATAAATTCATTTAAGGGTTAGTTAGTACCTGGCTGTGTTGAGGCTGTTGCCAGGAAAATTAGAGTTTTAATGAGTTAAGAAAATCAGAAGTGAATTTCTCCATCTCCATTCATGCATTTCTGTAACCCACCCCCCCTTTTTTTCAACATGCAGTGTCAGGAATTTGATGGCTCATAATTTAATTCTACTTTGCTATTTTTACTAATTTCCTGTTAACTCATCAGTATTGCTTTCATCAAACAAAACATTCCTTTCTAGAGTAGCTAATACCTGAAAATGCAGTGGATGTGCTGCCATCCAGAGTAATCTGAAAAATTTCCAAGTACATTAGATTTTGTGTATTCCTAAATTTTAAAATTCTCAATACCTTTTCTGTTAAGTGGAAGAAAAGTCTCAGGTTATAGATTTAATAAAACACAGTATGATCTTTATATATTTTTAGATAGTTACTTGTCCTAAGAGTTTTTCCTACTCTTATGTGTTATATAATTTTATATTACATTATTACTCAAGTGAGAATAGAGAAAGGCTTTATTTTTGAATTTATCTCATCACCATTTTCTAGTTCAAACTCAGCAGTTCTGGCAGTAGTTGCTTCATTGCCCAATTTGTCATACATACTGCTGCCAGATTAATCTTTAGATGTAGTTCTACATTGTCCTTTCTCAGAAAACTGTTGTGACTACTTTTTGCCTCCCAAATGAAGAAATTATTCCATCATTCAAGCTCTTCAGGTCAATTCAGTATATACAGCCTGTGATGTGCCAGGCATTGAACTTGGTGCTTTCTCTGATGTTGGACCTAACCTATCTTCTCATGTGTTTTTTTCATCCTGGTCCTTCTAATTGAAATATTCTTTTTTCCCCCCCGTCCGTCCAGTTTCTGAAAGACCAGAGAGGCTACTCAGTATTTTAAGGCCATTTCTCAGTATCACATCCATTAGGAAATCACCCCTAATTCCAATCTTTGCCCTTCAGCAGAATGTACTTTTTAAAAATATATATTCTCTATGGTGCTTTTTGGTCAGTCTCTTATGTACTTTCTGTAGTACTTCATCTGTATTATGTTTATCTGTTATCTTGTATTCACCTGCATGAGCTCTTTGATTATAGGTTCAATCTGATTACTCTTTGCTCTCACAGTACCTTCCTGGTTTCCTGGTAGGTACTAACTATTTAGTATACTACCTGGTATGCTAAATATATGCCTGAATAATTTGATATGAATCTTAAAGAAGTCTAACCTATATTTTCAGAGTTTTGAATGAAAAGACTAATTATATTAGCTAACTTAATTTTCTTTTGCTAAACATTGAAAGCTGGATATCTACATCCATTTTAAAAGTATAAGATCAGTAATGGAGACCTACACTTTTATTTAACTTGCTATGTGACTTTAGTTGACATATGAGTTGTTTGTGATTTTTAAGGATATTAAATAAGTAATTTTAAGTAATTGCTCTTTTCTTTTTTAGTGCATTTGCACAGTATAACCTGGACCAGTTTACTCCAGTAAAAATTGAAGGTTATGAAGATCAGGTATGTTTCATACAAACACAGGATCTGGCTGGGTTTTTGTTTTGGTTTTTGGTTTTTTTTTTCCATTTTTAATGGCTAATGTTATCCTTCAAGAATTTGAAGTGGTATAAAAAATGTTCTAAGATTTTAGAAAATAATTGCTTTAAACCTACTTGTTTTTTATAGAAAAAAATCAATCCTATATTAATCCAAAATCTAGTATATATAGTAGTAAGATTTATACATAATTTGGTTGCTCTGGAATTCTACAGTTCTTCATGTGAATAACTTAGCATTTAGTAATCATTATATCTTTTTTTTTTCTGAAGTGCAAGTTAGAATTGATAAGCTAAGAAAGGCCACAAAAGGTAACTGGCATTCTTTTTATTTTTTTGGTTTAGAGTTACTAATAATTGAACCATGATTGTATCAGTTAATATTGTGCTTATGTGAAGAACAGCTTATATAAAACAACATTGCTGACTTATACAGTAAAAGTGAGTATGTTGGTTCATAAACCACAGAGTCCAAAGGAAGTAGTAGGTGGAACATGAGAGAATATAATGATTACTTCTTCATGACTAATTATATTAAAGCTTATATTTGGCATTACTTATTATGTAATATGTAGTCTTATAGTTTCAGAGGAAAAAGAGAAGCTAGACATAACTGAAGAGAAAACATAGCTTAAATATAGAACTGTGCGTCTGTATATACACACACAAAGAAAAAGCTATGCAGTATTTCATTTTATTAATCTCCTAAATTTATTTTTTTCTCTCTAACAAGATTTTGGGGTTTTATTTTTATTTTTTACTTTGTTTTTTAATGTTATAAACAGAGCTGTATTGAACATCTTTGTACCTCCAGGCATATTGACTATTGTTTTCTTAAGGTAAATCACTAAAAAATTTGTTGAGTCTAAGTATGCATCTTTTAAAAATGTTGGGTAGCTCCCAAACTCATTTTATAAACCTAGCATAATTTTAATATTTAAATCTAATAAAACAAAGAAAAGGGAAACTCTGCAGTAATCTTATATATGACTATAGGTTTTAAAACTTTTAAATAGAAATTAACGAATAGAATTCAGGAAAATGAGGGGGAACCCCCTGTAAAAAAAACCCCAAATTATCTTCTGGAAGGCCCATTGTGATATAGGCGTCTCCCACTAGGTGAGTGTTCTAGGGAACCCATCTATATTAGCTGGTATTGTATACTATCTGGTATTATTGTGAGAGGCTGCATTCGGCTTCAGTGAACTTTTTTTGAAGACTCTTTCAATAACTTTGCCCATTTCATGATGGGTGATTTACAAGTGCACCTGCCCACACCATGTTGAGTGTTCAGTTTTGGGCCCAAAATGGCATGACCCCATGCCCCACCTTCTCTATTCACCTGATCTTGCCAGAGCAACCTTTTTTTTTGTTGTTTCCCTGGATGAAAAAGGTCAAAGGGAAACATTTTGCTGATGTGGAAGATGTGAAACAAAAAACAGCAGAAGCGCTAAGAAGCATAGAAATTGAGTTCACCTGGCTGGTGTAGCTCAGTGGATTGAGCACGGGCCTGCGAACCAGAGGATCGAGGTTCGATTCCCAGTCAGGGCACATGCCTGGGTTGCAGGCAGGTTCCCTGCAGGCCAACTCCCAGCAGGGGATGCACAAAAGGCAACCATACATTGATGTTTCTCTCCCTCTCTCCTTCCCCTCTAAAGATAAATAAATAAATAAAATATTTAAAAAAAATAAATAAAAATAAATCTTTAAAAAAAAAGAAATTGAGTTCAAAAACTATTTTGAGCATTGGGAAAAAAGTCTTGATAGGTATATTGCATCAGCTAGAGAGTACTTTGAAGGTGACTGAAGTTTAAACATGTAAGAATAAAACTACAATTTTTTATAAATTATTTTTTTGGGTCCCTCCTTATATATGAAAAGAGTAATATGCCATGACTAAATAGAACTTATTTACTGGAATGGAAGAGTGGTTCCATGTGAGGCAATATATTGGTCTTTTTTTTCCTCAGTGGTCCCAATTTAGCCGACTGGCCATTAGTTTGCGATTTGGGGTCTGCATCTTAAATCTCTTTACTACATCATAAACTTTGTGAAAGTTTGTACACTTTAACCCTTTTTCGTACTTGCTGATAATGTGTTGTTAATTCAGAATTTTCCAGCTCTTGGAAGGCACATATTTCTAGAGTCTGCATGGGTTTACAACTCCCAGATATACTTATAACCCTGCTTTGGGGGGCCTATTTTTTCTCCCAGAACTGATGTTTGCAGAGTGCACTATCCCACATAACAGTTTAGTTTAAATGTTTTGTATACTAGAACCAGTTCATACTTGTATTAAACAGGTACTAAAATCCTTCCCAAAACAAACTACTGTCTTAGAGTCATTGCACATATATAAGGAACAATTTGTGCTTATAAGAGTTCTTTTAACAATCATATTTATAATCTCAAAGCCAATAGTTTTGCTTTCTGAACTGTGTTCACACATTGATAAATCAACCAGTGACTATTTATTGACCAACAAATCAAGGAGAAAAACCTTATGACATATCAATAGACAGTGAAAAGGAATTTGAAAAATCCAGCAGCTAGTTCATTACAAAAACTCTTAAAGTAAAATATGGACATAAAAATAACTCTTAAATATAATAGATTATTTAACAAAAAACAAGAATAAATATCATAAACTGCAAACACAAATAATATTAGTTAAAATAGAAAATTACTAATAAATGGAGATGTAGCAAATACGACAAGAGAATGAGAACTTTTAAAACTTTAGAAGAGAAAAACTAATAGGTGATATGATTTATATATTTGAAAATACTGGGAGACTTTAGTAAATTAGCCGCACATCCAGAAACTACCAGGTTTAAAATAATTCCCTGAGGTGGCTGAATTTTAAGGTAAGTATTCAAAACTCATTAGGTTTCTTCTATTATAACAAGTATTTGAAACTAGAAATGCTTGGAGGGGCCTAGTTCCATTTTAAATAGTGGTAAAATTACATGGTAGCCTAGGAATAATCTTGACAAGAAAAAAATAGGTTTATGGAAAAAATGGTTCTCTTCTTGAAACACAAAAAAATAGAGTCTGAACAGTGAAAGGCACACCACATTTCATTTGAAGATAGAAAGTTAAATTATTTGAAAATTAAAATATAAATTAATGCATTTTGATTATAGTCCTGATAGTCTCCCCTACCACCCCTCATTGGTCAGAATTTTTATAAGGTTTACCTGAAAAAATAAATGCTTAAAAAAAAAAAAACAAGACCCGACTTCCGCCAAGATGGAGGCATAGGTGGAAGCACTGTGCCTTCTCCCACAACCAAGTTTGAATACAACAAAGGTTTGGAGAACAAAGACACAGCCAAAGAACAGAAAACGGAATTATACGGAAGTCTGACAACAATGAACCTTTCAACCGGAACCAGTAAGAGGGGCAGAGCCAGCACTGGAGCAGGGTCGGGCAGGAAAGATCCCCCAACCCAGACCCAGGCACGGACCCAGTCGGGGTGTGGGACACACTGACCCCGGTCGCACATTCGCGTGCACACTGCGCAGGCCCCAGCGGGCGAACCCAGTGACAGAGGGCTCCCTGCGGTGGCACATTCGACTGCAATGGGACGAAACGCACAGGCCCCGGTGACGGTGGCAGCTGCAGTGGCAGCGGTGGGAGGCGGCAGACGGGACTGCCATTGCTCCTCTTTGAACCCACCCCCACGTACAGCATCACAACCCAGCAACTGAGTTGCCCTGCTCAGAACACCTAGGGCTCTAATCCTGATACGTAACAGGCACAAAGCCCAAAAGATGGCTCAAGAAGAACTCAAAGCCCCAGAGCCGATAATTCTAAGCAACCAGGAAATAGCCAGCCTCTCAGATGCACATTTTAAAACACTGGTCATCAGGATGCTCACAGAACTGGTTGATTATAAATTCCTCACAAATTTGTGTTCCTCACAAATTAGAGGAACATATGAAGGCTAAACTACTTGAAATGAAGGGAAATGCACAGGAAACCAATAGTGATGGAAAGGAAACTGGGACTCAAATCAATAGAATGGACCAGAAGGAAGAACAAAACATCCAACCAGAAAAGAATGAAGAAATGAGAATTCAAAAAAATGAGGAGAGGCTTAGGAACCTCCAGGACATCTTTAAACGTTCCAGCATCCAAATTATAGGGGTATCAGATGGGAAAGAGGAACAGCCACTACTGGAAAACTTATTTGAACAAATAATAAAGGAGAACTTCCCACTCTGGCAAAGGAAATAGACTTCCAGGAAGTCCAGGAAGCTCAGAGAGTCCCAAAGAAGTTGGACCCAAGAAGAACACACTAAGGCACATCATAATTACATTAACCAAGATGAAAATGAAGGAGAGAATCCTAGAAGCAGCAAGAGATAAGAGGACAGTCACCTACAAAGGAGTACCCATCAGACTATCAGCGGATTTCTCAAAAGAGACTTTACTGGAAAGAAGTATTCCAAGTCATGAAATCCAAAGACCTACAGCCAAGATTGCTTTATCCAGCAAAGTTTTCATTTAGAATGGAAGGACAGAGAAAGTGCTTCTCAGATAAGGTCAAGTTCAAGGAGTTTATCATCACCAAGCCCTTATTATATGAAATGCTACAGGGACTTATAAAAAAAGATGATGAAAAATATTAACAGTGAAAGGACAGCAAACTCACAGTTATTAACAACCACACCTAAAACAAAAGCAAACCAAGAGGACAGCTAGATCAGGAGTGGAACCATAGAAATGAAGAACACATGGAGGGTTAGCAACAGGGGAGTGGGAGGAGGAGAAGGGGGGAGAAGGTACAGAAAATAGGATAGACAGTAGGTAGAAAAATAAATAGGGGGGAGGGCAAGAATAGTAGGGGAAATATAGAATCTAAAGAACTTGAGACACGTGGTTATAAACTAAGGGGGGGAGAATGTTGGGGGAGGGGGTGTGCAGGGTGGAGGGGAATGAAGGGGGGAATAGAACAACTGTAATGGTATAATCAATAAAATACATGTTTTAAAGAAAAAACATAACAATAAGAATAGTGAAAGAGAATTGCCTTACTAGCCATTGCCTTTATAATCAGTGTATGAGGTCTGTCTGGAAAAAGTCCAGCCATTGTTAATATAATGAGAATGGTTTGCATGATATCAATGTAACCTGGCAGCCAAGGAGAGTAGACTGGAATCTGTGTGCGTGAACAATGATGACTTCATTGTAGTAGTCAGTGGGGGCAGTAGGTGCTGTTGAATGAGCATGTATATTTTGGGGCCATCACATTCAAAATGAGTAAGTACAACAGCAAATATGCATCACATTTTGCATCAAGCTTGAACATTCCTCCGTGGAAACTATTCAGATGATTCAGAAGGCTATGGGCAAATGGTGATTGGCAGTCTCATCACAACAACGCTCCTATTCCAAGCATCATGTCTCCTGCAGAGTTTTTTGGCAAAACATTAAATCACCCAGGTGAATCAGCCCCCCTCTAGCTCAGATTTGGCACCCTGAAACTTCTCACTTTTCCCGAAACTAAAATCAACTGTAAAAAAATTAGATTTCCAACCATCAATGAGATTTTGGAAAATACAATGAGGCAGTAAATGGTGATTGGGAGAACTGTGTAAGTCCCAAGGTACCTACTTTGATGAAGGGGACTGAGGTATAATTGTCCCATGTACAGTGTTTCTTGTATCTCGTATCTTCTTCAATAAATGTCCCTATTTTTCATATTAAATGGCTGGATACCTTCTGGACAGACCTTGTATGCTTAAATAAAGGGTGGTATTTTATAGACTAGACAAATCAGCAGCATATTTAGTCCCAGAATACATGAAAATTTTTATGTATGGCAAGTTTATAATTTAAACAGACATATAATAAAAGGTGTTTTTTTTAATTTTTTAAAAATATATTTTATTGATTATGCCATTATAGTTGTCCCATTCCCCCCTTCACTCCCCTCCACCCTGCACACCCCTCCCCCACCATTCCCCCCTTTCATTCATGTCCATCTGTCACGAGTTATTTAGTTCCTGTATTTCCCATAGTATTCCTGCCCTCCCCCCTGTCTATTTTCTACCTACTGTCTATGCTACTTATTCTCTATACCTTCTCCCCCCTTATCCTCCTCCCACTCCCCTGTTGCTAACCTTCCATGTGATCTCCATTTCTATGGTTCTGCTCCCGACCTAGCTGTCCTCTTAGTTTGCTTTTGTTTTAGGTGTGGTTGTTAATAACTGTGACTTTGCTGTCCTTTCACTGTTCCTATTTTTTATCTTTTTCTTAGATAAGTCCCTTTAACACTTCATATAATAAGGGCTTGGTGATGATGAACTCCTTGAATTTGACCTTATCTAAGAAGCACTTTATCTGTCCTTCCATTCTAAATGAAAGCTTTGCTGGATAAAGCACTCTTGGCTGTAGGTCTTTGGATTTCTTTACTTGGAATACTTCTTTCCAGCCCCTTCTTGCCTGTAAAGTCTCTTTTGAGAAATGTGCTGACAGTCTGATGGGAACTCCTTTGTAGGTGACTGTCCCCTTATCTCTTACTGCTTTTAGAATTCTCTCCTTCATTTTAATCTTGGCTAATGTAATTATGATGTGCTTTGGTGAGTTCCTTCTTGGGTCCAACTTCTTTGGGACTCTCTGAGCTTCCTGAATATCCTGGAAGTCTGTTTTCTTTGCCAGAGTGGGAAGTTCTCCTTTATTATTTATTCAAATAAGTTTTCCACTCACGAGCTGTTCCTCTTTCCTATCTGATACCCCTAAAATTTGATGTTGGAACGTTTAAAGATGTCCTGGGGGTTCCTAAGCCTCTCCTCATTTTTTTCAATTTTTGTTTCTTCCTTCTTTTCTGTTTGGTCATTTCTTTCTTCCTTCTGGTCCACTCCATTGATTTGAGTCCCAGTTTCTTTTCCATTACTATTGGTTTCCTGTGCATTTCCCTTCATTTCACTCATTTTAGCCTTCATGTGTTCCTCTCATTTGTGGCTAAAATCAACCAATTCTGTGAGCATCCTGATCACCAGTATTTTGAACTGTGCATCTGAAAGGTTGGCTATTTCTTGGTCACTTAGAATTATAGGCTCTAGGCCTTTGAGCTGTTCTTGAGTCATAATGTTTTGTCTGTTCACACCTGTTATGTTTGAGGGGCAGAGCCTTAGGTGTTCACCAGGGCGGGGCAACCCTGTTGCTGGGTTGTGACCCTGTATGTGGGGACAGGGTCAGAAAGGGAAAAAAATGGTGCTCTGCTCTCTCTCAGATTTCTGTCCCCTCTGGGACTTCCCACAAGCAAATTGGGCCCCTCTGGTGCTGGTTCCCAGGTGTGTGGGCCCATGTACTCTCCAGGACCCTGTGGATCTCTCCAACAACTCTCTCTGAGCCTGGGAGCCTCTCCCGGCCCCTTGACCCAGAGAAAGTCTTTCCAGTTGGTGCTTTCAGACTCTAATTCCCATCACTAAGGCCCTAGTCTGCAGGGTCTGTCTCACTGTTCGCTCCTTTGCTTGGTTTATCTGTGTCTGAATGTGTGACCACAGTCAGCCAGCTGCCCTGTGCCCTCACTGGGTCTGCCCGTCCCCACCCCACACCTGGGATCCACCAACTGCCTCCGCTCCTGGTTCGGTGGGACTGAATATCTTTCCAGCCGAACCCAGCTCTGCTGCTTACTCTGCCCCTCTTACTGGTTTGGCTGAGTGGGTCGTTTTTGTCGGTCTTCTGTACAGTTCAGTTTTCACTGTTTTGTCTGCACCTTGTTTCTCAAACTTTGCTGTCTTTAAATTTAGTTGTGGGAGGGGGCACAGTTGTTTCCACCTATGCCTCCGTCTTGGCCAGAAGCCTGTTTTTTAAATTTTTAATTGCTTTTTAGAGAGAGAGAAAAACATAAATCTGTTACACTGATTTATGCATTCATTGATTAATTCTTTTATGTGCCCAGACTAGAAGATTGAAACCTCAACTTTAGCGTATCAGGATGATGCTCTAACCACCTGAGCTACCTGGCCACAGCTCATAAAAGAGTGGTACAACTGATTTCTATCAAGAAAAAGTTAAGTTTATCCTGTGTCTCATACAACATAGAGAAATAAATTTCAGGTGGATTAAAAATTTACAAAATCAACCAAAATTTTAGCAAACAACCCTGGTTGGTTTGGCTCAGTGTGTTGAGCATTGGCCTATGAGCTAAAAGTTTGCCGGGTTCAATTCCCCATCCAGGCACATGCCTAAGTGGCGAGACAGGACCCCATTGGGGTGTGAGAGGGGCAACCAACCAATCAGTGTTTTTCTCACACATCAATGTTTCTCTCCCTCTCTTTGTCCCTCTCTTCCTCTCTCCCTCTCTAAAAAAATTAAAATATTTTTTTAAGTAAAATTAAATAAATAAATAAATAAATAAAGGCATGTACAAGATAGGGGTGGGAGATCATCTTAAATAAGACTGGAAACCCAGGAACTATAAAACCTGTATATTTTGCCAGTAATAATTATTTTAACTGTAGAATTAAATATTTTAAATAAAGCACTCCTTAAATTAACATTAAAAAGTAAACAGAAAAATATTAAGGAATATTTGTAGGATTATTGACTGAAAGAAATTTAAAAGGATATATTCTTTGTTTTTATGATCTACATCAGAGAGTGGGGAAGTTCTGTCATAGTGAAGAGAGTTAAAAGGAAGGAAGAGGATAATTTTAAAAATAAAAAATTTAAGGCACAAAATGTTGTATTTATGCATGTAGTATAAATGAATACATTATATTTCTGAAAATTGGAAAGTCACTGAAAATAACTGTCAATGATTAGCTTATAAAAATGGGAGGGAGGCATTTCACAGTGGTAAAGTTGTGGCCCCAGCAGCAGTGTAGGACACACCAAAATGGAGTTTTGCTGGATTAAAACCATTCCTGTAAATGCCCCCATTTACGGTGGTTATCAGTTCCTTAGGTTTGTGGAGCAGCATGCTAATAACAGAAATAGTAAGCTGTTTGTGGGTTTTCAGAAAAACTGACTCCAAAAGTGTATGAGATATTTTTTTCACTAGGGGCTGGAAGTTACTTGTTACATCAGATCCACTGATCAAGCTAAATGAGAGTAGCCTCATTGTGTGTATATAGTCTGCTCATTTGAAGATTGTAGTTATGCCTTATGTTGAACCAGTTGTTTGAAGTATGCTTATTTTTAATTTTAAGTAGAAAGTTTAAGTGGATGTATATTAATATATGTATCAGTATTTAAATGCTATTTTAAATACATTTTTCCAAAAACAATTGAAGGTATTGATAACAGAACATGGTGACGTGGGAAATGGAAAGTTTTTGGATCCAAAAAACAGAATCTGTTTCAAATTTGATCACTTAAGAAAGGAAGCAACAGATGCAAGACCATATGAAGCAGAGAATGCAATTGAATCATGGAGAACTTCGGTAGAAACTGCCCTACGAGCTTACGTAAAAGAACATTATCCAAATGGGGTCTGCACTGTAAGTCATCAGTGTGTACCTTTTTCTTCTACCTTATGTAAATACTACAGTGTTTTTATGATCTGAAATTAACAGTAACTTGCAGAAATGACATTTTAGAACCCGCCATTCTTTTTTGTCTCTCAGTAAATATTTTTAAGAATGTTTACTATTTTTTCAAGAAATTCTAAATAGTAAATATATTATGGTAGTTCCAAATGGAAAATTTTTATACCTTGAATTAAATTCAAGTAGGAATTCTCATATTGAGGAGCATGATTATTATGCAATTCTTTAATCTCATGTTTATGACTAAATTTAGATCAAACTTTTTATTAAGTACAAAACCTTAGAACAAATAAAACTATTTTAAATCATGTCCTCATGTGTTTTATAATAAAATTTTGAATTTCTTTCATGTTCTTTCATAAGTTTAAGCTATTTTTTCAGGATGGAATATATTAGAAACTATGAGGGCTTTCTTTTTTCTTTCATAAGAATGTTAGCACTCAGATAGGCTTTTTAGTCCCCCCCCCGCCCCAGTTTGTCTTTGCTTCTATGATCTCCATAGCTGGAGTAATCCTTTGAAATGCCAATCATATCCTGAAAATCCCCTGCTTAAAATCTTCACCGATACACCATTGTGCTTAAGTATAGAAACTAGGCTTCTGAACATGGCCTTAAAGGTCCTATGGACCTGGCCTTTGCCTACCTCTCCAACCTAAGGTGACCATTTATACCTACTATCCCATCGTAATTGTTAATATTACCAACAGAACTCTATTTTACTCAGAAACTTCCTGGTTAAAACAAAAATTCATATGGTACTCTTTAAGTATCTACTTTTCAATAATTAATTGAGAAATAGAGCGACATAGCCTAAAATACCTTGTAAGTTCTTTGAATTATAACTTGTTGATTGGGATTATTTTGAAAGAATAAGTCAAAAAATATGGTGATTATGTTGAGTTGGAGTGTCCTTATCTGTTGCTGGGGGATTGAAAGGCACAATTTAATCATTACTTTTAAAGCAGTAGGCAAGAGATAAAATAACATCATCATAGCATCATAGGCATTTTCTTAACAACCTTTCTTAGTCATAAGTAAATTGACTTTATCCAGATGCTTTTTTAAATGGCCAGAGAAATTGCAATTCCTAAGATTGTGAAATAAACAAAGATAGTCACAAACTAGGTCCAGTTTTTATTTGTGTGGAAACAGTCAGATTGGTGTCTATATATTCATTTCTCATAATACTGGTGTTTGGAATGAGAAATATGGTATTCTAGAATGTTTGTGACTACTTTAGAGTACAGTCAGTTTTACTCAGTAAATTGTATTTTATTGTGAGTTCTTTTATGATCAAGCAAGAATCTGTGATTAAGTGTACATATTTGAGTATTATATGTTCCTGCTAAAGTGCTTATAATTTTCAGTATTTTGTGGATGTTTGAAGTTGGACTTCCTGTGGCCTTACATTCACTCTTATGTTTGTTTTCTTTACTGTCAAGGTATATGGTAAAAAAATAGATGGACAGCAAACCATTATTGCATGCATAGAAAGCCATCAGTTCCAAGCAAAAAATTTTTGGTAAGTTAAAATTTTTGTGTATTGGGGACTTTTGACATGGTTTATATTTTTGTAAAAGATTCTTGCCCTATTCCATATTTGTGTGTGATTGACTAAAAGCAATCTCAACATAATATAAAAACTTCAGCCTTTTTATGACCCAGAGATTTCACTTCTGTATATCTGAAGAAATCCAAAACACTGATTTGAATATATATATATGTACCTCTTTGTTCATTGTAGAGTTATTTACAATTGCCAAGATATAGAAGTACCCCAAGTGCTCATCAGTAGATAAGTAGATAAAAAGGCTGGCACCTATGTACAATGGAACATTGCTCAGCCATAAAAAAGAATGAAATCTTACCATATGTGACAGCATGGGTGGACCCTGAGGGTATATTATGCTCAGCACAATTAGGTAATGACAAATATAAGGAGGCCCCCCCCCCAAAAAATGGGAACTATCTTCTGGAGGGTAGGCCCTTTGTACAGGGACCCATCTGTATCAGTGTACCAGCTGGGGTTGTGAGAGGCTATATTTGCCTTCAGTGAGATTTTTTTTGAAGACTCTTTTAACACATTTGCCCATTTCATGATGGGTGATTTATGAGTGCACCTGCCCTTGCTGTGCTGTGTGTTCAGCAGTTCTTGACCAAAAATAGCATGATAACCCCCTTGCCTCATTCTCCCTATTCACTCAGTCTTGCTCTGAGCAACTGTGTTTTATCTCCTTTGATGGGAAAAAAGTCCTCAAAAGGAACCGTTTTGTTGTTGTGGGAGAGGTGAAACAAATAACAGCAGAGGCATTAAAAGGCATCAAAATTGATGAGTTCAAAACCTGTTCGAAGCAGAGGGAAAAAAGTCTCAGTAGGATTATTGTATCAAATGGAGAGTACTTTGAAGGTGGCTGAAGTTTAAACAAGGATAAATACATAATGTTTTATAAATAAACTCTGGGGTTTGTTTGGGTCCACCCTCATACCATACGATTTCACTTATTCGTGAAATTTAAAGAAAAAACATGGAACAAACAAAATTAAAACAGACTCATAGACACAGAAAGTTAATTGGTGGTTGCCAGAATGGAAGGGTATTGGGGGACTGGATGAAAGAGGTGGAGAGAGTAAGAGGTACAAATTTGTAGTTACAAAGTAGTCATGGGGATGTAAGTAAAGCATAGGGAATATAATCAATAATATTTCAATAACTATATATGGTACCAGTTGGCATACTGGAAATATCAAGAGGAACACAATGTATATAAGGTATATGATTGCCCAACCACTGAGCTGTACACTTGAAACCCATACAAAATAAATTGTGGGTAGGGATCTTCAGTCTATAATCATCCTATTTATTTAAAGGTGACAGTAAATCCATTGACACTCAATGAAAAGAGCATGGGAAGAGTGTTGGGTGTTTTTAGAGACTACCAAGCAGCATCCTAAGGGAATGTGTATGCCTGCAAGCAGACCAGTGGGAGGCCCGTATGCTCATCCTGAGAAAGAGTTGTTTCTGAGTGGGACTTACATGAGGGGGGAGAACAGAGGTAATTATAGAGTGAAGATTTATGATTCTTTTTATGAACTTTAGGGGCTCTGAATTACATAATTTTCATGGGGATTGCCTTGTGCCTTGTTGGCCAATGTGAGGGAGTAATGACATATTTTATTATGCAATGAGGCATATAACAATCATACCTTACAAGTTGTGTACAAGTCTAGTCCCCCAAAGCACCGACTTGCCTTGTTAATCTTTGATATCTAACAAGTTATTAGGCCTTTTTATTTTTAGACAAGAGTGTTTCTGAAGTATCTTCTCTTAAAAAATTCTGAGGCTCTCCAAGACTTTATAAATTCAAAATGAAATGAAATCCTTACCTTCATATACCCCTTTTTAGTTAATACATGCTATGGTTATCAGAGTAAGTATGGTCATAATATTTAGTTTTTAGTATATTAGTCGTCGACTTGTTAGCCAGGTTGGTTGGTTGTGTTCCTGAGTTACCAGTAACCCTGTGTACCACTTTGGTGTGTGGCCCAAGCTTGCTTCATTACTGAACCATCTCAGAAATACATGCAGGGTTGCAAGGTTAAACAGGAACATTTGGAAGAATGCAGATACATTATCACTGAGGGGAAATCAATTTCATATGTAAACATAGGTATTAATGACAAGCTACAGTCACTTAAAGATTCTGGTGTAAGTTTTATTGACTTAATGTAAAGGTGATTTCTCCATTTTAGGCTTAAAAACTTGTACCATTAATCCTCCAGTATACTAAAGAAATAAATTTGTACAAAATCATTATTGATTTATACTCTTTGTGCCAGGATATATATAATAAAATCAATCTTATTGAAATCAAACTACTTAAGGGAAAATTCTTGTTACTGAGTTTTACCATAAAGTATACTGGAGATACTATAGTAAATTGACTACAGTATTTTGCCATGTGTAATGCACTCCCTTGTCTAATGTGCACCCATGTTTTTGGCCCAAACTTTTAGAAAAAAAATCTGTCATTTTAATGTTTAATTCAACTTTTTATTTATTAGTATTTAGAAACAAAACCAATTATTGTATTCTAGGATATTATTTTGCATATGGATATCATTATTGCTTCCTAGAGTTATATTTTAATGCATAAGCGTAAATAAAAAACGCATTTATGTAAATACAGAATTAGTTCTACCCATATATATAATGAGCAACTTTATTTTAACATGTGGGCCAACAATAAAAGCAGATGAGATTGAAGCAGTAATCAAAAAACTCCCATTACCCAAAAGCCGTGGACCAGATGGCTGCACAGGAGAATTCTACAAATCTTTTAAGGAAGAGCTAACTTCTATTCTTCACAGACTATTCCAAAAAAGCCAAAAGGAGGGAAAACTCCCCAACTATTTTTATGAAGCCAGCATCATCCTAATTCCAAAACCAGATAGAGACACAACAAAGAAAGAAAACTTCAGGCCAATATCTCTGATGAACATAGACGCTAAAATCCTCAATAAAATATTGGCAAATCACATCCAGCAATACATCAAAAAGATCATACACCACAACCAAGTGGGATTCATCCCAGGGATGCAAGGATATTTCAATATTCATAAATCAGTAAATGTAACCCATCACATAAACAAAAGCAAAGACAAAAACCACATGATCATATCAATAGACGTGAAACATCTTTTGTAAGGTACAACACCCATTTATGATAAAGGCACTCAGAAAAATGGGAATAGAGGGAGCATTCCTCAATATAATAAAGGCCATATATGAAAGACCTACAGCCAACATCATACTCAATGGGCAAAAACTAAAAGCTTTTTCACTAAGATCAGGAACAAGACGAGGTTGTCCACTTTCACCACTTCTATTCAATACAGTATTGGAAGTCTAACCACAGCGATCAGACAAGAAAAGGAAATAAAAGGCATCCAAATCGGAAAGGAGGAAACAAAACTGTCATTCATTGCAGATGACATGATACTGTACATGGAAAATCCTATAGTCTCTACCAAAAAACTGCTCGACCTAATAAATGAGTTTGGCAAAACAGCGGGATACCAAGTCAATATCCAGAAATCGAAGGCATTTTTGTATACCAACAATGAAACAGCAGAAGCAGAAATCAAGAAAAAAATCCCATTTGATATAGCAAAAACAGAAATAAAATATCTGGGAATAAACCTAACCAAGGAGGTAAAAGACTGTATGCAAAAAACTACACAACACTGAAGAAAGAAATCAAGGATGACACAAACAAATGGAAACATATACCGTGTTCATGGATTGGAAGAATTAACATCATCAAAATGTCCATAGTACCCAAAGCAATTTACAGATTCAATGCAATACCTATTGAAGTACCAATGGCATATTTCACAGACATAGAACAGACATTTCAAAAATTTATATGTAACCATAAATGACCCTGAATAGCAGCTGCAATTTTGAGAAAGAAGAACAAAGTAGGAGGAATCAAAATACCTGACATCAAACTGTATTACAAGGCCACTGTAATCAAAACAGCCTGGTACTGGCATAAAAAGAGGCACATAGACCAATGGAACAGAACAGAGAGCCCAGAAATAAACCCAACTCTCTAAAGTCAGTTAATGTTTGACAAAGGGGGCAATAACATAAAATGGAGTAAAGACAGCCTTTTCAACAAATGGTGTTGGGAGAACTGGACAGCTACATGCAAAAAAATGAAACTTGAGCACCAACTTACACCATACACGAAAATAAATTTGAGGTGGATAAAAGACTTAAATATAAGCTGTGAAACCATTAAAGCCCTAGAGGAGAGTATTGGCAGGAAAATCTCAGACATCCACACAGTAGTATTTTTACTGATATGTCCCCTAGAGCAAGGAACATAAAGGAAAGAATAAACAAATGGGATCTCATCAAAATTAAAAGTTTCTGTATGGCTAAGGAAAACAGTATCAAGAGAAAAAGAGAAGCAACTGTTTGGGAAAACATATTTGCCAATGATACCTCAGACAAAGGCTTAATCTCCAAAATATACAAAGAATTCACATGACTCCACTGAAAGAAGATGAGCAACCCAATTAAAATACTGGCAAAGGACTTGAACAGACATTTCTCCAAGGAGGGCATACAGAGGATCCAGACACACATGAAAAGACGCTCAATATTGCTAGCTATCAGAGAGATGCAAATTAAAACCACAATGAGATACCACTTTACACCAGTCAGAATGGCTATCTATCATAAGCAAAGCAACAAACAGCCAGTGTTGGAGAGGTTGTGGGGAAAAGGGGACCCTAGTTCCCTGTTGGTGGGATTGCAGACTGGTACAACCACTATGGAAAACAGTATGGAATTTTCTAAGAAAACTAAAAATGAACGTGCCTTTTGACCCAGCAATTCCACTGTTGGGAGTATATCCTAAGAATCCTGAAGCACCAATCCAAAAGAACCTATGCACCCCGATGTTCATAGCAGCATAATTTACAATAGCCAAGAGTTGGAAGCAACCTAGGTGCCCGTCGGTAAATGACTGGATCAAAAAACTATAGTACATTTACACAATGGAATTCTATGCTGCAGAAAGAAAGAAGGAGCTCCTACCCTTTGCAACATCATGGATGGAAAAGGAAAGCATTTTGCTGAGTGAAACAAGCCAGGTGTTGAAGGACAAATACCATATGATCTCACCTTTAACAGGAATCTAAACAACAAAACAAACAAACAAGCAAAATATGACGAAAGACACTGAAATACGAAACAGGCTGACAGGGACCAGAGGGGAGAAGGGAGAGAATCACAGGGGAAAAGGAGAAAGACTCACATGAACAAGTATAAAGGACACATGGACAATAACTAAGGTCGGGGGCGGAAATGGGAGGGAGTTGGGGAGCACTGGAGGGAGGTGGGTGGCAGGGCTGGGAATATAAGACAGAAAACTGTACTTAAACAAGAATTAAGTAAAAATAATAAAATAAAACAAAATTTGGGCCAAAATTGCACATTTTACACAGCAAAATACAGTAATTAATTTAAAAAGTATAATTCATTTGGCTTTTAGCATATGTAAAATGAAGATAATGTCTGTTCTCGAGTTTTCTGTTCTCATTATTTCACTTTGCATATTTGAATTTTTTTTCTGAACCACCACTCTGAATATTTTATCAGTGAAGTTAGAAATGATTTCCATTTTTTGGAAAGGAGAAAATTTATGATACTCCAAAATGCTAAGCATACATATCACAGTGATCTCAGTAAAACAATAAAATCTAAATATTTTGGTACATAGAAATACACTTTAATTCACCAAAAGTAGAGAGAACAAAAATCAGAAAAAAACTAGTCATGGATGTTTTGTAGATTTCACTAGGGACAATCTCTTCTTGGTCTCTATGATTTCCCTAATGTCTAGTTGTATTGGAGACTTAATAAAGGCTTTTTGAATGAAGATATTTGTAATTACAGCGTTAATTGAAGGGAAGGGAAGAATATAATGAAAGGCTAGGACATCTTGACTACTTATACTATTGATGAAAGGGTACTATCTGCTCAGCATCATTTACCAATATTATATAATGTCTTTGGAATATCCTCTGGAACAGTTCTCAGTATTGGCAAGTGTGGCTTAGTTGATCAGAGTATCATCCCGTAAACCAAAAGATTGTGGGTTCTATTCCAGTAAGGACACATGCTTAGGCTGTGGTTCGATCCCTGGAAAGGGAACTTGTGGGAGGCAACCCATTGATGTTTCTCTCTCTGTCTTCCTCCTTCCCCCTCTCTCTAAAATCAATAAGCACATACTCAGGTGAGGATAATAAATGAATAAATTAAAAAATGAAATAGTTCCCAAATTGGTCCCATTGCTTGATTTGGATTTATTCCTTTTCACAATTAGTGATATAGGCATATTGTCATAATAAATCAGAACTGTGCATGCCTAGAACTCACTAGTTCTTGATACTAATACCTAAATAAAAGGAATAACTTCTTCTGGAACCATGAAATAAAATGAAGGGACCTAGATTCCACCTGAGCTTCTGTGGATAATTTTGGATGAGTCACTGAAAGTCAAGATATGTTACACAATTCTCTTTTATTTTGTACAACATATACATTGTTCTAATAATAGCACTTCTCAAATGTTATGTGTTAAGTTTAGGTATGAGTATCATCATTCTATAGATTTTCACTATTGGTTTGACTGTGAGGATATTGAAAAGAACCCATAAATAATTTTATACCAAAGCCAGTGTAGTTCTCTATTAGCCCCGTGATTATTTTAGGTAGAATATCTTTAGCATGGAGACACCGAGTAAAGGTCAAAAGTAAAGGAGTTGCTATGAAAAGTCCATTAAGAAAAAAAAGATAAATTCATTTTGTGGGAGACAAAATGACTGACATACCTGTTGCTTGTTTGTAACACCACAATTTCCTACTATAATGAATATGTATTAATTTGTATACCGAAAATCATTTCAAGAAGTAGGAGGAGGATGTGCCTTTTATGTGAAGATTTTAAACCTAACATTGGAAAAGGTGGTGGGGAGGGAATCTGATGCTTATAATTCTTTATAGTTCTTCTCTTTCCAAACTTCAAAACCCCCTTAAGAATGTCATTGTACTATCCATCTTTTTAAATTATTTGGTACTTGTGTTACTTAATGGACGTTAAACTGTGCTGACTGTATTTGCAAAAGCCCCTGATAATCTGAACATTTATTCATTTTATTCTTATTTAAAATATAAGTGATGCAGCTCAGTGGATTGAGCGCGGGCCTGCGAACCACATGTTCGTGGTTCAATTCCCAGTCAGGGCACATGCCTGGGTTGTAGGCCGGTTCCCTGCAGGCCAACTCCCAGCAGGGTACACACCAGAGGCAACCATAGATTGATATTTCTCTCCTTCTCTCCTTCCCTTCCTCTCTAAAGATAAATAAATGAAATATTTAAAAAAAAATAAAAAATAAAATATAAGTGAGTCAGTTGAAGAAGTAGCTTAAAATTTTTCTCCAAAAGTATCACATACTTTAGAATAACAAATGTCCACCATCCATCCCCAACATTCTCTCTTACTTTAACATTAAATTTAAATCTGAAACTTAAAATTTTTATTCAGATTGTTTTCCCTAACTATTTACAGCTGCTGTTTTTATTTTTAAGGAATGGGCGTTGGAGGTCAGAGTGGAAGTTTACAATCACTCCTTCAACTGCTCAGGTGGTTGGCATTTTGAAAATTCAGGTATGAAATAAAAAGAATTTGTTTGTTGATCTTTTAATGATTCTGAATAGAAAAAGAACTGATTCATTAGTTTACATTTTCATGATACATAATAACCATTTTTTTCAGATCTTCATGTTGAGGTAATGGAAAAAACAAGTAGTGCTGATTTCACCTTTTTTAATAACCTTGTAGTTCATTCTCTGTATTCATCAAAAATCTGCAAGGACAGCCAACAGAGTCTAAAAATACAACTAAAATTAGGTGCTGTTATTTGGTCTGCTCTTATATAATTTGTCCATATAAGCATCTTCTGTTATCTTGAGTAGAGTGAAGTATAATGTTAATATATGCATGTTTAGATCTGTAAGTATATGTATTACATATGTATATTAATATATGTATACAATACATATATAAGTATTTTCTATACTTATATTTGGCTTCTTATATGAAAGACATTAGAACTGGATTCTTTGACTTTTAATGTAAACTCAAATGTTTATAAAGAAGAGACCAAATATTTCAGTATAGATGCTACTAAGTAAGTTAAAGGAAAATACTAACCTTTTTCTATCTTGATTCACACATTTATTCAACACATTTGTTGATCAGCTATCATGAAAGGTACTGTGCCAAGAGCCATAAAGGAATAAAGATGAATTAGATGCTCTAATATACATTTCTAATTCCTAGTCTTACATCCTAATACTTTTATGTCTTGATGACCATTCCTTAGGGCACAGGGGGCAAACACAAGGCCCGCAGACCGAATCCAGCCCTCCACCTTGTTTTTTTTCTTTTTATTATATTTTATTGATTGTGCCACTACAGTTGTCCCATTCCCCCCCTTCATTCCCCTCCACTATTCCCTACACAACCCCTCCCCCACCATTCCCCCCCTTTAGTTTACGTCCATGTGTCACAAGTTCTTTAGATTCTATATTTTCCCTACTATTCTTGCCCTCCCCCCGTCTGTTTTCTATCTACCATCTATGCTACTTATTCTCTGTACCTTCTCCCCTCTTTTCCTCCTCCCACTCCCCTGTTGCTAACCCTCCATGTGATCTCCATTTCTATGGTTCTGCTCCCGACCTAGCTGTCCTCTTAGTTTGCTTTTGTTTTAGGTGTGGTTGTTAATAACTGACTTTGCTGTCCTTTCACTGTTCCTATTTTTTACCTTCTTTTTCTTAGATAAGTCCCTTTAACATTTCATATAATAAGGGCTTGGTGATGATGAACTCCTTGAATTTGACCTTATCTGAGAAGCACTTTCTCTGCCCTTCCATTCTAAATGAAAGCTTTGCTGGATAGAGCAATCTTGGCTGTAGGTCCTTGGATTTCATGACTTGGAATACTTCTTTCCAGCCCCTTCTTGCCTGTAAGGTCTCTTTAGAGAAATCAGCTGACAGTCTGATGGGTACTCCTTTGCAGGTGACTGTCCTCTTATCTCTTGCTGCTTCTGGGATTCTCTCCTTCATTTTGGTCTTGGCTAATGTAATGATGATGTGCCTTGGTGTGTTCCTCCTTGGATCCAACTTCTTTGGGACTTTCTGAGCTTCCTGAATTTCCTGGAAGTCTATTTCCTTTGCCAGAGTGGGGAAGTTCTCCTTTATTATTTGTTCAAATAAGTTTTCCACTAGTAGCTGTTTCTTTCCCCCTTCTGGTACCCCTATAATCCGGATGTTGGAACGTTTAAAGATGTCCTGGAGGTTCCTAAGCCTCTCCTCATTTTTTTGAATTCTTGTTTCTTCATTCTTTTCTGTTTGGTCATTTTTATCTTCCTTCTGGTCCACTCCCTTGATTTGAGTCCTAGTTTTCCTTCCATGACTATTGGTTTCCTGTGCATTTCCCTTCATTTCAATTAGTTTAGCCTTCATATGTTCCTCTAATTTGTGACTAAAATCAACCAGTTCTATGAGCATCCTGATCACCAGTGTTTTGAACTGTGCATCTGATAGGTTGGCTATTTCTTGGTTGCTTAAAAGTATTGGATCTGGGGCTTTGATTTGTTCTTCCGTTTGAGCCATAATGTTCAGGTCTGTTTGCGCCTGTTACGTATGAGGGCCTGAGCCTTAGGTGTTCACCAGGGCCAGGCGACCCAGTAGCTGGGTTGTGATGCTGTATGTGGGGGCAGGGTCAGAGAGGAGCAATGGTGTTTGTTCTGTGCACTCTGGGATTTCAGTCCCCTCTGTTGCTTCCTGCAAGCAAACGCCCCACCCCACCCCCGGTGCCAGCTCCTGGGTGTGTGGGCTTGTGCACCCTCTAGGACCCTGTGTGTCTCTTCGGCAAACTGTCTGTGAGCCTGGGAGCTTCTCCTCTCACCTTGACCTGGAGAGTGTTTCCAATTGGTCCTTTTAGGCTTTAATTCCCCTCACTGGGGCCTTAGCCTGTGCGGTCTGTCTCACTGCCCCTTCCTTCGCCTGGTTTATCTGAGTGTGAATGTGTGACTGCGGTCAGCCAACCACCTTGGGCCCCCACTGGGTCCACCCCTTGCCACCCCATGCCTGGGATATGCCAACTGCTGCCTGTGCGCCTGGGTCAGTCTAGTCCAGCTGTTTTTTCCTGTGACACCCGCTCTACCAGCCACTGATTCGCCCTTCTTACCAGTCTGGATGAATGGTTTGTTGTTGTCGGACTTTGGTACAGTTCAATTTTCCATGTTTTGGTTGTGTTTTAGTTACTAAAACTTTGTTGTCTTTAAACTTTGTGTGAGGAGGCACAGTGTTTCCACCTATGCCTCCATCTCCCTCCACCTAGTTTTATCCAGCCCGGCACCTCATTTCTACTTGGAAGCAGCACCAAGCTCCTTGTCCCTAGTTAAGAAGTAGTTACATTTATAGTCATAAAATTACATTTGGCCCTTTGGCCTTTCAAGGCAACCTCGAGGCTGATGTGGCCTTGGTAAAAATGAGTTTAACACCCCTGCCTTAAGGGCTAGAGAAATGAGATGAAGAGCATGGATTTTGAAATCAGACTTCCTGAGTTTGAATCCCAGCTCTGCCAGTTACTAGTTTTATGATATTAAAAAGTCATTTAAGCTTTATGTTTATTTCCTCATTAGCTTAAAAAAATCTCATGTGACTGTTAAAAGATAAGTTTATATGGATAAAATGGTTACAATAGAGGCAGACATAGAGTGCTTAATGAGTGGTAGCCATTTTTGTTGACATTCTTTCCTTGGTTAGGCCTCAGCAGCTCTTTGCTGAATAATTTGTCAGATGGACCAAATAGGCAATAATTTGCCTATTGGACCAAAGCTTGTTGACAGCCAGGATTGTCTGATTCACAATTCTGTCTTCAGCACTTAGCATCATGCCTGGCATGTAATTGTTACTTTATTTTGTTTGAATTGCTGGACCTTTTGCCATTTCCTAATCTAATTTTTTCCACACTGCCATCAAGGAAGATAATTTTTTAAATTTAAATCTGGATGTCATTGCCCTGTTTGCTATCTCACCTATTACATAGTCCAGGCATGTTTATGCTATCTCACCTATTACATAGTCCAGGCATGTTTAAGTGGCATGTTTAAGTGGTCAAAGTTAACTTGTTCTCTACCTATATATATTTCTCCAGCCACTCTTCTCTCTCCCTGGCCTCACACATTCTATCCACTAGAATCTCCAAGCCTTCCTAAAGTATGCTATTCTCTTAAGTTCAGTTTCCTTATCTTCCTTGATCAGTCAGTCATTTTGCTAAAGCTGAGTGCAGTGTTGCCTCTTCTCTGAAGTCCTTTTTTAATGCTTAGATAAAGTCTGGAGTATTACTAATGTACTGTGTACATTTTTTATGTTGTATTGAAATATGAGTTTAGGAACTGTCCCCTTAAAAGCTGTGTATCCCGCCCTGGCTGGTTGTGGCTCAGTGGACTGAGCACCAGAGAACCAAAGGGTCACTGGTTCGATTCTGAGTCAGGGCACATGCCTGGGTTGTGGGCCAGGTCCCCAGTAGGGGGCATGCAAGAGGCAACCACACATTGATATTTCTCTTCCTCTCTTTCTTTCTGCCTTCCCCTCTCTTTAAAAATAAATAAAATATTTTCAAATATTATAGCCACTCCAAATAATAAGTAAATAAATAAATAAATGCTCTGCATCCCTTGAACTTCTTAATAGGAGGCATATGTAGTAATCACTCAGTTAATGTTTAGTGAATAAATTCATGTCTTTGAATTTGAGAAGTTGCGTGGTTGGTAGAAGTACACAAAAGAGGAGCAGTGTTTAGGAGGGAGTATTCTGAGGTCAATTTTGGAAATCTTGAGTTTAGGTACTAGCAGTATATCTGAGATAAAAATGTCCAGCAGTTAGGTCAATGGAGGACTTGCCTGAGTAATTGCTGAAACTGCTAACTAGTCTTCTCACTAGATTGAAGGCAGGAAGTCTTGCTAAGGTTTGAAAAGTCAGGAGCTTATCTAAGAAGTCTAGGTTAGAGCTGAAATTGGTAATCATCTACAGTTGATGTTACTGTTGAAGCCATGTGGATCTTGATGGTTCTTGCCTATAATATGGTTTCTGTAATTTCTTTTTTAATAGGTCCATTATTATGAAGATGGTAATGTTCAACTAGTGAGTCATAAAGATATACAAGATTCCCTAACAGTGTCTGTAAGTAATTAATTGTAAAATAAAATTTAAATAACCCAATACTTCTATAAAACCAGAACAGTTTTGGAAGTAACATTTTAAGTAATATTTCTGCTTTAGATTAAATGTTTTCAAGTAGATTAAAGATTGGTAAGTAATGGAAATTGACACCTAACTTTTTTAACAGTTTTATTGAGATAATTCACATACCATTCAGTTTACCCAGTTAAAGTGTAAGATGCAGTGCTTTTTAGTATATTAAGAGGATTTTGCAATAATCAACATAGTTTAATTTAGAGCATTTTTGTTCTCTAGAAATCCAGTACCCATTATCAGTTGCTCCCGTTTCCCACTCTCCAAACCACTCTCAGGCCTGGGCAACTGCAAAATGATTTTCTGACTGTGGATTGGTCTATTCTTGGCCTTTCATATGGAACCCTACAATACATGGTCTTTTGTGACTGGTTAGTTTCACTTAGTTTAGTGTTTTCAGGGTTTGTCCTTGTTAGAGTATGTATCAGTATTCCATGCTTTTTTATTGCCCAAATAATATTCTATACACCACATTTTATGTAGCCATTTATTAGTTGTTGAATATTTCTGTTATTTTCTTTCTTTTTTTTTGCTGCTGTGAACCTTCATTTACTACTTTTTGTGCAAGCATTTGTTGTAATTTCTCTCTCGTAGATATGTGGCAGTGGAATTGCAGGGCCACGTTGTAGTTCTACGTTTAACCTTTTGTAAAACTGCCAGACAGTGTTTCCAAAGCGGCTGCACCATTTTACATCACCATCAGTTGTAAATGGAGGTTCCAGTTTTCCACATCCTCACCAAAATTTGTGTCTTTTTCATTATAGCCACCCTAGTTGGTATGAAATGATATCTCATTGTAGTTTTTATTTACATATTCCTGACAGATGATGATAATGAGCATCTTCTTATGTATTTATGGGTCACTTACATATTGAAAATTTCTATTCAAATCCTTTGCATATTTCATGATTGGTAATTTGTGTTTTTATTATTGAGTTGTAATTGTTGCTTATATACTTTGGATACAAAACTGTCTCAGAAAAATGATTTTCAAATACTATCTCCCACTCTATGTCTCTTCACTTTCTTCTAGTGTCGTTTGCACAACAAAAGACTTCAGTTTTGATGTAGCGGTTTGGTTTTTTCTTTTGTTATTTATGTTCTTGATATATTAATAGAAGCCTTTGCCTAACCCATGGTCATGAAGATTTACCTTGAGTGTTTTCTACGAATTTTATAGCTTTAGCTCTTAAATTTACATCTCTGATTCTCTGCTTAACCCTTATTTTTATAGTGTTTGCTTTTTTTTAACCCTCTGTTGAGATTATGATTTAATGAAGTTTATCTAAAGTTCTGCTTTCAAATTCAAGAAACTTTTAACTTAGTTTTATTTCCCTGCCGTTTGTCACACATTTTTTCCATTGCATGTGTAGCTAGCTATTTCATGGTAGAATTGCTTTGCCTCAAGAATGTTAATATAATCTTAACATGACATTTTCCCATAAACATTTGTATTGTGTACCTGAAAGTACCATTCAGTAAAATTTAAACATCAACTGCTGGTACACAAAATTAGCTGTTTTACAAATACTAAGGAAGATTTTATTTTCAATGTAAGAAAGCACTTAACATTAAGAAACATATCTGAATGTGTTAAGCCAAATGCTACCTAAGAAGAAAGCTCTCGTTTTTTTTTGTTAAGTTTTCAATAGTACTCAGGTGATTTCAGCTTTTTTTGCTAAGTAGTACTCTTTTTGCCAAATTTGCCAGTAAAAGCAGCTTACAAATTTCTATGTTTTTCCATGAGACATTGTATTCAGCTTAGTTCTGTATCATGAGTATATATGCAATATTATTTGCTTAACAGGATAATAACCAAGGATAATACTTGGTTATCATCTTCTTTGGGGACCTTGACATTGGGCAGAAATTCTTCCTAAGAGACATTTGTCTAGACTGGAGTTGTGAGAGGTAGTTATTATAGTAAAATAATGTGTCAAATTTGTGTTGAGCTTTTTAGGAATGTGTTTTTCACTTTATCAGTTGTTTTATTGTTTTTTAGACAGAGATAAATGCATCCATTATAGATATATAAATATATATGTGTAAATATATTTGTTTGACCAAAATTCCATTTAGTTTTTTTCATAAAATAAAAGACACATTTTTCATCTTTCACCAATAACTTTATTGATTTGGATATTTTGAGTATGTTGGCTATCTCCCAAGTGGTATACTGTTGATTATTCTCAATTAATGTCTCAATTTGATTGCTATCAACTTCAACTGGTCTACCTGACCGTGGAGCATCGTCCAGCGAGAAATCTCCAGCATGAAACTTCACAGACCGCCTTTGACACATTCCATGAGTCACAGCACCTTCTCCATACATACAATGCACAAATTGTTTGCATTTCAGTTGTTTTTATCTTTCTTGAAATAATAAAGCATGATATGCCAAAAATGTTGTGTATTTCCATCCTCAGTGTTAAAATGGCAACCCAGAAATTCACCAATTTTGATACTTTTTTAAAAAATATATGCTAATATGACAGCAGTCATAATACAGTCTAAAAATTATTTTGAGTGAGGTTAAAGGCATCTAAGTGTACTAGAGCCATCATATGGAAAAAAACCAAGTGAACTTTTTGGTCAGCCCAATATATAATTGACTCTTAAACAATGTGAAGATTAGGGGTGCTGAACTTCTTCACAGTTGAAGTTTGCATGTAACTTTTTACTCCCCCAAAACTTAACTACCAATAGCCTACTCTGGACCAGAAGCCTTACCGATAATATAAATAATTAACACATATTTTGTATGTTATATTTATTGCATACTGTATTTTACAGTAAACTAGAGAAAACATTAAAATCATAAAGAAGAGAAAATACATTCACAGTATTGTGTGTATTTACTGAAAAAAATCCAAATGTAAGTAGATCCACACAATTTCAAACCCATGTTCAAGGGTCAACTATAAATAATAATACATAAAATAGTATTTGAGAATTTTATATTAACACTGTCTTATACTACAAGTCTAGATTTCCATTAAATTTACTGTTAGCAAAAGAAAACATATATTAGAAGATTTTTTTTAGTTTTCAGAAAATTTTTTAACACTACAGTAAATTCACCTTAAACTTTATGTGCTTTTCATAATTGGTAATATTTGATAATATTTTATCATGGCAATAAGTATTGTTAAATTTCTTTGTAGTCATTAATTACAAATCTGTGACTAAATTCTTACCTATAAAGATTGCCTATTAGAATATATGTTGAGTGTTATAATCACATTTTTCAGCACTGTGTATTATTAAAATTTTTCTTTCATTAACCAGTGAAACAGAGACCAGCCTCATTCCATAGACTTAAAATATTTTTGCCTAGATCTCCTTGGACTTAGAATATTTCTCTCAAATATTTTCCCTTTATTTATTGTAATTTACATCTGTTATATATTAAAGTATACAAATTATTAACCATACATATATTAGCATACCTATTTAAAATAATAGCGGTATAGTTTTAAATTAATATTTTTTTTATTTTTTCTTCAGAATGAGGTGCAAACAGCAAAAGAATTTATAAAGATTGTAGAAACTGCAGAAAATGAGTATCAGGTATGATTTTTACATTTCTTTTATATATATTTGCTTATAAATAGTGACACTGAAATTTTCATTCTAGTCATAAACCTGAATTATTTTTCATTGTTTCACTATAATGAGATGTAGTCCTTCTGTGTGTGTGTGTGTGTGTGTGTGTATGTATGTATGTGTGTGTGTGTTTATACTTGTTTGTTTTTAATTCAAGGGCAAACTTATGAAAGTATAGACAAAACTCAGAGTGTTAGTCAAAATATGCCAAGGTTTTAAATGATTATTTTGTTTCTGATCAGAAATTTTAATACATGTATTTTCCAAAGCATTTGGATTATATGTAGTCTGTTTAGATAATGTTTTATTTTGTACTCTGCTTTTTACATTATCAGCTTCTAAACTAGACTTCTGAATATAAGCTTTTAGTTTGTGGATTGAACAAGTTTTCACTCCTTACAAACAGTAATTTATGAAATTGTTCTGAGTGAATAATAATAGATCCAAAATGAGGGTGCACACGTGTTAACTCTTATTTACAATTTCATTTTCTTGAATTTAATTATTCAAAATGATTATAAGTATTTTCTGTTGGCTGCTTTTAAATAACTTTTAAAACCATATTTAGGTTTTTATTTGACTTTTAAAAGCAATGAAACAGGCTGCTTAAATATAAGTTTTTCCTAAATCATCTGTGTGTTTTAGAAATTGTTGTTCTTTTCTTTCTTTAAACTTTTAACTACTGTTTTTCATAGACTGCCATCAGTGAAAATTATCAGACAATGTCGGACACTACTTTCAAAGCCTTACGTCGACAGTTGCCAGTTACACGCACTAAGATTGATTGGAACAAGATTCTTAGCTACAAGATTGGCAAGGAGATGCAGAACGCATAAGATGAATATTGCATGATTGGATCATTTTAGTGTTTTTGCATTTTTTAAAAAATCATTGCAAATGTATTCAGAACTGTCAAGCTACCCATTCAGGTGGGCTGTTGCCATTTAAAAATCACTGTAATTAGTTTGGTTAGAACACAGAGCTTAGCTAATCAACCATTATTTTTCATTTCTTTTGTTCAAAGAGGGTTGAAAATCATTTTAGTTTAAATGTCTTTCACTTTCTTTTTTGCATTTCTTAACAGTGAAGAGATGATTCCTCTAGTTTAACATTAAAAGTTTTTGAAGTGTTTCAAAAATATTTTCCTTACCATAACCCTAAAAATTGTTGTCTTTTGGTTTATGAGGTGTGTAATTTTTGATATTTGTCCAGTTATTTTTAATAGGGTCAGTAGTGGACGTTCTCATTTAAAGTAGTTGATGGATTTAGCCATGTATGCTGCTAAAGAAATTGTCTGCCTTTTTCTGAACCCTCGAGGGAAAGCATTTTCTATATCAATTGTGTTCAAAGCTTTCAAGGTTATTTAGCTAGCTTAAGTGTTTAACTAAACTTTTTAAAACAAGGCCAAGGTCTAATGCAGTTTTGAGGTTCTGGAATTAAATGAAAAAACATTTGGGAAATGCTTTTAATGCTTTTTTCTTGTGACAGTTATGCAAATTAGCTTGAATTCCTTATGTCCCCGAGTTATTTTTATCATAAAGCCACAAATGTATTATAACAAGACAAATTGTAATATATATATAATCCTGAACTCATGACTATGTCTCAGTTGATTTTTTTTTCCCTTGGATTGAAAAGTACTAAAATTCAGTGTGACATTAAAACGAAAATTTTCATATTTACTTGAGTAGAAAACCACTTACCAGTGAGTCATATATTATGTTAAAATACTTTCTTTAAATATTGTGATTCTTAACTGGTTATAAGTTAGAAAAGCTGGGAGTACATAAATGTGCAGTTACAGTCTCAATTTTTCCTTTCTGGGCATCATATGCATGCTTATAATATTTTTAAAAATACATTTACTGATGCTGCAGGAACTTCAAGCCTGTTTTGAATGTTAGTATTTACTGTAGGGAGTGGGGTGGGTTATAGTTTCATCAGATGAGTATTGCTCTTTATACTCCAGTGGAATTCTTTCCTCACATACTCCTTGCAGATGTCTGGACCTGAAAATGTTTTTTTTAAAGCACCACTTTTATTATGTACAATAAAATACTTCACTAGCTTGAATTGTATAGATTTTTAAAAATTTCTCAGTGAAAGCATGTCATTTAATTTCTTTTTAAAAAGCACTGTTGGGCTTTGAACGTACTGAAAGTATGATATGAAATTATGAAATTTTTTATTAAATTGTTTTCTCTAGTTTTAAAATACAAGTTTTGCCATATTAGTATTCCTAAAGAAAGTGAATTGGCAAATTTAAGACATTTTCAGTAGTCTCATGGTGATTGTGAACTAAATACTAGATGAATCTTTAATTAGCTCAGTCGTATCAGTTGGGCTATCATGAGTTTGTATCCCCTAGAGGTCAATTGCTTTGGGTCTGTTTTATGATCTAAAATGCTTTTTTGAAAATATAACCTACTATTTTTAAGGTGATGTGCATGTGAAAGGTAATATTTATCAAAATAATTCAGAACATACTTTGAAATAATTGTGCAAAAGAGTAGTCTTTTATGGTCTAAGATTATTAGCATTTTATTAAGTACAAGGATGGAAACCCAGCATAACCCCAAACTCAGGAATATAGTTTTACTCTAGGACGCAGTGTCAGTGTTGAATAAATAGGCTGAAGTGTGGAACAAGGGCAGTTTCAGGGAGGACAATTAGAAGGCTCTTTCAGTGATCTAGTTGAGAAAATGTCGGCTTGGCCTGAGGTCTCATTAGGCTATGGATAGGATGCCTTCTGGATATGTGTTAAAGGTAAAATCAAGATTTGCCAAAAGACTAGTTATGGAATGTGAGATAAAGACAATGCCAAGGATTTGGGGGTTGAAAAATCAGGGAAGATTGGGGTGGGAGGGACTGGTCAGGAGCTTGGTTTAAGATTGCAAGGGGAAATACCATGTAGCAGTTGTGTACTGGAGGCTTTGGGTAGAGGAGTGCTCTGAGTTAGAATGAGAAACAGAGTTTGAAAGACAGGCAGAATGAAAGAGTCCTCAAGGTTAGTGATAAGGAATTTGTTGTGAGACCAGTAAGTATGGCTATTTTTCTTCAGGTAAATAAAGTTGTTTGGGGGCAGGCATAGAGTAAATCAGTTGAATTTAACCAAGGAAGTAGTTTTGTCAACAGAGTATGACTGACCACATGGGAAAGGGGGCAAGGTTATAAAGATAGTCTGTGGAACTTAAGTCAGTTAAGCAGAGAATTGAAGGCTTGACAGGAGAGGAAAGACAGTGAAAATTGTGGCACAATCCATGGATTGCCAGCATAAGAAACATCCAAACCTGTAATTTTTTGTAAGATTTTATTTGAACCAAACTGATGACAGTCCTCCAGAGAATGATAGTTTGCAGTTACTTTTATGCACTTGAGATTAAGGAGAGAACTTTAAAGAAAATTACATGAAGGCAGGGGGGAAAAGCAGGGCAGGAAGATTGGGTTTCAGGCTAGTTAAGATATCTCTTGCAGATGGTTATTATTTCTGGTATTTCAAAGGTATATTAACGTAGATGGATAAGGAAAATGGACAGGGCTTGTAAAGAAGTTATAGGCCTGGGCGTGACCGCCACCATGACCTGCCCAGTTAGAAAGGAATGTGATTTAGAAACGTAGGAAGTGGTAGCTAGAGTGTGTGCCTCAGAAGGAGATTTTGAGGAGTTAAAGTATGACCAAGGGGGTGACTGGCTTAACTGAAGAGAGGAGAGGGGTTCAAGAACTATGGAGCTGGTGCCTGGGGTTGCTGAGGATATTGAAATCAAGAATTAGGATTAGTGTGAAGTTTTTGTAGACTATACCTGGATATATACGTTTATAATACATTTGTATGAGTTAGATAAATATGTGATACAGATATTCATGAGGCTTTTCCTCACTCAGGATTTTGGAAATTAAAGTGAAAACAGCAGCATTCAGTGAAAGGTGTCCTAGAAGTTCTGGCTCATTACAAATGTTTCTTTTTTGATTTTAGAGAGAGAGAAACATTGATTTGTTCCACTTATGCATTCATTTACAAATGTTCTTGAAAAGTGAAGTTCTTAGGGAAGTAAATAAGGACAACTGTGGATAATTTTATATAACATTTAGGTGGCCCTTTCTGTGGTTAAAATCATTTTTAGGTTCATAATCACACCAAGATCCTTTGAAAAGATCTTTTATACAATTAGTCTGTGCCTTTGCAAGGCAAAACTTTTTGTGTAGGCATTTTCAGATTTGACATTGTATTGTGCAAAAGCTGTTGGAGAATATGCAAAATATTCACCAATTAAATAACCAGTTAAATTTTTAAGGTTTAATTGGTATTAGAAACTAATGTCAGGTCATTTGATACTAATCACGCTGTGTTCAGAGGATTACTCAGGCATTGTGGAGTCAGGAAAACATAAAATTGTTTCTTAAAAGTGCCTACAAAGAACTCATGGGACTACATAGCAGTGTTTTCCAAACCTTTACACATTATAACATGACAGACATTTCACATGAGAAAATGACATTTGTGAGGCACTCTAGGAGGGTTGGATTGAGTCATGATAGTGAGAAGCTGTGAAAATTGCCTGACCAGTGGACTAGAGAAGCTGAGACAGACAGCTGGATGCAATGCCCAAGCAATTTACAGCCAGGTGTAGATGGTCACCAGGGCAGAAGGCCTGGCAGGGGACAAAACTGGGAAAACGAGAACCGCATCCCCAATATAACCTTTTCTCCCCTGGCCTTTCCTCCCTGGAGGTAACACCTAGGGGACAACATCAAGGCCTCGGTTGTGTTTCAGCTCCAGGCCAGAAAACAGCAAAACCAGGTGGGTGATGCCAGAACCAGCTACAGCAACTAAAGTCCTGCCCTGTCACACTGACCAATCAGTGGAGACCATGACCCTAAAAGAGTGCATGTGGAGGACTGATGCATATTCTACTAAAATCCTCCCCAGTGACCTCTCAAGATTCCTGCCTGCAAGAGAGAGATAAAAGCCCCAAGACAAAGGACACAGGGTGTACATGCTTCTCCCACTGGGCAGCAGCCAGTGCCATTACCTTCCTTCTTACCGCCTACTTCTTTCTTCACAGGCATGCGTCTCCTAAACTCTAAGGCAATGGGCAGCTGACAGCTTGCCCCAGGCTGATCCCCTGAACCTGTCTCCAAAGCTCCCTTTTCTCTGACTTCCCAGTGAGCAAGGCGGCCCGGCCTAGGCCCTCCTGTTGCGGCTTCTATGCTAAGCCCTTCCTTGTTTCACTGTCCCCAGCTTTAATAAATGTATCCTCATAGGCACATGAGCTCATGTGAAATCTTCCCTACACAAAGCCAAGAACCCACACACTACAGCTGGCCCTAGGCAGCCCTGCTCAGGGCCTGGAACCTGTCCCATAACAAGATGTGGCTGCTTTCTGGATGCCCAACTGGTTGAGGGGGACCAGTATCTAGGTATACCTTGAGCCTATTTAGGAAGGTGTGCCATGGAGAACACACATACAAAGACTTCAAGATTGTTTACAAGTTAATGGAAAGCCTAACTTACTTCAGGTAGCTTTTTCAAAAAATATATTTTATTGATTATACCATTACAGTTGTTCTATTCCCCCCCTTCATTCCCCTCCACCTGCACACTCCCTCCCCCACCATTCTCCCCCCCTTAGTTTATAACCACGTGTCTCAAGTTCTTTAGATTCTATATTTCCCCCACTATTCTTGCCCCCCCTATCTATTTTCTACCTACTGTCTACACTATTTTCTGTACCTTCTCCCCCCTTCTCCTCCCACTCCCCTGTTGCTAACCCTCCATGTGTTCTTCATTTCTATGGTTCCACTCCTGATCTAGCTGTCCTCTTAGTTTGCTTTTGTTCTAGGTGTGGTTGTTAATAACTGTGAGCTTGCTGTCCTTTCACTGATCATATTTTTTACCTTCTTTTTCTTAGATAAGTCCGTTTAGTATTTCATATAATAAGGGTTTGGTGATGATGAACTCCTTGAACTTGACCTTATCTGAGAAGTACTTTATCTCTCTTTCCATTCTAAATATCAGCTTTGCTGGATAAAGCAATCTTGGATGGAGGTCTTTGGATTTCATGACTTGGAATACGTCTTTCCAGCCCCTTCTTGCCTGTAAGGTCTCTTTAGAGAAATCAGCTGACAGTCTGATGGGTACTCCTTTGCAGGTGACTGTCCTCTTATCTCTTGCTGCTTCTAGGATTCTCTCCTTCATTTTCATCTTGGCTAGTGTAATGATGTGCCTTGGTGTGTTCCTTCTTGGGTCCAACTTCTTTGGCACTCTCTGAGCTTCCTGGATTTCCTGGAAGTCTATTTCCTTTGCCAGACTGGGGAAGTTCTCCTTTATTATTTGTTCAAATAAGTTTTCCACTCGTGGCTCTTTCTTTCCCCCTTCTGGTACCCCTATAATCCGGATGTTGGAACGTTTAAAGATGTCCTGGAGGTTCCTAAGCCTCTCCTCATTTTTTTAAATTCTCATTTCTTCATTCCTTTCTGGTAGGATGTTTCGTTCTTCCTTCTGGTCCATTCTGTTGATTTGAGTCCCCGTTTCCTTTCCATCACTATTGGTTTCCTGTGCATCTCCCTTCATTTCAATTAGTTTAGCCTTCATATGTTCCTCTAATTTGTGACTATAATCAACCAGTTCTGTGAGCATCCTGATAAACAGTGTCTTGAACTGTGCTTCTGAGAGGCTGGCAATTTCTCGGTCGCTGAGAGTTATTGACTCTGGGACTTTGTTCTTCTTGCACCATCTTTTGGGCTGTTCGTGCCTGTTACATATCAGGATCGGAGCCCTAGGTGTTCACCAGAGCAGGGCAACTCAGTAGCTGGGTTGTGACACTGTATGTGGGGGCGGGGTCAGAGAGGAGTAATGGCGTCCTGTCTGCCGCCTCCCGCCGTGGCCCCCACAGGTGTGGCAGCTGCCGCCATCACCGGGGCCTGGGCGTTTCGTCCACTGCACGCGAGTGCGCCACCGCAGTGAGCCCTCCACCACTGGGTTCGCCCCCTGGGGCCTGCGTGGTCCTTCTCACTGTACACGAATGTGCAACCATGGTCAGTCTGCCCCACACCCTGCCTGAGTCTGGGCTACTTGCGTGCTTACGTCTGGGGATCTTTCCTGCCCCACCCTGCTCTGCTGCTGGCTCCGCCCCTCTTACTGTCCCGGTTGAACGGTTAATTGTTGTCGGACTTCTGTATAATTCAATTTTCTGTTCTTTGGCTGTGTCTTTGTTCTCCAAACCTTTGTTGTAGTCAAACTTGGTTGTGGGAGAAGGCACGGTGTTTCCACCTATGCCTCCATCTTGGTGGAAGTCCCTTAAGGTAGCTTTTAAGGTGATGTCAGGCTAAGTAAGTTTTCCTAAAAAGAATGAGTTAAACTCTAATGCAACACACTAATAGTTTTATAAGTACACATGCGTGCAGCTGTTAGAAAATTCTGTTGTATCTCAATGAAGCATCAAAGGTTTCTAGCATAGCTCCTTCAGTTGCATCATGCTTCAGTAGTAAACTAAATCTGACTTAAAAATACATGTCAGTACAAAATGAAATCAAATATAACACTAAATCATTTTCGTCTTTAGTTTTGGTATAAACTAAGAAATGTGTGCTTGGTAGTTTTAAGTATACAGTGTTAAAAACTCAATTTTCATTGCAGTGACTATAGCTGACTAAAAAGCATACATACCGCATGCTACATCAGCCATTCTAATAAGTCAGCACTCATTAGCTTGTAGGACTCCATGAAGTTCAAGCTCATTGAATTAATAGAAGACTTAAGGAAACAAAGTTGGTATGCCTGATATGACTTCTTGGGGAAATTGGTAAAATGCCCAACTCTTAAAACAAATAAATATCCAAGGAGTTCTCTTACTAAAAGGATATAAACCCAACCCCCAAAATTTTGTTTACTAAACAGTAAAAATCACTGCTTCCTCTTTGTTTCAGGTTTTGTGCTTGTTTCAGGTTTTGTGCTGCTAACCTGCTGACTTAGCAGAACCTAAACACTGAGGCCGTTCTCACCAGACTACCTGAAAATGAGGGCTTGCTTCTTTTTTCCCAAAAGTATACGAAAGAAAAATACCAAGAATCTGTAGGTCTCTGAAGTATAACTTAGACACTTAGGGAAGACTAATTCTTTTAGATGCACAAGAAAATATAGGAGATAAGTGTTCCAGGACACTGAAAAGATCTTAAAGAAAAAGCAAATTTTTTTTTAAAAAAATCAAGCTCATGTGCACTCATTTTCCCCTTACTTTTGGGCTTTATGGTAGGGAAAGACAAAAAAGTCAATTTCATGCCAGAGAATTATCAGGTCAAAAAGCTAAAGCAATCTAAATATCCATCAACAGAATGAACGCAGATACTGTAATTCAACATAGTTTAAAAACTCATGAGCTGGAGCTTCATATAATAACATAGTATAAATGTTGAGAGAAAAGTGGCAGAAAGGTTTTGAGTAAGTTTGTTTTAATAATAGCAAGTGTATAAGACATGCAGTGGTTTTTAGAAAATCAGGATAGTATATGTGGGGAGGAACATAGAAGAGTGGGATTGAGGAGCAGAGGAATTCCGTTGTATCTGTAAGAATATATTTCTTAAAGTAGGTGATAGACACAGGTATTTATAAAACATTCAGGTTTCTTTAGTGTCTGATATATTCTGCAAATTAAAATACACAACTTAGGCAGACATGTTTGTAAATCTGAGAAGGAAGTATACAGAAAGTCATTAGATCCATATTTTATAGTGAATATTTTAAAACCTTTCATATACACACTATTTCTGTTATAGAAATTATCCTAAGTGGTAGAAAAAGATGGAAATCTATTATATGAAATTAGCATAACCTTTCAGAATAGCACCAAAAAAGTAAAACTTGAAAATTCCTTGTAAAATTAAGAGCAAAAATTCTTACTACAGTAATAACCAAAATAAACTATATTATTACCAAGTAGAATTTATCACTGGAATACAGTAAAGGAGAGAAACATATAACTCTCAGTGAATACCATTAAAATGCTTCATAATTTTGTTCTGATTTTAAACAAGCATCTCAAAAATCAGTAGGTTAAATGCACAGGAAGATACAGGAGATCTGTGTTCCAAGACACTGGACTTAATCTACAAATAGTGTTGGGAAAACGGGGTAGCCAGCTGCAGAAAAAAGTTAAGCTGGATCCATACCTCACATGTATGCCAAGTTAAAATTAGATCCAAGGTTTAATGGTATAAAGCTTTTGAAGAAATCATGGTAACAATTTTTAAATAGTAGTATTAGAAGGCCTTTCTAAGACAAAACCCTCAGATTCTATACAGTAAAGATTAATGTAGTTGATGTCTCAAAAATCAAGATTTTCTATATGGCTTAGACTGCTCTAAGCAAAGACAGATCCCCCACAGAAGAAAAATGCAACTTATTTGATGAATGGTTCGTGTTCCTAACGTCTAACTGATAGAGGAACTCAGTTAAAGATTTTAGCCTTAATTTTTAGGCTTAGGTGACTAATGCATGTGGAAAGCTGTTATTCCAGGAACTGGAATGCATAGGCATTGACTCCAGGAGACCACAAGCAGTTCATCCTCTGTGCCCAGGCGGTCTGCAAGCAATGGAGATAGTATTTAAGCCATTGTGTTCCAGGGAGGGAAGACCCTACGAATTGTTGACCAACAGTAAAGAAGTACTAGGAAAATTACTTCAGGACTGCAACTCTTAATTAATCTTTCCCCCAAACCCCTTACCTACCCTTTCTTCTCCTTACAAAAGGTCAGCCTGAAATGAGATGTTAAGGTGGTTTCTGAGGACACACAACCTGCTGTCTTCTCAGACTGCCAGCCATCTGAATAAGGCACTCATAAAGATTCATTCCTGGTCTCTGCTTACTGGTTCTGGTAGTGATAGGTAGCTTGAACGCTGACTTTTCTGCTTTCATGTTGAGCACCTACAACACAATCATTAAGATTCTAATAGAAAACTGAAAAGCAGACCCTATGAAGTCTGAGCCCTTGATATGATGGAGAACCTTACCAGTGGTGAACTGCCTAATCAAACCTTTGAGAAATAAACTTGTATCTTATTTAAGTTACTGCTGTTTTGCCCACCTCCCTGCTCTTTGTATCTCTCACTTTTGCCTAGTCCTTCGTAGAATTTGGTATCAGAGATGGAGTCCTAAGAGTATAAAGACCTAAAGTATTTAAGACCTAAATGTTGCATTGGCTAAAGGCAATGCACATTAACAGGAATTCCACTGACATTTGAGTAAGATACAATGTGTACACTTTGCATTCAATAGTGCATTTATCACTTCTGCCTCAAGGCACCAAATACCAATGGCCACACCGAATCCTTGTGACACTCAAATATAACCCCCTAAAGGAAAGGAGTCCACTGGTTAGGCCATGACATTGAAATTCTTGCCTCTAATACCTTAGAGAGTAGAGTGCCATGGCTTTAACAATAGGAAATCTGTGTCTTTAAGTTGAAAATAGCTGATCTGAAAGATGAGATGGAAGGAAGCAGTTAATACTTGTACTTCACCCTTTCCATGTCTGGGATGCTTGAGGAGATGTGAACCCAGTTGAGCTTTCAACATCAAATCTCTTTCAAGTGTTGCCACGTACTAATTACTGGTCCAAAACTGTTCCCAAGTCACAGTGGTATTTGATAAAGATAGGTAATTTCTATTTTATTTCTGAATTGGGATTGTTCTGTTCCTACATCTTTATTTTATATTGAGTGTTTTGGGGTGGATAACATCCTTTTATTTACATTTTGCTGGACAATGAAGAGATAGCATTTGTTCCTGGTGAAGAGAACTACACGTTCACCCAGCTGTCTTGAACTTTGAGCTGACTGCAGTGAAGGGAGAGGTATTTGGTATGTGGTAAGAAGGGTGCCCTTGCAGAGGTAATAGGGTATTCTGTAGCTGAAATCCCTAGTTGCTCCCTATATCCATTTTTAGCTAATCATCTGTCCTTGAAGAACAAAGACTAAGTTTCCCAGCTTTCCTTAAAGCTAGGAGTGGCTTTGTAACAAAGTTCTGGCTAATTGGATAAGCGAAAGTGTTGTGGGGCAAATTGAGAACTTCTGTCTGCTCTCTTGTTTCCCTTTTTCCTGCTGCCAGGAACTTAGATGCCACTTTCTTGGACCGTTAGGTTCAGGGACACCTGGTGCATGAGCCCTACCCTTCACCCTTACAGATACCATACCTCCTTGAACTTGAACTACCTACCTGGACTTTTTCATGAGAAACAAACTTCTATCCTGTTTAAGCCACTGCAATTTTGTTTCTTGTCACCTGCAACTTAATCCTAAAAGCTAGAAAGAACCCTACCTCTTACCCCATTCCATCTAATTTTAAAAAAAAGATCCAAACAGGCCAAGATCTAAGCAAACTAAACAGGGAATGTTTTTGGAACTAATAGTCTTGAATTTAAAAACAAAAAACGTCCCTAAAAAACAGACAAAGCTCACAAGTCATAAAGGAAAAGATTGACAGATCTCGCCTCCTAAAATATTTTAACGTGTTTGACCACAGAAGAAACTGTCAATAGTGGTTACAAACATTTTTCTCTTTAGCGTTGTTTTGTTTGTTTTTCAAGGACTGTTTAATAAGGTAGATGATACACTTTTCGAACATGTATTTTTACTGAAGCTAAAGCAAAACATCCTGTGCTTAGGCATATTTGTGTTAGGCATCTTTTGTGGTCAGAAACATGATCACTATGTGTGTTACTGAGCACATCAAGATTCTGTTAAAAGGAAAAGCAATTCGTTTCTGAGCACGTTTGAGTGGGATGATATATTTCTCAAAATTTTAACAGAGAAATGGCTCATGTGGCAGTTCCTGAGAGAAACCAGCAGGTGTCACTTTTCATTTAAGGCTTATAGCAGTTCCAGACACACTGCAAGGTTGAGATGAGCCCGTCATTTGCTATGTCTGATCACATGGGCTTGTCGTGACTTGGCGTTTGGTTACTCAGCAGAAGGACACTGTTGGTTCTTGGGGGGCGGGGGGCGGATTTTCATAGTTAGCATCTTAGAAAGAGCCCTTATATGGAAATTCATTTTCTCTTTCTCTCTCTCTCTGAAATATTTAGCAATAAATTAGGGTAGTGCCCACCAACACTTGTAGAAAAATTTAGGTATATTCAAGCCAATAGTACAGTGTTTCTTAACTATATTTGAAGTCAAGGAGTCATTTGAAAATCTGAAGAATGCTATGATCCTTCTTAGAAAGATGCATGTGTGTCAGCATACACATACCTACCAGTCTCTCTCAACGCATACTTCTTTGTACAGTTTAAGGGAGTTCATGGCTCCTATAACCTATTATCTCATGACCTAGGTAATGTCCAGACATATTTAATACGAAAAATATTTTGCAGAACCTTGCTGTTGGGGTTAAATGATTCTTCTAAAAGATTTCTTTGTTTGTTTGTTTTTAGAGAGAAGGTAAGATAGGGAGAAAGAGAGGAAGAGAAACATCAATTGGTTGTCTTCTTGCACTCCCCCAACTGGGGACCTGATCTGCATCCCAGGCATGTGCCCTGACTGGGAATCAAACTGGTAACCTTTTGGTTCACAGGCCAGCACTCAAACTACTGAGTCACACCAGCCAGGACAAATTACTTTTTAAATCATTTTTATTATTTTAAATCAGAATTTTATTTATTTTACGAAGTTTTCCTCCAACTCCTCTCAGTGCCAGACACTGTTTTAGGCACTTAGGAGTTTGGCTGTAAATCAGACAGTGGTTTATGAAAACACACTCCACAGGTCAACAACAAAAAAAGCCAGATACAGAAACAAAACAGGGAAAAGGCCTCTCTGAAGAGATGGCATGTAAACTAATAAGATAGACAGCATAGGGACTTAGGCCCTAAAATAGAAAATACCAGGTGGTCTGAAGGAACTCAGGTGAGAGTGTCACACCCGCATCCCCACCACTCCCTACTCAAAAATTAAAGGTAGCTGATTTTATCTCCCTTTTGCCTGATTGAAATACTGACCTGAATGCAGTATATCAAGGTCTGACTGCTGTCCTGTCTTAGGGTGGTGGTAATGAACAGTCTGCCATCTTGCCCCCACATTTCAGGCACAAACACAGTTGCCAGGCAACACAGCTGGAAAAGGAAGTCTCCAGACCCTAAAATGGAGAAGTACACGAAGTTGTCAAGCAGAGCCAGCCCCACCCCACCCCTCAAACCTTTTCGGAGGATCCGACTTTCTTCTGTGCTGCCTCCCTTGTGCTTATACAATCTGTCTGGAAATTTCTCTTGAAACCCAAGATCTGGGTTTCCTCTCAATTCCTATCTTGGGGAATCCAAGAATGCCAATGCTGGTAACAGAAGGAGTTGAAAATAGGTAAGAAAATTTGTAGCAAAGGAACAGCTTCTGCAAAATCCCCTAGTATGGAATGAACTTGGCTGGATGTCCAAGTCCAGTGGAGAAGAGCCATGCCCATTTTCCTCAGTTTCTCTTCCCACATCCAGCTGATAGCAATCCCTGCCAATTTGACTTCCAAAATATACCTTGAGTCGACTTCTCTCTCCCACAATGTCATTGCCCTAATACAAAACACCTAGACTATCGAAACTGCTTTTCTGCTTCCACTCTTGTTCTTTCCAATTCATTTCCTAGGGTCGTAAAGGAGTGCTCTTCTTATACTGCATACCTTGTCATTTCCTTTCCCTAATTAAAAGTTCTCAACTCCCCTTGTTAACAAGGCCTCTAGCTGCCCAAGTCTCATATCATCCCTCTCTTTTTTTCCCCCTTTTGGCTCCTAAGCGCTATCCTCCTTTCTGTTCCTGGAAGGCATGACATGCTCTCTACCCAGCAGGGCATTGTACATGCTGCTCCCTCTTCCCAAATTCCCCCCTAAACCCACTTCCCCACTTCACTCTTCATATGACTTGCATTTCCTGTTAAGGTCTCAAATCAGCTCCTGAGGTCTTTCCCAAATGATCTCTCTCAAGTGGTCTGCCCTGTTCCCCCACCCAAGTTATTTCCTAGCCAGTTGAGCAATTTATTCCATTCACATTACTTACAACAATCTCTCATTATCTCATATATTTCTTTGGTGGGATGGTATTTGAAGTATTGATTATTTTGTTTCTTCATGTTTCTTCAACCCTCCTTCCCAAATCTTACTCAGACCAGAAGACACAAAGCAGCAACTACCTGAGGGGGAAGAGAGCAAACTGGGAACAAGGATAAATAAAATCTTGGATTTTACATCCAAAGTCCGGATCTCTGAGTTGTAAGACAACAGCAAATGTATTGAAAGAATATTGGGTGAGCCAGATCTTCATCCTGCCCTCAATGCCAAATAAGTCCTGTAACCTATAAATTCTGTGTGTGTGTGTCTCTGTAGGGGGATGTTGGTGAGGACAAACCAGTGGAGGCAGAAAGAAAGACAAGTGTAAATAAAACAAGAGTTAAATGCTTTGTGGAAAATCCTGCACCCTGTTCCCTTCCTCTTGTACAGTGAATCATTCTTTCAGCAGCAAGTCACTTAACACAACTCAAACCAGGGGTCCGCACACTATGACTCAATCCAGCCCATTGCCAGGTCTTGTACAGCAGGAAAGCTAAGACAGTTTTCTATATCATTAAATGGTTAGAAAAAATAAAAAGATAACATATAACAGATGTTTGAAGTGTTCTGTGCACTTCTGTAAGTCTCTGCCCTTGTTAGCTCATTCAACTGGTATAACAACCCTGCTTAGTAGATATTATTACTCATGTTATAGATGGAAAAATTGAAGCTTCTGGATGGGTTCAGTAATCAGTCAAAGATTATACAGGTAATAGTAGTTTGGTTGGAAGTCAAACCTTGTGTTGTACTTAGCAGTTATACAGGATCTGGCACAAATAATGCCTTCTTTTTATTACAAAATCATAAGCATGTAACTCTGTAACATAACAATATCACACTTAAGTACACCATATGACAGTTTAGGAGTAATGTTCAAATTAAAACTATAAATTATTATGCCTATATTGATACCCTACCAACAATACTCAAGCAAGTGTTAATTCTGCCGGACCCTGTATTTTGAATTTTGTCAGTAAAAATAGATTGTGAAAATTTATTTTTTCCTTCCTATATAAATACCTACAAAATACCTTTTATTTTGCCTCTCATCCTGCAAAGCTACAATATTTACTACCTGGTCCTTTACAGAAAAATGTCTGTGGAACCCTGATTTACACCATAAAGACACTTACTGTTTATTTAAGAGTTCCAGATGTAGGTCGTTCCAGGGTTAGTTCAGCAACTCAGGAAGGATGTCAAGGACACAGCCTTTTTCTCTTTCTTTGCTCCATCATTTGCATGTGGTTTTTGTGTTGTTGTTGGTGGTGGTGGTTGGTTGGTTTTCTCATGATCACAAAATGACAGCTGTACCTCCAAGCTTTGCAGCTGATGAGAAATAAATTTAGACAGTGCATTTAAAAATAAGATACCTCAGCTAGTGTGGAATAGATGCTGATGGCAAAAGACCAGGATTAGACAATTGCACAGTGCTGCCAAAGCCCATACAGACCAGACAGAAACTGAAAGGTAGTTAAAACCTCCTCATAAAATAGTAAAGGCACAGCATAATCCTGGGGCTTAGAATTAATACTAATGAAAAACAAGGGGCAGGTGACAGGTTACTATTGTATATGTAGAGAACCCTAGAGATTCCACCAAAAAACTACTAGAACTGATAAAGGAATTCAGTAAAGTAGTAAGATATATAACAAATACTCAGAAATTGATTGCATTTTTATATAACAATAGTGAACTATCAGAAAGGAAATAAGAAAACAGTCCCATGTACAATGGCATAAAAGATACCTAGGAGTAAATTTAACTCAGAAAATTATAAGACACTGAAGAAACTGAGCAAGATATAAGTTAATGGAAGCATACACCGTGCTCATGTATAGGGAGAATTAACATCATGAAAATGTTCATACTACTTCGTAGATTCAAGGCAATTCCTATGCAAAATACTAATGGAGTTTTACACAGAACTAGAACATGTAAAACTTATATGGAACCACAAAAGAGTTTGAATAACAGCAATCTTGAGAAAAAAGAACAAAGTTGGAGGTATCACACTCCCTGACATCAAACTGTATTACAAGACTATAGCTATCAAAACAGCAGGTACTGGCATGAAAACAGACACAGATGAATGGAACAGAATAGAGAGCCCAGAAATAAACTCACATTTATATGGTCAATTAATATATGACAGTGAAGGCTGTCATTACCCCATATACAATGGGGTAAAGACAGTCAATTCAATAAGTGGTGTTGGGAAAGTTGGACAGATACATGCAAAAAAATTAAACTAGACCACCTTCTTACACTTTATGCAAGAATAAACATAAATTGGATTAAAGACTTAAATGTAAGGCACAAAACCATAAAACTATAAAAAAAATATAGTTTTTCCTCTAAGAAAATATAGGTAGTTAACTCACTGACATTTCTGTTAGCAATATTTATTGTTACATATGTCCTTGGGGAAAGAAAACAAACCAAACAAAACTAAAACAAATAAAAAACACAAACGACCCCTGGCTGGGTAGCTCAGTTGGTTAGAGCATTGTCTCAATATGCTAAGGTTGTAAGTTTGATCCTTGGTCAGGACACATACAAGAATCAAACAAAATGGGAGGGGGGAGCATGGGGGGGGTGGGATGGGATGGGAGTAATAGGCAGAAAACTGTACTTGAAAAATAATTAAATTTAAAAAAAGAATCAAACAATGAATTCATGGGAAAGTGGAACAGCAAATTGATATTTCTCTATCTCTCTTTCTCTTTCTCTCTCTAAAATTCAATAAATAAAAAATGTTTTAAGTACACAAGTGGGGCTATACCAAGCTAAAAAGTTTTTGCACAGCAAAGGAAACCAACAATAAAATAAACAAAAAAAACCCTACTAAGTGGGAAAAATTTGCCAATGATATATCCAATAAAATCCAAAATTTATACAGAACTCATACAACTCAACACCAAAATAACAAGCAATCCAATTAAAAATGGTCAAAAGACCTGAACAGACACTTCTCCAAAGAAGACATACAGATGACCCACAGACATATGAAAAGATGCTCAAGGTGACTAATCATCAGAGAAATGAAAAATTAAAACCACAATGAGATACCACCTCACATCTGTCAGAACAGCCATCACCAGTAAATCAACAAACAAGTATTGACGAGGATATAGAGAGAAAGGAACCCTTGTGATTTTTTTGGTGGAATGCAAAGTAGTCCAGCCACTGTGGAGAGCAGTATGGAGGTCCCTCAAAAAAAAAAAAAAAACTGCCTTATGACCCAGTGGTCGCACTTTTAGAAATACGCTACCTGAAAAAACATAAAACACTAATTTGAAAGAATTTGTACACCCCTATGTTCATTTTAGCGTTACTTACAATAGCCAAGATCTGGAAGCCCCAGGTGTTCATCAGTAGACAAGTGGACCAAAAATTTGTGGTACATTACTTGACCACAAAAAAGAATGAAATCTAAAGAGCAAAATAAACAAAATTGAAACAGACTCACAGACACAGAGAACAGACTAGACTGATGATTACTAAAGGGGAAAAGAGTTGGGGGGCTGAGTGAGAAAGGAAAGTTAGAATAGGGATCAAAGGCCTCAAGCTCTATCCATCCCCTTTTCCATCTTGGCACATGGAACATTACATATGCAACCTTCACTGACTACCTACCCCCTGCTTCCCCCTACCCATTTTCCTTTGATTGAGATGACCAAAAAAGAAAAGAAAGAAAAACTGAAAAATGAAACTGCCTTTGACCCGGCAATCCCACTGCTTGGATTATACCTGAGGAACCCTGAATCACCAATTCAAAAGAACCTATGCACCCCAATGTTCATAACAGCACAATTTACAATAGCCAAGTGCTGGAAGCAACCTAAGTGCCCATCAGTAAATGAGTGTATCAATAAACTGTGGCACATTTACACAGTGTAATATTACGCCAATGAAAGAAAGTAGGAGCTCCTACCCTTCACAACAGCATGTATAGAACTGGAGAGCATTAGGCTAAGTGAAGTAAGCCAGGCGGTGAAAGACAGATACCATGTGATCTCACCTTGAAGTAGGACCTAATCAACAGAACATACAAGCAAGTAAAATATAAACAGAGACATTGAAAAAGAACAAACTGACAGTAACCAGAGGGGAGAGTGATAATGGGGGAAGAAGGGGAAGGGTCATCAAGGAACATGTATAAAGGACCCATGGACAAAGTGAAAGGGAGGAAGGATTGAGGGTGGGAGGTGGGGGTGGGTTGAGCAGGGGAAAGTAGTGGTGGGAAAATGGAGACAACTGTACTTGAGTAATAAAGTCCTTGCATTATAAAATAATTTTTTTTCAAAAAGAAAAATTCTGAAAGTGACAATCTGAACATCACTAGAAATTAATCTGGATGTGATAGAAATCAAGTTGTTAATAAAGTCAGCTGCATGGGGGGCAGATGTCTTGTTCACTACTGTGGCAGACACTGATTGCCAACTTAAAATGCTTCTTTGATTTCTCCTCCTCCCCTTTTTTATCATCTTTTGTTTTTCCCCCCTTCCTTTTTTTTTTCTAACAATCCCCAAAGTATGCTGGAAATGGCAATATATCTGGTTAAAATAGACATTTACCCAGTTTCCTTTGTAGCCAAGGCTGCCCATGTGATGAGATGTAAACAGAAATAGCTGGGGCTTTGGGAAATGGTCTTTAAAAGAAACAAGCTTCCCATTTGCTCTCTAAGGACTTTTGTCCTCTACCCTTCTTCCTCCCTGAAATGTAGACCTGTGTCTTGGAGATGCAGCTTCCATCTCATGGCCATGGGAGTAAAGCTGCTCACTGTACCAGAAGCAGAACAGAGCACATCGAAAAAGCAACCTGGACTTTGGTGTCTTTATGAGCAGCTGCACGAGCCCTATATGCTAATCTCCTTTTATGTGAAAAAGATCCCCTCCAACCCCCTGTATGGTTAAACTACTTTATTTAGATTTTCTGTTATATTAGCTGAACACAGTCTTAATGAAAATCTGAATCCCCAGCTCCAAAAATGGGACTGCTGTTGGCGGTTCTCAATAATCATTTACAGAATGAATGAATCAAATGCAAAAGCCTATGCCATAAGGCTTATGGTAATAGATGATTTTGTAGCACAAAAATTGATTGATTGTAGAAGGTAATTAGGTAGGCCTGGTGCAGAAGGTCACTAGGGCAGGGAGCCCTCAGTGCCTAACAACAGGCAAAACTACAAGCCCTTGTATGACTACCTACCCACTTAAGCATTAACCTCTGGAAACGACATTTGGGCCTCAGCTGTGTTTCCACTCCAGGCCCAGAGAAGCAGCAAAATAAATTGGACCAGCCACATTGGCTGATGACCCCCTGCCCTTGCACTAATCAATCAGTGGAGACAACAGCCTTGAGTGGGGACACCTCAAAAGCTGATGACTATTGCCCTGGCTGGTGTAGCTCAGTGGATTGAGCATGGGCCTGTGAACCACACGATCGTGGTTCGATTCCCAGTCAGGGCACAAGCCTGGGTTGCAGGCCAGTTCCCAGCAGGGGACTCACGAGAGGCAACCATACATTGATATAAAAAAAACCTGATGAATATTATATTGAGATCCTCTCCTGAGACCCCTTAAGACAGAAACCCCACACATACCTCTTTTTTTTCCAGAGTGCACCTGTGTCTTTCCTCCCTATTCCATCTCTCAAGGAATTTCTCTCTCTCTCTCCCCACCACCCCCCAAGCCCCAAAGGCCCTTCTTTTGTCTCTGTAATTCTTTTCCTGAACCCATTTCTTCTACAACTCAGTTCTTCTACCTCTGTGACTTTCTAAATAAACTTTCTCTTACAGTTTGAGTGTTGGCTCTGAAATTTTTTTTAGCCAGAACTCAAGTATCAAGGTTGCTGAACTGAGGTCTACCACCTGGTGCCCTTTCACTGCCAACAGTTTGAAGATGACGACAAGAACCAGAGAACTTCTTGCCATCTTTGTGCGCAGCTCTCCTGTAGTACAGATTAGTACAGGGTGAATACCACCTCAGAAATTATGCATCATGGAGCACTATCTAGCTCATCCCAAATGTGTGTACCTCCGTGTTTTCATGATTATCACATGCATGACAAAACATAATTCAAAAGTTTTCCTAAAAGTTATTTAAAAGCTCACAGATCTCCAAGAATATTTTACTCTAAAATATAATGTCCAGAAGGGCAGTGCAGCTGTGAGATTCTCCATCACAAAGAGGTGGCCACATTACCCATGAAAGGTAGGTGCCTCCTCTTTATTGGTTGCCATGGGCATTCTTTGCTATCATCTAGTTGTATAACTAGAGACAGAAAAAAAATGTCTACATATGCCTTCTCTTACTAACTGTTTAGCAACTTCCATGTTAGATGCCAGCACAGTTCAATGCATAGGATGGAACCACACTTTTGTTTCAGTTACAGCATACCTACTAATTAGCACAACAAATTTCTTCACTCATAAAGCCCTTTTTTTTGGTGGTAAAATATTTGATAATATAAACAATATAGGCCACCACCCCTCCACACACAGCGAGCTAGGTAAGCTACATTCAGACTATAAGATGTACCCCCATTTCCCTCCCAAATTTAGGGAGGAGTGTGCTTACAGTCTGAAAAATATAGTAAATGTTTTTTTAAATATATTTTATTGATTATACCATTACAGTTGTTTTATTCCTCCCCTTCATTCCTCTCCACCTTGCATACCCCCTCCCCCACCATTCCACCCTTTAGTTTATGACCACGTGTCTCAAGTTCTTTAGATTCTATATTTCCCCTATTCTTCTTGCCCTCCCCCCTATCTATTTTTTACCTACTGTCTATGCTATTTTCTGTACCTTCTCCCCCCTTCTCCTCCTCCCAATCCGCTGTTGCTAACTCTCCATGTGTTCTTCATTTCTACGGTTCTGCTCCTGATCTAGCGGTCCTCTTAGTTTGCCTTTGTTCTAGGTGTGGTTGTTAATAACTGTGAGCTTGCTGTCCTTTCATTGTTCATATTTTTTATCTTCTTTTTCTTACGTAAGTCCCTTTAGTATTTCATACAATAAGGGCTTGGTGATGATGAACTCCTTGAATTTGATCTTATCTGAGAAGCACGTTATCTGTCCTTCCATTCTAAATGAAAGTTTTGCTGGATAAAGCAATCTTGGCCCAGCCCCTTCTTGCCTGTAAGGTTTCTTTTGAGAAATCCACTGACAGTCTGATGGGTACTCCTTTGTAGGTGACTGTCCCCTTATCTCTTGCTGCTTTCGCACATTCACGCACAGTGAGACGAACCATGCAGGCCCCAGGGGGCGAGGGCTGACGGCGGTGGCACACTTGCGTGCAGTGGGACAAAACACGTGGACCCAGTGACGGTGGCAGCTGCCGCACCTGTGGGGGCCTCGGCAGGAGACGGCAGATGGGATGCCATTGCTCCTCTCTGACCCTGCCCCCACATACAGCATCACAACCCAGCAACTGAGTTGTCCAGCTCTGGTGAAGACCTAGGGCTCCGATACTGCTATGTAACAGGCACAAACAGCCCAAAAGATGGCGCAAGAAGAACTCAAAGTCCCAGAGCCAATAACTCTCAGCGACCGAGAAATTGCCAGCCTCTCAGAGGCACAATTCAAGACACTGTTTATCAGGATGCTCACAGAACTGCTTGATTATAGTCACAAATTAGAGGAACATATGAAGGCTGAACTAATTGAAATGAAGGGAGATGTCCAGGAAACCAATAGCGATGGAAACGAAACTGGGACTCAAATCAATGGAATGGACCAGAAGGAAGAACAAAACATCCAACCAGAAAGGAATGAAGAAATGAGAATTCAAAAAAATGAGGAGAGGGTTAGGAACATCCAGGACATCTTTAAACATTCCAACATCCGGATTATAGGAGAGCTTGCTTATTTGTTTTGTTCTTTAGATTCCTGTTAACGGTGACATCATATGGTATTTGTCTTTCACCACCTGGCATATTTCCCTCAGCATAATGCTTTCCAGTTCCATCCATGATGTTGCAAAGGGTAGGAGCTCCTTCTTTCTTTCTGCAGCATAGAATTCCATTGTGTAACTGTCCCATAGCATTTTGATCCAGTCATTTACGGATGGGCATCTAGGTTAATTCCAACTCTTGGCTATCATAAATTGTGCTGCTATGAACATCGGGGTGCATAGGTTCCTTTGGATTGGTGCTTCAGGGTTCTTAGGATATACTCCCAACAGTGGAATTGCTGAGTCTAAAGGCACATTCATTTTTAGTTTTCTTAGAAAATTCCATACTGTTTTCCATAGTGGTTGTACCAATCTGCAATCCCACCAACAGTGAACTAGGGTCCCCTTTTCCCCACAACCTCTCCAGCATTTGTTTTTTGTTGCTTTGTTTATGATAGCCATTCTGACTGGTGTAAAGTGGTATCTCATTGTGGTTTTAATTTGTATCTCTCTAATAGCTTGCAATATTGAGCATCTTTTCATGTGTGTCTGGATCCTCTGTATGTCCTCCTTGGAGAAATGTCTGTTCAAGTCCTTTGCCCATATTATAATTGGGTTGATCATCTTCTTTCAGTGGAGTCATATGAATTCTTTGTATATTTTGGAGATTAAACCTTTGTCTGAGGTATCATTGGCAAATATGTTTTCCCAAACAGTTGCTTCTCTTTTTCTCTTGATACTGTTTTCCTTAGCCATGCAGAAGCTTTTAATTTTGATGAGATCCCATTTGTTTATTCTTTCCTTTATGTCCCTTGCTCTAGGGGACATATCAGTAAAAATGTTGCTGCGTGAAATATGTGAGATTTTACTGCTAATGCTCTCCTCTAGATCTTTAATGTTTTCACGGCTTATATTTAAGTCTTTTATCCACCTTGAATTTATATTGGTGTATGGTGTAAGTTGGTGCTCGAGTTTCATTTTTTTTCATGTAGCTGTCCATGTTCTCCCAACACCATTTGCTGAAAAGGCTATCTTTACTCCATTTTATGTTACTGCTCCCTTTGTCAAATATTAATTGACTGTAGAGATTTGGATTTATTTCTGAGCTCTCTGTTCTATTCCATCAGTCTATGTGCCTGTTTCTATGCCAGTACCAGGCTGTTTTGATTACAGTGGCCTTGTAATACAGTTTGATATCAGGTATTGTGATCCCTCCTACTTTCTTCTTCTTTGGCAACATTGCAGCTGCTATTTGGGGTCTTTTATGGTTCCATATAAATTTTTGAAGTGTTTGTTCTATGTCTGTGAAATATGCCATTGGCACTTTAATAGGTATTGCATTGAATCTGTAGATTGCTTTGGGTAGTATGGACATTTTGATGATGTTAATTCTTCCAATCCATGAACACGGTGTATGTTTCCATTTGTTTGTGTCCTCCTTGATTTTTTTCTTCAGTGTTGTGTAGTTTTCGGCATACAGGTCTTTTACCTTCTTGGTTAGTTTATTCCCAGATATTTCATTTCTCTTTTTGCTATATCGAATAGGTTTTTTTTTTCTTGGTTTCTGCTTCTGCTGCTTCATTGTTGGTATACAAAAATGCCTTCGATTTCTGGATACTGACTTTGTATCCCGCTGTTTTGCCAAATTCATTTATTAGGTCGAGCAGTTTTTTGGTAGAGACTATAGGATTTTCCATGTACAGTATCGTGTCATCTGGAAACAATGCCAGTTTTGTTTCCTCCTTTCCGATTTGGATGCCTTTTATTTCCTTTTCTTGTCTGATCGCTGTGGCTAGAACTTCTAATAGTATATTGAATACAAGTGGTGAAAGTGAATACCCTTGTCTTGTTCCTGATCTTAGTGGAAAAGCTTTTAGTTTTTGCCCATTGAGTATGATGTTGGCTGCAGGTCTTTCATATATGGCCTTTATTGTATTGAGGAATGCTTCCTCTATTCCCATTTTTCTGAGTACCTTTATCATAAATGGGTGTTGTACCTTACAAAAGATGTTTCACATCTATTGATATGATCATGTGGTTTTTGTCCTTGCTTTTGTTTATGTGATGTATTACATTTACTGATGTATGAATATGGAACCATCCTTCCATTCCTGGGGTGAATCACACTTGGTCGTGGTGTATGATCTTTTTGATGTATTGCTGGAGCCAATATTTTATTGAGGATTTTAGCGTCTATGTTCATCAGAGATATTGGCCTGAAGTTTTCTTTCATTGTTTTGTCTCTGTCTGGCTTTGGAGTTAGGATGATGCTGGTTTCATAAACAGTTTGGGAGTTATCCCTCCTTTTGGATCTTTTGGAATAGTCTGTGAAGAATAGGGGTTAGCTCCTCCTTAAAAGCTTTGTAGAATTCTACTGTGAAACCACCTGGTCCAGGGATTTTGTGTAATGGGAGTTGTTTAAATTACTTCTTCAATTTCATCTACTCTTATTGGCCTGTTCAGGCTTTCTGCTTCTTTTTCATTGAGTTTTGGAAGATTATATTTTTCTAGAGGTTTGTCCATTTCACCTAGGTTTTCAAATTTCTTGGCATACAGTTCTGTGTAGTAATTTCTTACAATCCCTTCTATTTGTGTGGTATCAATTGTAATCTCTCCTCTCTCATTTCTGATTGTGTCTATTTGGGTCCTCTCTCTTCTTTTCTTGATGAACCTACTAAAAGGCTTGTCTATTTTGTTTATCTTTTCAAAAAACCAGCTCCTGGATTCATTGATCCTTAGAATTGTGCTTTTAGTCTCTATGTCATTTAATTCTGCCCTGATCTTGGTTATTTCCTTCCTTCTACTTGCTCTGGGCTGTCTTTGTTGTTGTTTCTCGAGTTCTAGCAGCCGTCAGCTTAGGTTGTTTGTTTGAAATCTTTCTATCTTCTTTAGGTAAGCCTGTATTGCTATGAACTTCCCTCTCAGGACTGCCTTTGCAGTGTCCCATAAGGTTTGAGTTGTTGTGAGTTCATTTTCATTTGTTTCCAGAAACTTTTTGATTTCTTCCCTAATTTCATTCTTGACCCATTCGTTGTTTAATAGCATACCATTCAGTCTCCATGATTTTGGGTGTTTGGGGTTTTTTCCTGTGTGTTTGGTTTCTAATTTCAGTCCCTTGTGGTCAGAGAAAATGCTTGGTATGATTTCTATTTTCTTGAATTTGTTGAGGCTTGTTTTGTGTCCTATCATGTGGTCTATCTTTGAAAATGTTCCATGTGCATTTGAAAAGAATGTGTATTTAGCTTTTTTGGGATGAATGGCTCTATATATATCAGTTAGGTCCATTTCATCTAGGGTGTCATTTAATGCTGCAATATCTTTGTTGATATTTTGTTTGGAAGATGTGTTCATTTTTGACAGTGGGTTGTTAATATCCCGTACTATAATTGTGTTGCTGTCAATATCTTTCTTGAGGTCCTCTAGGATTTTCTTTATATATTTGGGTGCTCCTATGTTGGGTGCATATATACTTATGATGTTAATGTCTTCTTGGTGGATTCTTCCCTTGAGTATTTTAAAGTGATCTTCTGGGTCTCTCTTTATGGTCCTTTTTTTGAAGTCTATTTTGTCTGATATGAGAATTGCTACTCCGGCTTTTTGTTCTTGTCCATTTCCTTGGAAAATTTGTTTCCATCCTTTTACTGTTAGTCTGTGATGGTCTTTTGACCTGAGGTGCGTCTCTTGTAGGCAGCATATGTGTGGGTCATGCTTTCTTATCCATTCAGCTATTCTATGTCTCTTAATTGGTGCATTTAATCCATTTACATTTAAGGTTATTATTGAAAGGTACTTATTCATTACCATTTATGTACCTGTGTTCCTCTCCATCTCTCTCTTTTCCTTCCTTTCCTTAAAGCAGCCCTTTTAGTAATTCTTGTAGAGCTAGTTTGGTGGAGGCATATTCTTTTAGACTTCTTTTGTCTTGGAAGCTCTTTATTTGGCCCTCTTTCTTGATTGAGAGCCTTGCTGGGTAAAGTAGCCTTGGTTGTAGGCCTCTGTTTCTCATTACTTGAAATATTTCTTGCCATTCTCTTCTTGCTTGGGATGTTTCCACTGAGAAGTCATAGCCAACCTTACTGAGACCCCCTTGTATGTTACTTCCTTTTTCTCCCTTGCTGCCTTTAGGATTCTCTCTTTGTCTTGGAGGTTTGACATTTTAATGATGATGTGTCTTGTAGTAGGCCTCTTTCGGTTCCACCTGCTTGGGGCTCTCTGCAATTCCTGGATTCGTGTGACTTTATCTCTCCTCATCTTAGGAAAATTTTCTGTTATTACTCTTTCACATACGTTTTCTATCCCTTGTTCTTTTTGTTCTCCTTCTAGTATTCCTATTATTCGGATATTATTACATTTCATATTGTCTTGCATTTCTCTTATACTCTCCTCAGTTTTTCTGATTCTCTTTTCCATTATTTGGTCCATCTAGGAGATTCTTCCTACCCTGTCTTCAATCTCACTTATATGGTGTTCCGCCTCATCGATCCTACTCCTCATACCTTCTACTGTGTTCTTCAGTTTAGAAATTGTATTTTTCATTTCCTCTTGCCCTTTGCTAATGGTTTCTATTTCCTTTTTCATGTTGGTATAGTTTACGGAGAGTTTTCTTTTTGTAGCTCCCCTGTATTTTCTGGTAGCTCATCGTAAGCTCTTTGAATTTCCTGGTAACCAGTCCTTTGAGTTCAATATCTGATAGTTGACTTGCCTCTATATCATCTAACATTCTTTCTGAGACTTCCTCCTTTTCTTTCACTTGGGGATTGTTTCTTTCTCTTCCCACTGTTTGTGTTGCTCTTCTTGTTGACCTCAGCTTCTTAAATTGATCTGTTCTGGTCCCCTGGGTTTATGGTGTGGACTTCTGTGGTAGGATGCCTGTGAAATTCAGTGGTGCAGTCTCTTGCAGGTATCTTGGTGTTCTCCACTTCCACCTACTCCTCTGGTTGGTTTCCAGCTGGTCAAACCTTTTCTTCTGTTCTCACTAGCTGCAGCAGCCTGAGGGGCTATTAGTGTGGCCTTTCTCACATCTCGGTGAACTCAACTGGTGTTGCCAGTACCCTCCCAAGATCAGACTGGCGCCGTTCTCCCGCACCCCATTGAAAGCAGATTTTTCTTCAGGCTTCGCAACCCTGGCCTGGTGTGAGGGCGTGCCCTCCCAGCCAGGGTTTCCTGGTCTCGCAGGCTTGGGCGTGGACCTTTCCCAGTGCTGTGGCTGAACACACAGGGCAACTCATAATTCTTCCAAGCCGGCAACCACGGCCTGACTTTCGGGTTTTTCAGTCTGCGCCCAGCTGGGTAGGGAGGGAGCTGATGACTGGCTCTCTTCCAGGGGGCCTTGCTAGTAGCCTGAGGCTCCCAGGGTGAGTGGCAGACCTGGCTATGACTCCATGCTACTGGGAACGCAGGGGCGACTCTCAGTTCTCCCAAGGTGGCAACCACAGCCTGACTCCACGTGTTATCAGATCTCTCTGGTTTGCTTCCCAATGACCACTCCTCTCTCTGCCACTACAGGCAAACCTATCTTTCCTGGTGTTTTCCAATCTGCATCCTGTGCGATAGGGAGGGTGCTGGTGACTAGTTCTCTCCCAGGGTTGTTGTTGCCCGTCCTCAGCTCTCAGAGACCAAGGCGGCCCGGCCAGGACCCTGGTGTGCCCTGCCAGAGGGCTTGCAGCCTCTGCGCTGTTCCCTTGTACCTTGTTGATCTGCAGTTGTGTCCTCTCCTCAACCTCTGGTCATTCAGTCTCCGCCACACTTTCTGGAATCCTGCCTTCCTATATGCTGGGTCCCTGTTGGCTATCCACTACTCTCCTCTGCAGATCAGCCCAGTTTTTCTCCGGCACGTGGAGGGAAGCAAAATCCTTTGTCCTACTCTGCTGCCATCTTCTCTCTGACCCTGAAAACTGTAATTTCTTAATTCAAAAAATTTTAATGAACTCCAAGGATAATAAACATGAAGAAAACTATACCAAGTCACATATAACCAAATTTCTCAAAACCAACCAAAAATAGAAAATTTTTAAAATAGCCAGAGAATAAAGATATGGATGACATGTGATTTTTTACTGGATACGATACAATTGAGAAGTCAGTGGAGAAACATCTTTAAAATACTGAAAAAAAAATCAGTCGGCCTACATTTTTTATATATCTAGTACAAATATCTTTCAAAAATTAAAATAAAATTAGAATTTCTTCAGACTTAAAAAGCCAAAGGAATTTATCATCAGTCAGCCTGTAGTATAAGAAGTGTTAAAGGACTTTCTTCGGGCAAAAGGAAAATGGTTCCAGTTGAGAATACAGGTCTGCATAAAGGAATGGAGAGCATCGAAAGCAGTAGCTATATAGAACCATACACAAGGGCTTTTGTTTTTTGTCTTATTATTTAGATATCTTTAAAAGATAATTGATTATTTAAACCAAAATAACAATATATTATGGGGGGTCTATAACAGATTTATAACTTATATAAAGTAAAATATATGACATCGATAGCATGAAGACCAAGATGAGAAAAATGTAAGTGCACTGTTCTAAGATCTTTATTGTTTTACAGGTATTGTTGTACCTAAATTATCTTTCCTAATTGTCTGAGAGTATAATCCCTCTATGCTAGGATCCTATTTATTCATTTTTAATAGCATTCTTAATTTACTATTATTATTATTTTTAAGTCCTTACCTGAGGATATGTTTTTTGTTGCTTTCAGAGAGAAACCAGGAAACACCAGTGTGAGAGAGAGATATCGATCAGTTGCCTCCCATGGGAACTGGCAGTCTACATATGTGCCTTGAGGGGCAATCAAACCCACAACCTCTTGGTGCATGTAACAATGCTACCTTTTGGTGAATGTAATGATGCTCCAACCAAATAAGACATCTAGCTATGGCCCTGCTTTTTCATCTTTTAAATTATGTGTTCTGAAGTTCCAGCCAAGATGGAGGCATAGGTAGAAACCTTTCACTTCCTCATATAATCAAAAGGAGGATAACAACTAATCTAAACTCAATAAACAACCAGAAGTGCCAGAAAATCAAACTGCATGAAACTCTGACAACCAAAAACTTAAAGGAGCAGTCAACCACAACAACCAGACTGGTAAGACAGGCAGATGGAGAGAACTTGAGGCAAGGCATCAGACCATGTGAGTGGGGCTGGCTGAACGGAAAACTGAGACTCAGAACTGACTGTGGACTGCAGCAGTTGCCATGGTGGGAGAAACTCCCAGTCTCACTCAAGAGAGTTCATTGGAAATTGGGCTAGAGACAATCAGGGGAGCTGCATTGATCTCTGTCTAGTGACTCTCCCACAGGCAGCACAGGGAGGAGGTTTGCCCTGCCCTGGTGAATACCTAAGGTCCCGCCCCCTTACAACTTAACAGGTTTGCTGAGACAAAGAAGTGGGGCCCAAATGAAAGAACAGATCAAAACCTCAAAAAGAGAGCTAAGCAATGAGGAGATAGCCAACGTCTCTGATGGAGAGTTTAAAGCCCTGGCAACCAAAATGCTCACAGAAGTGATTGAGCTTTGTCAAAAAATGAAAGATACCCAAAATGAAATAAAACAAAATATTCAGGGAACTAACAGTGACAGGAAGAAAACCAGGACTCAAATCAACAATTTGGAACAAAAGGAAGAAATAATCATTCAAATGGAACAGAATGAAGAAACAAAAATTCAGAAAAACGAAGAGAGACTTAAGAACCTCTGGGAAAACTTGAAACATTCCAATATCCGAATCATGGGGTGGGGGTGGGAGGCAGAAGGAGAAGAACAACAGCAAGAAACTGAACACTTATTTGAACAAATAATGAAGGAAAACTTCCCCAATCTGGTGAAGGAAATAGACTTCCAGGAAGTCCATGAAGCTCAGGGAGTCGCAATGAAGTTGGATCCAAAGAGGAACACACCAAGGCACATCATCATTAAGTTACCCAAGATTAAAGATAAACAGAGAATCTTAAAAGCAACAAAAGGAACGGAGAGAGTTAGCTACAAAGGAATTTCCATAAGGAAATTCCTTATGGAATTTCAGCTGATTTCTCAAAAGAAGCGTTGCAAGCATGAAGGAGCTGGAAAGAGGTGTTTGAAGTCATAAAAGGCAAGGACTTACATCCAAGATTACTCTATCCAGCAAAGCTATCATTTAGAAGCAAGAGCAGATAAAGTGCTTCCCAGATAAGGTCAAATTAAGGAGTTCATCATTGCCAAGCCCTTATTATATGAAATGTTAAAGGGACTTGTCTAAGAAATTGAAGATCAAAAACTATGAACAGTAAAATGATAACAAACTCACAACTATCAACAAATGAACCTAAAAAAATAATGAAAAGAAAAACTAAGCAAACAATTACAGAAAGAGAATAAAAAAAATGGACGTCCCATGGAGGGATTTCAGTGGGGAGGGGGAAGGGAGAAATGGGGGGAAAAGGTACAGGGAAGAAGAAGCATAATTAGTAGGCATAAAATAGAGGGGGGGAGGTAAAAAAATGGTACAGGAAACAGAGAATTCAAAGAACTTATATCTACAACCCATGGGCATGAACTAAGGGAGCGATGCTGGAGGGTTGAAGATTGCAGGGCAGAGGGAGAATAAGGGAGGAAATGTGACAACTGTAATAGCATAATTGTTACAGTGTGTAGCCGTGAGGGGGGCCCCAGACACAGATTTGGAATGGGGTCCAGAACTGAAGGTGTCTAGGAAATATTAGAAAGATATATAAGATGTCCTCATCCCTTCCCCCTCAGGTGTGAGTTGGGGGAAGGGACACATAGAGTAGGAACATGCAGAGCTATTTTGTATAGCCACAGCTTTGCAGCTAATCCAAGGCATGGCCATTCAACTTATCTATAGCCTTTGGCTGGTTGCTTAGATATGTTAAACAGCAGGGGACAGGCTCTGAGCTAGGGGGTTGGAAGGGGCCTCCCCCATAAGATGGTTTTGGATTAATTAGAGGTCCTGCCTGGATGGCAACACAGCTGATGGTGCCAGTAGCCTGAAACACAGATGTTTGCTTCTTTTCTGGAGTTATGGTACCCCAAATTAGGGCAGGGGGATAAGGAAGCACTCTGGGCATCTATGGGTATCCTAAAGGACCTTGATATTTTAATGAAGACATTAGGTCACTGCTTTAGGTCTAGCATTGAATAAACATTTTCTTTCCTTCAACAAATCTCTGACATTGAGAGATGTCTTTCCTATTGGGCAGTGGACATAACAAACCTGGTAGGGGGTCTTTTTGGTAATAGTGTATTGCCTTCCCCTTTTGGTCCCTTGTTTGGTAACATAATCAATAAAATATACTTAAAAATAAATAAATAGACTTCCGCCAAGATGGAGGCATAGGTGGAAACACTGTGTCTTCTCCCACAACCAAGTTTGAACACAACAAAGGTTTGGAGAACTAGGACACACCCAAAGACCAGAAAATGGAATTATACGGAAGTCCGACAACTACGAACCGTTCAACGGGGATGGTAAGAGAGGTGGAGCCAGCAGTGGAGCTGGGTCGGGCAGGACAGATCCCCCGACCTAGGCGCGCAGGCAGCCCAGAACCAGTCGGGGTTGGGGCAGACTGACCGAGGTCGCACATTCGTGCACAGTGAGACGGACCACACAGGCCCCAGGGGGCGAACCCAGTGGTGGAGGGCTAACGGCGGTGGCACACTCGCGTGCAGTGGAACGAAACGCGTGGGCCTGGTGATAGTGGTGGCTGTGGCACCGGGGCCGCCGCAGCAGGCGGCAGACGGGAAGCCATTGTCCCTCTTTGACCCCGCCCCCACATACAACATCAGAACCCAGCGACTTAGTTGCCCTGCTCTAGTGAACACTTTAGGGCTCTGATCCTGCTACGGAACAGGCACGAACAGCCCAAAAGATGGTGCAAGAAGAACTCAAAGTCCCGGAGCCAATAACTCTAAGCGACCAAGAAATTGCCAGCCTCTCAAAAGCACAATTCAAGACACTATTTATCAGGATGCTCACAGAACTGGTTGATTATAGTCACAAATTAGAGGAACATATGAAGGCTAAACTAATTGAAATGAAATGAGATGCACAGGAAACCAATAGCGATGGAAAGGAAACTGGGACTCAAATCAATGGAATGGACCAGAAGGAAGAACAAAACATCCCACCAGAAAGGAATGAAGAAATGAGAATTCAAAAAAATGAGGAGAGGCTTAGGAACCTCCAGGACATCTTTAAACGTTCCAACATCCGGATTATAGGGGTACCAGAAGGGGGAAAGAAACAGCCACGAGTGGAAAACTTATTTGAACAAATAATAAAGGAGAACTTCCCCAGTCTGGCAAAGGAAATAGACTTCCAGGAAATCCAGGAAGCTCAGAGAGTGCCAAAGAAGTTGGACCCAAGAAGGAACACACCAAGGCACATCATAATTACATTAGCCAAGACTAAAATGAAGGAGAGAATCCTAGAAGCAGCAAGGGATAAGGGGACAGTCACCTACAAAGGAGTACCCATCAGACTGTCAGCGGATTTCTCAAAAGAGACCTTACAGGCAAGAAGGGGCTGGAAAGAAGTATTCCAAGTCATGAAATCCAAAGACCTACAGCCAAGATTGCTTTATCCAGCAAAACTTTCATTTAGAATGGAAGGACAGATAATGTGCTTCTCAGATAAGGTCAAGTTCAAGGAGTTCATCATCACCAAGCCCTTATTATATGAAATGCTAAAGGGACTTATATAAGAAAAAGAAGATGAAAAATATGAACAGTGAAAGGACAGCAAACTCACAGTTATTAACAACCACACCTAAAACAAAAGCAAACCAAGAGGACAGCTGGATCAGGAGGAAACCATAGAAATGAAGAACACATGGAGGGTTAGCAACAGGGGAGTGGAAGAGGGAGAAGGGGGGAGAAGGCACAGAAAATAGCATAGACAGTAGGTAGAAAATAGATAGGGGGGAGGGCGAGAATAGTGGGGGAAATATAGAATCTAAAGAACTTGAGACATGTCGTTATAAACTAAGGGGGGAGAATGGTGGGGGAGGGAGTGTGCGGGTGGAGGGGAATGAAGGGGGGGAATAGAACAACTGTAACGGTATAATCAATAAAATATATTAAAATAAATAAATAAATAAATAAATAAATTATGTCTTGTAAAATAGTGTAATATACAATGAACTAGCCTTTGCTAATGAGTCCATTTTTCCTATTTGCCTTCTAGGTGAGTAACTGGAGGGAAGAGGAAGAAAGAGCTGACTAGATGACACATGGTGGCTTTGCCTGTCTGAGGAGAACTCCTGGGAAAGCTGTTTGACAAGTATCTGCTTTGAGCCAATGAACACCCTATTTCCTTGTCTAAGTCTGTTACTTACCCTTAACCCAAACTGCATTACTGATAGCCCTGGCAAACTCACAATCTGAAATCATGAAAATAAAAAACAGCAGAAAAAAATGTTTAAAAAGTCTTAAGTCAACTAATAAGGACCAAGGGAACTCTTAGGCAGGATAGATGGCAAACCAAGGCAGGAATGAGGAAGAAGACATGGCTCACCCATTACTCGGCAGTTCTAAGCCTGGTCAGGTGTTTAACTCACATCTTACCCATAAACCCAACATTCCTCAGCTCAGTCAGATAAGATTGCCAGATGTTCCAAAGGTTACAAGAAAGACCATGATAAGTGCAGGAGGTAAGAGCCTTTGAAATTCTGTGTGCATTGTTTCCACTATTTGGGAAAGGAAGGCTTTGAAGCTCTGTATTAATCCCAAGGCCAGGAGGAGGAGGGGGAGCCTAGAGGCTGGATGCAGGCATATAACCTCTAAAACCCCAATGTGTGGGACACTCAGACTAGCTGGGTGTCCACTCAAAACTTTGTGCTCAAGTATATTTTATAAATAAACTTGCTACCTTATTTCCACTATACTTTTTTGTCTCTCACCTGAATTTCTTGTAAGCAAGATAAGTGAAGAGGGGAAACCCCCCAACTTGGGACTTCCCAGTAACATCTTTTCCAGTGCCATTGCTACTCAAACTTTGTCTCCAGCTGTTCTGAATGTGGTGAATTCAGTTCCTGCAGGGATGTTTTGTTTGTTTTTTGTCTATTTCACCTTCAGAGTTGAATAAGGAGTTGCAACACTGTAGGAGGGGGGTTATTCAAACATACTAGGCCTCTGTTTGGAGGCAGAAACAAGGATATAATCTGAAATGAGCCCTGGCTGGTGTGGCTCTGTGGACTGAGTCCCAGCCTGCAAACCAAAAGGTTGCTGGTTCAATTCCCAGTCAGGGCACATGCCTGGATTGTGGGCCAGGTCCCCAGTTGGGGGAGTGTGAGAGGCAACTGATGGATATATCTTTCTCACATGATGTTTCTCTTTCTCCCTGTCTTCCCCTCTTTCTAAATAAAATAACCAGCCTTCAAAGAGGCATGTCCAAGTGCCCTATGTGAGTAGGGGCTGAGTTAGGGGCTTGGGGCCTCAAGCCCTCGTAGAGATGGTGGAAATGTCTGGGGTTTAACTGTAATATAAATTCAGCTCATCTGTGGATGTCCAAAATAAGAGTTGGTCACTCAGCACTCTGAGTTCCCCTGGACTGTCTTAGACAGCCAAGGGAGAAACTCACGCACTTAAAACAGTTGGGGATGACCAAAGGGGTAATGGCCATTGGGAGCCCCACTCACAAGTAGCACACTCAGACCCACTACACAGATTCCCTAGTTTTTTCTCCCTCTAAAACATGGCCAGGGGCGGCGGAGGTGGGGGGGGGGGGGGATAAGTTTAAATCATGGGCCGATTGTAAGTTTGCTGCACCTCTCCACTTCANGGGGGGGGGGGGTGGATAAGTTTAAATCATGGGCCGATTGTAAGTTTGCTGCACCTCTCCACTTCAGGTTACTTCTGGCAACTCTATTTGCATCTGTATTGCCATTGTAGGAGGTGCAAAGAAGGGCAATGTTGTGTGTGTCAGGCAGCAGAAAAGAAAACTAGCTGGGTACCCCTCAAATTTCAGAGATACTATCCAAAACACCAGAGAAGGTCCCTTCCATGGGTTGCTTCTGTAAGCATTGTCAGGAGAGACATTGGTCAGAGGTCTTAGTGCATCTCTAATAACAGTCTGTGGGCAGAAACATCCCAGGAAGATTTTGGCGGGGCATATAGAGGGGCAGGTTTTAAAGCTTTTTCTTAGGTTTAGGGCCTCTCACTCCACCCCAGAAACTGGTCCCCCATCTGCTATAAAACAAGTGGGACCAGGGTATTTTTTATGTACCTCATAAGAGCTCTTATCCCAAATTACAGCACACATTTATGATTTGTGTAATATATAGAAAAAGCTGATAAAAATAACCAGAATGCCAACTTTGCCCACAGGGACTCTATACAAATTTGGGGGACTAGCGTAAATGCCCCTGTGGATATAGACCAAGAAGGGCATACCACAGCTATTCAAACATCAACTGCATTTAGCCCCTCAGGGTCCATGACATTGGGAAGTGCCTGGACACTGCCAGGTGTTTAGGATCCAAACAGTTTTTCTAATAGAGGGCGATATCCCATAAATTCAGAGACCAGAGAAGGACTACAGCAAATTGTCACTACATTCCTAGATCATGGATTGTTAGTGCTTATAATTCTCCCTGTAACATTCCCATTTGATCTATTAAAAAGAAAGATGAGCCCTGGCTGGTGTAGCTCAGTGGATTGAGCGTGGGCCTGCAAACCAAAGTATCGTGGTTCAATTCCCAGCCAGGGCACATGCCTGGGTTGCAGGCCAGTTCCCACCAGGGGTCGCACAAGAGGCAACCATACATTGATATTTCTCTCCCTCTCTCCTTCCCTTCTCCTCTAAAGGTAAATAAATAATTTAAAAATTTTTTAAAAATGAAGAAGAAAGATGAGACCTGTAGACTAGTTCAAGACCTAAGGACAGCTAATGAGGCTGTCATTCCTATACACCCAGTGGTGCCTAACCCTCATACTATTCTAGGAAAATTTCCTTCCCAAACCCAGTGGTTTTATGTGCTGGATTTAAAAGATGCCTTCTTCTGCATTCCCTTGGACCCAGCTTGTCAATTTCTATTTGCTTTGGAATGGACAGATTCACAGGCACATAAGCAACAAACTAACCTGGATTGTCCTCCCTGAAGGATTTGGGAATAGCTTTCATTTATTTTGACAGGCATTGGCAGAACAATTAAAGGGCCTATCAGTTGAGGGGAGTGGGCAGGTAATACAATATATAGATGGCCTACTAATCTGTACCCCTACATGGGAACTGGGCCATTAAAAATGTAATACAGACCCTACTTTTTCTGGCAGTTGGAGTATAAGAGATCCAAGGATAAGGCTAAGATACTATAACAAAAAATAGAATATTTAGGCTTTGTGTTAACCCCTGGAAAAAGAATGCTACCCTCAAATAGGATACAAGCCATTTTAGGCCTCCTTGAATTCATCACTTGGAAACAGCTCTGAACATTCTTAGGACTGACTGGATATTTCATATTATAGATTCTAGGATCTGGAGAAAAGGCTAGAACCCTCTACAAAGCCTTAAAAGAAAGTACTCAACAGGGCCAACAACTTGTATTGGAAACGTAAACAACAAAGGGCTCTTGCACAACTACAAGAAGCTGTTACATAGGTACCAGCACTAATTCCACCATTTTTGGATAAATCTTTCCAGCTCTATGTTAATGAAAAACAGGGAATAGCATTAGGGTTCCAGACTCAGACCTTAGGACCCATGAAGAGGCCTATAGGTTATAATTCAAAAAAATTAGGTGCTGTGGCCTGAGGTTGGCCACACTGCCTCAAGGTAATAACAGGAGCAGCTTTACTTCTAGTGGAAGCACTTAAAATATTGTTAGGACAAGATATAACTCTATATACTTCCCATCAAACTGGCCCATTACTCAATACTATAGGACCTCACTGGCTTCCCTACTTCTCTTACTCCTTTTTGGACCTTGTATTTTTAATAACCTAGTCCATTTTGTGTTCTCCGGGCTAGGAACAATTTGCCTACAAATGGCCTTCTGTTCAGAATATTCAAGCGTACCTCTTAATGTCCTAGTAGATCAGGGGTTATAAAACCCTAACCATTACCTTCCCATAAAAGGAACAAGTGATACTGTCCCAGAACCAGCTCTGCAAGCCTAATTAGCATGAAGTTGATATGGAAGACTGACCTTTGGCACCCCAAAGGCATTTGGATGGCGTCACTTGAGGGAGAAATGTTAGGCAGGTTAGCTAGCCAAACAAGGCAGAAAGCAGGAGAAAGACATGCCTCACGCTTCAACTCCGCATTCCTCGGCTTGGTCAGATAAGATTGCCAGATGTTCCAAAGGTCACAAGAAAGACCATGATAAGTGCAGGAGGTAGGAGCCTTTGAAATTCTGTGTGCATTGTTTCCACTATTTGGGAAAGGAAGGCTTTGAAGCTCTGTATTAATCCTAAAGCCAGGAGGAGGAGGGGGAGCCTGGAAGCTGGGTACAGGCATATAACCTCTAAAACCCCAATGTGTGGGACACTCAGATCAGCTAGGTGTCCACTCAAAGCTTTGTGCTCAAGTGTATTTCATAAACGTGCTACCTTATTTTCACTATACTTTTTGTCTCTTGCCTAAATTCCTTCCTATGAGCAAAACAAGAACTGAAGAGGGGAAGTCCCCCCAACTTGGGTCTTCTTGGTAATAGAACCAGCTTCTCAGGAAAGAAGAACAAACTTAACACTTTAGCCACTGTTAGAAGCTTTACATGGGGAACTCATTCAATTCTGTGAAAGATGCATTATTTCAACTGGCAGATGAAGAAATGGAGATTCAGATAAAGTACCTTGTCTAATATCACACAGCAGATAACTTCAGTTCTACCCACCGAAACCATCTTTAGAATTTTCAGATAATATAAAAGTCAAAGGCAGTATTTTTAAGTTAGATATTCTAGTTTGCAGGCCAGCACTCAATCCACTAAGACACACCAGCCAGGGCAGATATACTAAATTTTATTTAAAAGTTTACTATGAGGCCCTGGCTGGCATAGCTCAGTGGATTGAGCGTGGGCCTGTGAACCAAACAACCGCGATTCGATTCCCAGTTGGGGCACATGCCTGGGTTGCAGGCCAGTTCCCAGCAGGGGACGCATGAGAGGCAACCATACATTGATATTTCTCTCCCTCTCTCCTTCCCTTCCCCTCTAAAGATAAATAAATAAAGAATCTTGAAAAAAAATAAATAAAAGTTTACTATGAGAAATTAGCTCGTGTGTTTTTTATATAGAATATACAAATAAAATTATTGTAACATGTTTAAAAATTCTCAAATTTTATGCAAATACACATTTTTTAACAACTTCAGTTTTAATATCATAGAGAGTTATCCTAAGCACATAATATCAGGACAGAAAAGTGTTTTTCTTTTTTCCTTGGCAAAAGTTTTTTGAAGTCACAAATTTTTTCACTTAAAAGGAAAACTCAAGGGAAATATCAGGAATAATAGAATGAAAATAATTGCACAGCAAATAGCATTGCATCATATTTCACTACTAATTTGAAATGCATGCTTTATGAATGCTGAAGATTTGAAGAACTTTTCAAAGAGCCAAAGTGTAAAATTTCAATTGGTGTTTGATTATAACCTAATTTCTTGAGTAGCCATAGGTTAAGCCAAGATAATAGCTCTTTATTATAAATGGACTCCACATCTTGAGACTGTTGTTCATTATTAAAGTGGATGGTATAATGGAATAAATGGTGGCCCCCAAAGGGGATGTTCACATTAAATCCCTAGAATCTGTGAATATTTATTTATAATAAATAATAGTAATAATAACATGTGTAATAATATTAGTAATAATAATAGTCTTTATAGATGTAATTAAGTTAAGGATCTTGAAATTAGATAATCCTGAACTTCTGAGTGGGCCCTAAATACAATGACAAGTAGCCTTAGAAGTAAAAGACAGAGTGGGATTTGACACAAACACAGAGGAAAAGACACAGAGGAGAAGGCCATGTGAGGATTGAGGCAGAAATTGAAGTTATCCTGCCACAAACCAAGAAGAGCAACAGGAACCTGGAAGAGGCAAAGAAGGATTCTCCTTTAGATCCTTTGGAAGGAGCCTAGTCATGCCGTCACCTTGATTTCCAGTTTTTGGCCTCCAGATATAAGAAAAGAGAATCATTTGACCCACCAAGTTTGTAGTCGTTTGTTAAAGCAGCTCTAGAAAATTAATATAGACAATGTGTGCAGTTTAACCAGTCTGTGAAGGGTTGCTCCTCAGAGTGAATTTTCATTGACTATTTCCTAGACAATGAATAGGTGAAGACTCTTGAGAATAAAACATAGTTTCCAAGGGGATGGTGTGTCATTTTGATGACTCAAGGTTAAGTGTTGCTTACAGTGTACAGTGATTTAAGTTTGCAAATTTGTAATTTTTCTAATAGATTGATAGAAGATGACTGTTGTTCACTGGGGATTATTTTCTATTGTAGTTTATGAAAAACATAGAAGGGAAACTTTTTCATTTTATCAAGCTGATAAAATGAAATTTATCATTGATATCCACAAAATATCAATTATGTAGCTTTGATTAAATAAATGGAAAATAAAACTATTTACAGTAAAATTAGGCATTTATCTCACCAGCAGGACTACTTGTGCCACAGATCTGATTTAGCTGAATCACAGGGAAAAAATTCCTTATGCATGTTGCACAACCATTTTCAAACATGCTATAACTTCAAGTTGTGATTATTTAGGATTTTATATAGTCAGGATGTGTGGAGTTTTTAAGAACTGTTTTTGAAGAGCAACAGGGCCACATGTGTGAAGGAACTTTAAAATGTTCTTAACTTTGGAGACAAATAAAGATGGAGGTGTAGGTAATCAAGGCTCACCTTTTCACACAACCACATCAAAATCACAACTAAACTATAGAACAACCATCAATCAGGATCATCAGAGAACAAGCTGAATGAAAGTCCTACAACTACAGCATTAAAGAAGAAACTATATCTAGATTGGTAAGAGGAGAGGTGACATGGAATAGAAGTGACTGTGGCAGATAAAAATTGGGAGGGATATCTCAGTAGTAAAGGGTCCTGGCCCCACACCAGGATCCCAGCTCAGGGTACCAGTGCCAGGAAAAGATGTTGCCATATCTTCTCACTGTAAAAACAAGCAGGGATTGAAACTGTGAAAGACAGAAACTGCTGGACTACCTGGCAGTTGCTCTTAAAGGGCCCGTGCACAGACTTACATAGACATTCCCTCTTGCTTCAGTGTTGGGGCAGCAGACTGAAAGGCATCAGAGACATAATGGGAAGAACTGAATTATCTAGCGTCAGACTGAGAGCCGGGAGGCAGCTTTCTCCCAAACAGAAATGTTGGCAGAGGTCACTGTTCCTTTGCTGAGCCTTCCCCACACAGAACTGGCTGGTGGGTATTTATATTTGAATCTCCATTAACCTGGCTCACACTGTTTGCCCAATCCCAGTAATTCCTTGAGGCCTTGAACCTCTCTCCCTGACCAACTTTCCAGCCCACCCAAACTGTTTCCAGGGGCTTTTCTATGCTAATGGCTTATCTTGGACCATGCTTCAGATTTTCCTAAATTCTCTCAAACTAGCAGCATCTGGCTTCAGTGAGCCCCATACCTCTCACTAAGTTGCCCCAGGCCAGGCACTAGCAGCAGCCATCCTTGCTTCACCGCTTGGCCTTGCCTGGGCTCATCCAAGCCCAGCACAAGTAGCAGCCATCTGCAGATCGCTTTGTAGCTTATGCTGTGTGGCCTCAACAGAATATAGGCACTGGGGGGACCTTGGACATGCCAACATCAATTAAGGCTTAATTACAACAGGAGGGTGTACACAGCCCACACAGTAAGTGCACTTCAAGTACCCAGCTTGGTTAATATGGGAGGCTGTGCCACTAGACTCTACAGGACACCTACTGCAGTAGGCCACTCTACCAAGCCTGGGAAACGTAGCAATTCTACCTAATAAATAAAAACAAACAGAGGGAAGCGGTCAAAATGAAGAGGCAAAAAACCATGACCCAAATAAAAAAACAGAACAAAACTCCAGAAAAAGAATTAAAGAAAATGTAGACAAGCAATCTATTAGGTGCAGAGTTCAAACCAATGGTTATAAGGATGCTCAAGGAACTTAGTGAGAACTTCAACAATATGAAAAAGCACATGGAAACATAAAAAAGTCAGTCAGAAATGAAGGATACACTAACTGAAATGAAGACTAATTTACAGGGAATCTAGAGTAGAATGGATAAAGCTGAAAATCAAATCAGTAATTTGGAATATAAGGAAGCGAAAAGCAACCAATCAGGACAGCAAGGAAAAAAAAGAATCCAAAAAAATTAGGACAATGTAAGAAATCTCTGGGACCAACATTCCCATCATGGGGCTGCTGGAAGAAGAGAGAGAGCAGCCCTGGCTGCTATAGCTCAGTGGATTGAGTGCGGGCCTGTGAACCAGAGGACTGCAGCTCGATTCCCAGTCAGGGCACATGCCTGAGTTGCAGGCCGGTTCCCTGCAGGCCAACTCCCAGCAGGGGACGCATGAAAGGCAACCATACATTGATGTGTCTCTCCCTCTCCTTCCCCTCTAAAGATATATAAATAAATAAATAAAATCTTTAAAAAAAAAGAAGAGAGAGAGCAAAAAATTGGAAATCCACTTGAAAAAATAATTGCAGAAAACTTCCCTAACCCAGTGATGGAAATAGATATACAAGTCCAGGAAGTGCAGGAAGTTCCAAACAAGATGAACTCAAAGAGGTACATTCAAAGACATGTCATAATTAAATTGCCAAAGTTTAACAACAAAGAGAGAATCTTAAAAGCAGCAAGAAAAAACCATTTAGTTACCTATAAGGTATAAGGGACCTCCTATAAGACTGTCAGCTGATTTCTCAACACAAAATTTGCAGGCTAAAAGGGATTGGCAAGAAATATTCAAAGTGATGAAAAACAAGGGCCTACCACAAAGATTACCCAGTAATCTATCTTTAGTAATCTCCCCAGTAATCCTTAATGATAGTAAAGCTATCATTTAGAATTGAAGGGCAGACACAGAGTTTCCCAGACAAGAAAAAGCTCAAGAAGTTCATCATCACCAAACCATTATTATAAGAAATGTCAAAGGGACTTATTTAAGAAAAAAAAGAACATCAAAACCGTGAATAAAAAATAACAATAAATACATATTTATCAACAATTAATCTAAAAAACAAAATAAGCAAACAATCAAAATAGAGGCAGAATCATAGATTCAGAGAACATTTTTTTAAATTTAATTTCGTTTTTATTTTTTTATTTAATTATTTTTCAAGTACAGTTTTCTATTACTCCCATCCCATCCCACCCCTCCGTACTCCCCCCTCCCTCCCATTTCCACCCTTCTTAGTTGTTGTCCATGTATCCTTTATATTTGTTCCTCTAAATCCCTCCCCTATTTCCCCTGAAATTCCCCCCACCCCCGTCTCTCCTCTGGTCGCTGTCCCCCTGTTCTCTATTTCAGTGTCTTTGATTATATATTGCTTGCTTGTTTGTTTTGTTGTTTAGCTTCCTGTTAAAGGTGAGATCATATGGTATTTGTCCTTCAACACGTGGCTTATTTCACTCAGCATAATGCTTTCCAGTTCCATCCATGCTGTTGCAAAGAGTAGGAGCTCCTTCTTTCTCTCTGCTGCACAGAATACCATTCTGTATATGTACCATAGTTTTTTGATCCAGTCATTTACTGACGGGCACCTAGGTTGCATCAAACTCTTGGCTATTGTAAATTGTGCTGCTATGAACATTGGAGTGCATATGTTCTTTGGGATTGGTGTTTTAGGGTTCTTAGGATATAATCCCAGCAGTAGAATTGCTGGGTCAAAAGGCAGGTCCAATTTTAGTTTTCTGAGAAAATTGCATACTGTTTTCCACAATGGTTGCACTAGTCTGCAATCCCACCAACAGTGGACCAGAGTCCCCTTTTCCCCACACCCTCTCCAACATTTGTTGTTTATTGTTTTGTTTATGATAGCCATTCTCACCGGTGTAAAAGTGGTATCTCATTGTGGTTTTAATTTGCATCTCTCTGATAGCAAGCGATATTGAGCATCTCTTCATGTGTCTCTGGATCCTCTGTATGTCCTCCTTGGAGAAGCATCTGTTCAAGTCCTTTGCCCATTTTCTAAATTGGGTTGCTTGTCTTCTTAGAGTGGAGTCAAGTGAGTTCTTTATATACTTTGGAGATTAAACCTTTGTCTGAGGTATCATTGGCAAATATGTTTTCCCAAACAGTAGCTTCTCTTTTTTGCTTGATACTGTTTCCTTAGCCATGCAGAAGCTTTTAACTTTGACGAGATCCATTTGTTTATTCTTTCCTTTATGTCCCTTGCTCTTGGGGACATATCAGTAAAAATATTGCTGCGTGGAATATCTGAGATTTTCCTGCCAATGTTCTCCTTTAGGACTTTAATGGTGTCACCACTTATATTTAAGTCTTTTATCCACCTTGAATTTATTTTGGTGTATGGTGTAAGTTGGTGCTCGAGTTTCATTTTTTTGCATGTAGCTGTCCAATTCTCCCAACACCATTTGTTGAAGATGCTATCTTTACTCCATTTTATGTTACTGCTCCCTTTGTCAAATATTAATTGACTGTAGAGAGTTGGGTTTATATCTGGGCTCTCTGTTCTATTCCAATGGTCTGTGTGCCTGTTTTTATGCCAGTACCAGGGTGTTTTGATTACAGTGGCCTTGTAATACAGTTTGATATCAGGTATTGTGATCCCTCCTATTTTGTTCTTTTTTCACAACATTGCAGCTACTATTTGGGGTCTTTTATGGTTCCATATAAATTTTTGAAGTGTTTGTTCTATGTCTGTGAAGTATGTCATTGGTACTTTAATAGGTATTGCATTGAATCTTTACCATTTAATAGGTAAATTGCTTTGGGTAGTATGGACATTTTGATGATGTTAATTCTTCCAATCCATGAACATGGTATATATTTCCATTTGTTTGTGTCTTCCTTGATTTCTTTCTTCAATGTTGTTTAGTTTTCTGCATGCAGGTCTCTTACCTCCTTGGTTAGATTTATTCCCAGATATTTTATTTCTGTTTTTGCTATATCGAATGGGATTTTTTTCTTGATTTCTACTTCTGCTAATTCATTGTTAGTATACAAAAATGCCTTTCATTTCTGGATATTGACTTTGTATCCTGCTGTTTTGCCAAATTCATTTATTAGTTCCAGCAGTTTTTTGGTAGAGTCTATAGGCTTTTCCATGTACACTATCATGTCATCTGCAAGCAATGCCAGTTTTGTTTCCTCCTTTCCAATTTGCATGCCTTTTGTTTCCTTTTTTGCCTGATCGCTGAGGCTAAAACTTCCAATACTATATTAAATAGAAGTGGTGAAAGTGGACAACCTTGTCTTGTTCCTGATCTTAGTGGAAAAGCTTTTAGTTTTTGCCCATTGAGTATGATGTTGGCTGTAGGTCTTTCATATATGGCCTTTATTATATTGAGGAGTCTTCCCTTTATTTCCATTTCTCTGAGTACCTTTATCATAAATGAGTGTTGTACATTATCAACATTATGTACAACAATGTTGTACATTATTCTGCGTCTATTGATATGATCATGTGGTTTTTGTCTTTGCTTTTGTTTATGTGATGTATTACATTTACTGATTTATGAATATGGAACCATCCTTGCATCCCTGGGGTGAATCACACTTGGTCGTGGTGTGTGATCTTTTTGATGTGTTGTTGGATGCGATTTGCCAATATTTTATTGAGGATTTTAGCGTCTATGCTCATCAGCAATATTGGCCTGAAGTTTTCTTTCTTTGTTGTGTCTCTATCTGGTTTTGGAATTAGGATGATGCTGGCTTCATAAAAAGAGTCAGGGAGTTTTCCCTCCTTTTGGCTTTTTTGGAATAGTCTGTGAAGAATAGGGGTTAGCTCCTCCTTAAAAGCTTTGTAGAATTCTCCTGTGAAACCATCTGGTCCAGGGCTTTTGTGTAATGGGAGTTTTTTTATTACTTCTTCAATTTCATCTGCTGCTATTGGCCTGTTCAGGCTTTCTGCTTCTTTTTCATTGAGTTTTGGCAGACTGTATTTTTCTAGATTTTGTTCAATTCACCTAGGTTTTCAAATTTCTTGGCATACAGTTCTGCATAGTAATTCCTTACAATTCCTTCTATTTGTGTGGTATCAGGTGTAATCTCTCCTCTCTCATTTCTGATTGTGTCTATTTGGGTCCTCTCTCTTCTTTTTTTGATGAGTCTACTTAAAGGTCTATTTTGTTTATCTTTTGAAAGAACCAACTCCTGGATTCATTGATCCTTAGAATTGTGCTTTTAGTCTTTATGTCATTTAATTCTGCTCTGATTTTGGTTATTTCCTTCCTTCTACTTGCTCTGGGCTGTCTTTGTTGTTGTTCCTTGAGTTCTTGGAGGTGTACGGTTAGGTTGTTTGTTTGAAATGTTTCTATCTTCTTTAGGTAAGCCTATATTGCTATGAACTTTCATCTCAGGACTGCCTTCAATGTGTCCCATAAGTTTTGGGTTTTTGTGAGTTCATTTTCATTTGTTTCCAGACACTTTTTGATTTCTTCCCTAATTTCATTCTTGACTCATTCATTGTTTAATAGCATACCATTCAGTCTCCATGATTTTGGGTGTTTGGGGTTTTTCCTGTGTGTTTGGTTTCTAATTTCAGTCCCTTGTAGTCAGAGAAAATGCTTGGTATGATTTCTATTTTCTTGAATTTGTTGAGTCTCGTTTTGTGTCCTATCATGTGGTTTATGTTTGAAAATGTTCCATGTGCATTTGAAAAGAATGTGTATTTAGCTTCTTTGGGATGAAGGGCTCTATATGTATCAGTCAAGTCCATTTCATCTAGGGTGTCATTTAATGCTGCAATATCTTTGTTGATATTTTGTTTGGATGATTTGTCCATTTTTGATAGTGGGGTGTTAAAATCCCCTACTATAATTGTGTTGCTGTCAATATCTTTCTTGAAGTCAATACAGAGAACATTTTGATGGTAACCAGAATGGAGGGAAACATCAAAGGAATGGGTGAAAAAGGTCAAGGGATTAAAAAGTACAAATTTGTAGTTACAGAATAGTCATGGGTATGTTAAGTATAGTATCGAAAATAGAGTAGACAAAGAACTATACACTTGACTAATGGATATAGACAATGGTGTGTGGATTGCTTGAGGGAGTGGGAAGAGTTGTTTAGTGGAGAGGGTCACACGGAGAAAAGTTGGGACAATTATAAATAGCATGATCGATAAAAAGTAATAACAAACAAATAAATTGCTCTTAACTCTAACCACCAAATCCACTTCTGCATATCTATCCTAATAAAATAACTATAAATGTAAAAATGAAAAGTTAGCCCTAGCTGGTATAGGTCAGTGGATTGAGCATGCCCTGTGAAGCAAAGGTTCTCGGTTTGATTCCCAGTCAGGGCACATGCCTGGGTTGCAGGCCAGTTCCCAGTAGGAGATACATGAGAGGCAACCACACATTGATGTTTCTCTCCCACTCTTTCTCCTTCCCTTTCCCTCTCTCTATAAATAAATAAATAAATAAATAAATAAATATATGTTTAAAAAATGAAAAGTTATAAATGCAGTGTATTTATTATGAAACTGTTTAAAATAGCAAAATATTAGTAAGTGTAGCCATAGAATGATTTTTAAATTTTATATCCTATATAATTTCATGCAATCACTAAATATGATGCTTTTGAAGACTGTATAGGATTAAGAAAGATGGCAGACTGAATGAAAGTCACACTGACTGCCTCCCAGGACTAATCTGGAATTACAACTCAACTGTGGAGAAACCACCTGGAACAAACAACCGAGCAATAGCCAGAGAGATGCATATAACTTTGGACATACAGAACCAGCTTTGGCACAACTGGTCTAGTAGAGTCTGGTAGAGACCCAAGAAGGCTGGTGGCACCCACAGGCAGCAGTGCCAGCGGGATAATTAAGCAGCCAGTTGGATACCCCAGGGAAGATTGGGATCTAAACCCTAAGCTAGGAATTCCCAGCCTAGAATGCCAGAGCCCAAAAAGTCCACAGATAACAACCAGCAGTGAAAGCAGCAGGTTGTTCTCTGCCAGAGACAGACTGTTGGAGATGAAAGGGCAGTTTAAAAGGCTAACACACAAATTTCCATTTGCATCCACTTACCTGGGGCTCCGGCAAAGGTGCAGACAGAGTGGGCTAGAGGTACCTGAGGAGAGATGGGGGACGGAAGCCTTGGGGAGAGAACTGAGAGAGTAGCCACTGAAATCCCAATGCTAATTAATCCCCTAAATGGCAGCAGGCTTTGTGCTCAGGCAGACCATTCCTCTCTGAGCGGCAGTAGCCTGAGGGGAAACAATATCCCCAACCCCAGGAGGGTCTCTTCTCTGGCCCTTTGGTGCTTAAGCCTAACTGCTGAGTCCTAGTGACCATATGAACAACTCAAGGAGATAGCCAGAGACTGTAGATCACTGGTAAAGGCAGGGCAGAGTGGACTAGAGAGACTTGAGGAGAGACTAGGGATGGGGCCTTTGAGGAGAGAGGTGAGGAAGTAGATGCCAGAATCTGGTGCTGAGCCAAATGCCATAGCAGCATCCATCAGGCTCAGACAGACCACTCCCCTCAGAACAGGAACAGTCTGAGGGTAAACAATAGTCTCCACTCCAAGAGGGATTCAGCCTCATCCTACTGTGCTTAAACCTGATTGCTAAGTGCAGAGTGACCAGATTAACAATTGAAGGAGACAGCTAGTGACAGCAGATCACTGGAAGTATATTGAACAGGCTGCCCAAGGTCAGATGGGGTCAACATCTGGCATCACCAGAGGCAGGTCCAGAAAGAAAAAACAGTGATAAATACAAGAGGCTACCAAGATAAAAGCCATTGTGGTCTTCATGATTTGCAATATTTTCTTTCCTGCATAGTTTTTTAACATTCATTTCTTGCCCAGTGAGTTTGTATATAAGTCACTAGATTTGGTACTATAATGTATTTCAATTCACATATTTTGCCCCTCCCTTCTCTTAGCCCATTTAACCTTCCTTTTTCCTTGAAATATTCTCATTCCAAATTTGGTTTTCTCTCTAGCTGCAACTTGTTTCCATTCCACACTCTTACTATTTCTCCCCCATCCACACACTCAAAATGAATTCTCTTATAGAGGGTCATTTCACATCCTTTTGCCCATTTCTTGAAATACTTGAGTTCTCTCTATACCTATAACAAACTTTTCAGGATGGTTGAGGGTAGGGTAGTTGTTGTTGCATTGTTTTTTCAAGGTTATTTCTAGAGCTTCACTAATTCTGTAATTTTGTTATTTCAAATAACAAATTTTACTGGACCCCCTCTCCTACTCTTTTTTTTTCTTGACTCAAATTTTAATTCTGCCATCTCAGCCTGTTTTTTTTCTTTTTTGTTTTTGTGTTTCTTCTATTTCTCATTCATCCTGCTCTTTATTTTTCTTTATTCTCTTTTTTCCTTTTCCTTTACGTCCCAAATTTTAATTTTTCCCCTCACTTAGTCTGGTTTTTGTTCCTCACTCTTGGTATTCCCTCTCCCTCTATTATTACAAAATCACTTCCCATTCCTCTAAATATCTCTTAGACTTTTCTTTGTTTTTTTTTCTTCTTATTCCCATACCACTTATATTAATTTTAGCTTATTTGTTGTTGATAGCACTGTGGTGGATCTTTCTCTCCAATATGGCTCCTATATTTTTATTAATTATTTAATATTTTTCCTTCCATTTTCTTTCTCTCATTTAATTTTATTATATACTATTTTAATTTCTGTTTAAATCTAATACTATATGCTTCCCTTCTCATACTCCATTCCACACTCTTCATTCCCTTTCTTTATTCATGAGGTAAACTTTACGTTCTCTCTTTCCATTGCTCCAACTCCCAACTCTTATTAGTGCTCCTCCCTCTACTCTCTCAAAATCATTTCTCTTTCAGTAGGTCACATCATATCCACTCTTTTCTTATAATAGTCTTAATCCCATTACACCCTTATTACTACTGGTTCATTTGCTATTGAGAGTTGAATTGTGTGGGGCCATTACATAAGCGGGTGTGGGTTTGTTTCTTGGGCCCTGTGGTTTTGTTCAGGCAGCACCAGCACACAAGATGTGATGGGTGAAGTGACCCTCAGTCAACCAGCCGCAGGGAAGGACCCATAAAAGAATGACCCAACAATAATCAAAACCCAATTACAACCATAAAAAACAGCATATAAGCCATAAAAGACATCCCAAGAACATCAAGTTCAGATGATCAAGGTATCTCACACGCCTCTCACCATAGAATTTCATACCACAAATTCACGAGTAAAAACAGATCAATTTAAGAAACAGAAGCAAACAAGAATGGTCCCACAAATGATGGGAAGACAAAGAAACCACCCCCAACCTAAAGGAAAGGAAAAAGCATCAGAAAGAATGCTAAATGAAATATACACTAGTCAGCTATCAGATATTGAGTTCAAAACAATGGTTATAAGGAAGTTCAATGAACTCAGTGCAAAGTACCAAAACCTACAAGGGAATTACAAGGAACTTACTACAAACTATATCAGCATAAAAAAGGACATAGAAACAATCAATACGGACTAAGAAGAAATGAAGAATAAATACAGTTTCTGAATTAAAGAACACAGTAGAAGCAATCAAAAGCAGGCTCAATGAAGCAAAGGATAGAAGCAGTGAGCTATAGGACAAAGTAGGAAAAACCTCCCAAAAAGAGCAAGAAAAAGAAAAAAGAATGAAAAAGAATGAAGAGGGGTTAAGGGAACTGCAGGACAACATGAAAAGGAATAATATCCATATAATAGGAACACAAGAAGGAGAAGAGGATGAGCAAGGGATAGAAATCCAGTTTGAAAAAGTAATGATAAAAAACTTCCCTAATTTTATGAGAGAAGAAGCTATACAAGTCCAGGAAGCTGAAAGGGTCCCAATAAAAGGAACCCAAAGAGGCCCACTGAAAGACACATCATAATTAAAATGGCAAAATTTAAAGACAAAGAGAGAATCCTAAAGGCAGCAAGGGAGAAACAGGAAGTTAACATACAAGGGAGCCCCAATAAGGCTAGCAGCTGACTTCTTGACAGAAACATTACAAGCCAGAAGAGAATGGCAAGAAATATTCCAAGTGATGAAAAACAAAGGCCTGCAACCAAGACTATTCTATCCATCAAGGCTCTCAATTAAAATGGAAGGCCAAATGAGGAGTTTCCTGGACAAAAGAAAGCTACAAGAATATACCTCCACCAAACCAGCATTGCAAGATATGCTAAAGAGACTGCTTTAAGAAGAGGAAGGAAAACTGAGAGAGAAAGGAAAAAACATACAAAGGGAGTAAAATGGCAATGAATAAGTACCTATCAATAATAACATTAAATGTAAATGGATTAAATGCTCCAATCGAAAGACATAAAATAGCTGAATAGATAAGAAATGATGACCCACACATATGCTGTCTACAAGAGACTCACCTCAGAACAAAAGACCTATACAGACTGAAAGTGAAGGGCTGGAAAAAAATATTCCATGCAAATGGACAGGAATAAAAAGCTGGGGTAGTATTACTTATATCTAACAAATACACTTCAAAACAAAGGCCATAAAAAGAGACCCAGAAGGACACATCATAATACTCAAGGGAAGGATCCATCAAGAAGACATAAACATTATAAACATATATACACCCAACATAGGAGCAACCAAATACATTAAAAAATTTTGGGAGGACTTCAAGAAAGATATATAGAGAAACACACTTATACTAGGGGATTTTAATACCCCACTGTCAAAAATGGGTAAGTCTTTTAAACAAAATATCAATGAGGATATTGGGACATTGAACAAGGCTCTAGATGAAATGAACTTAACTAATATATGTAGAACCTTTTATGCCAAAGAAGCAAAATACACATTCTTTTCAAATGTACATAAAACATCTTCAAAGAGAAACCACATGATAGGACCACAAAACAAGCCTCAACCAATTCAAAAAAATTGAAATCATAGAAAGTGTCTTCTCAGACCACAAAGGCCTAAAACTAGAAACCGACCCCAAGGAAAAAACTGCAAACCACTTCAACTCATGGAGATTGAATACCATACTATTAAATAATGATGTGTTAAGAATGAGATCAAGGAAGAAATCAAGAAGTTTCTGGAAACAAGTGAAAATGGACCCACAACAATCCAAAACTTATGAGACACAGCAAAGGCAGTCCTGAGAGAGAAGTTCATAGCAACACAGGCCTACCTAAAAAAGATCGAGACATTTCAGATAGACAACCTAACCCTACATCAACAAGAATTTGAAGAACAACAACAAAGACAGCCCAGAGCAAGCAAGAGGAAGAAAATAACCAAGACCAAGGCAGAATTAAAAAACATAAAGACTAAAAGTACAATTCTAAGAATCAATAAATCCAGAAGCTGGTTCTTTGTAAACATAAAATTAACAAGCCTTTAACCAGACTTATCAAGAAAAAAGGAGAGAAGACCCAAATAAACACAATCAGAAATGAAAGAAGATAAATCTCAATTGACACTACAGAAACACAAAGGATTGTAAGAAGTTACTATGAAAAAGCATATGCCAAGAAATTTGAAAACCTAGGTGATATAGATAAATTTCTATGTTGTAGACTGTTCTGCCTGGTTCCAGGAATTGTATCTCTACCCCTTGTGGCTAAGGGCGAGGGAAAACCTCTGGAGTGCGAGCTGAAGGAGACAAAACTTGTCTCTGGTAGCAAACGCTGCCTCAATTTCCTCTTCCTGACCCCAAAGCTTGTTCACAATCCTTATTAAAGTACCAATGACATATGTCACAGATATAGAACAAACATTTCAGAAATTTATATGGAACCATAAATCACCCTGAATAGCCTCGGCAATTTTGAGAGAGAAGAACAAAGTAGAAGGTATCATAATACCTGATATCAAACTGTATTACAAGGCCACTGTAATCAAAAGAGCCTGGTACTGGCATAAAAACAGGCACATAGACCAATGAAACAGAAAAGAGAGCCCAGAAATAAACCCAAGTCTCTATGGTCAATTAATATTTGATAAAATACAGTAAAAATAGTCTCTTCAACAAATGGTGTTGGGAGAGCTGGACAGCTGCACACAAAAAAATGAAACTTGAGCACCAACTTACACCATACACAAAAATAAATTCAAGGTGGATAAAAGACTTAACTATAAGTTGTGACATCATAAAAGTCCTAGAGGAAAACACCAGGAGAAAAATCTCAGACATGTCATGCAGCAACATCTGCCCTGATATGTCCCCTAAAGCAAGGGACATAAAGGAAAGAATAAACAATATCATATTGAAAAGCTTCTGCATGGTTAAAGAAAACAGCATTACGATGAAAAAAGATCCAACTATGTGGGAAAACATATTTGCCAGTGATACCTCAGACAAGGGTTTGATGTCCAAAATATAGAAAGAACTCACACAACTCCACTCTATGAAGACAAGCAACCCAATTAAAAAATGGGCAAAGGACTCGAACAGACACTTCTCAAAGGAGGACATACAGAGGGCCCAAGACCTATGGAAAGATGCTCAGCATCACTAGCTGTCACAAGGATGCAAGTTAAAATCACAGTGAGATACCACTTCACACCCTTGAGAACAACCATTATAAATAAATCAACAAACAAATGTTGGAGAGGGTGTGGAGAAAAGGGAACCCTAGTGCACTGTTGGTGGGAATGCAGACTGGTGCAGCTACTGTCTAAAACAATATGGAATTTCCTCAGAAAACTAAAAAGGGAACTGCCTTCTGTCCCAGCAATTCCACCGCTGGGATTATATCCTAAGAATCCTGAAACACCAATCCAAAAGAACCTATGCACCCCAGTGTTCATAGCAGCACAATTTACAATAGCCAAGTGTTGGAAGCAACCTAAATGCCTATAGTAAATGAGTGTATCAAAAAACTATAGTACATTTACACAATGGAATTCTATGCAGTAGAGAGAAAGAAGGAGCTCCTACCCTTTGCAGCATGGATGGGACTGGAGAGCATTATGCTAAGTGAAATAAGCCAGATGGTGAGGGACAAATACCATATGATCTCATCTTTAACTGGAACCTAATCAACAAAAGAAACAAGCAAGCAAAATATAATCAGAGACACTGACATTAAGAACAATCTATCAATAGCCAGAGGGGAGAGGATAATGGGGGAAAGGGTTTTCAGGAACTACTATAAAGGACTCATGGACAAAACCCAGGGGGAGGGTGGAAGCAAGGCAGGGAAGGGGGTTTGGCTGTGGTGGGGGGAGCAGTGAGGGGAAAATGCAGACAACTGTAACTGAACAACAATAAAATAATATTGTAAAAAAGAACAGACACATAGATCAATGGAACAGAATAGAGAACTCAGAAATAAACCCAAGTCTATGGTGAGTTAATATTTGACAAATGGGGCAGAAGCATAAAATGGAATAAAAATACCCTCTTCAACAAATGGTGTAAAGCGATCTGGACAGCTACATGCAAAACAATGAAACTCAACCACCAACTTAAACCATAGACAAAAATAAACTCAAGATGGACAAAAAGACTTAAATATAAGGAATGATACTATAAAAGTCCTAGAGGAGAAGATAGGCAGGAAAATCTCAGATATTCCACACAACAATATTTTCACTGATATGTCCCCTAGAGCACAGGATATAAAGGAAATAAACAAATTGGACTTACTTAAAATAAAAAGCTTCTGCATCGCTAAAGAAAACAGCAAAATGAAAAGGGAACTAACTCTATGGGAAAATATATTTGCCAATGATATCTTAGACAAGGGTTTCTTCACCAAAATTTATAAAGAACTCACATGACTCCACACCAGGAAGACAAACGATCCAATTAAAAACTGAGCAAAAAACTTGAACAGACACTTCTCCAAGGAGGACATACAAAGGGCCCATAGACACATGAAAAAATGTTCAACATCACTAGCCATCAGAGAGATGCAAGGTAAAACCACAGTGAGATACCACTTCACACTGGTGAGAATGGACATCATTAACAAATCTACAAACAGTAAGTGCTGGTGGGGTTGTGGAGAAAAGTGAACCATAGTGCACAGTTGATGGGAATGCAAACTGGTGCAGCCTCTGTGGAAAACAGTATGGAATTTCCTCAGGAAACTAAAAATGGAACTGCCTTTTGACCTTGTGATTCCACTGCTGGGAAATATCCTAAGGATCCCATAACACTAATTCAAAAGAACCTATGCACCCCAATGTTCATAGCAACACACTTAACAATAGCCAAGAGTTGGAAGCAGCGTAGGTGCCCATCAGTAAATGAATGGATCAATAAACTGTGGCACATTTACACAGTGTAATATTATGCAGAGGAAAGAAAGTAGGAGCTCCTACCCTTCTTGAAAACATAGGTGGAACTGGAAAGCATTATGCTAAGTTAAGTAAGCCAGGCAGTGAAAGACAAATACCATACGATCTCACCTATAAGCGGAACTTAATTAACAAAACAAACAAGCAAGCAAAATGTAACATTGAAATGAGACATTGAAATGAACAACAAACTGACAGTAACCAGAGGGGAGGGGAGAGGGAATGACATGGGAAAGAAGGGAAAGGGTTTGTCAAGGAACATGTATAAAGGATCCATGGACAAAGCCAAAGGGGGGTTGGATTGAGGGTGGGAGTTATATGTGGGTAGTGTGGGGGAAAATGGTGGCGGGAAAATGGAGACAACTGTACTCAACCATCAATAATTTTAAAAAAGACTATATAGTATCATGGAAATTATTTCAATAATAATATATAAGAACAGTTTGCAAAAGTGAACATAGAGAATGATTAAAACAGCGTAAACATTATGCATGAAAAAACTAAAGGGAGATATACTAAAACATTGACTAACAGAAGATTTATAGGGTCATAGTTTGTTTCTATCTAATGTTTCTTATTTTCCAAATATTAATGCAATTGTTTAGGCCGAAGCTGTGACCTGACCAAAGCTAAATGGGTCCTGTGCAACCATTGCCTTCTTTTTTGAGAGGTGGGAAATTGATATCAATAGGTATGAAGAGTTATATGTAGCTGTAGGTCTTCTCCCCCTCCTTCTCTTGTAGCCTCTACATTCTAGCTACCAGATAATAGTATCTTAAACTGAGAGAAAGTTTCAGTCCAAAATTCTGACATGCATTAGAAATATAACCTGTAAGCTAGATAAAGTCTCCACTTTTTGAAATTTTTGGTTCTCTGCCACACTTACATGAAAAAACTGCCTGGAAATAAAGGATTCAGTTAACTATACAGTTGGCGTGAGATTACAAAACAAACAAACAAACAAACAAACAAAAAAAAGACCTCTCCAACTACCAACTGCTCCCAGAATTGTTTAGGAACAATGTTTTTTGCACCATCCTTCCCATTTGTTTCTTTTTGGTATCCTGGGCCATGTGTCTTTAAATATTTTAGACAATCTCATATTTTGACTGCCACTAGTTTTATAAACGAAAACTCATTTTTAACCACCCCACACAGCCTACCAGAGGAAAAGGTAAATCCTTTCTAGTAGACGACAATGTCATCTGGAACAGCCTTTATAATTCTTATATACAATCATGAGCACCCATTTAAAAAAATCTTAGACATATCAAGATAAACCCAAGAGAGAAAGAAAAAGCCCCCAAAATAATAGCAATATATGAGCTAGATAGTACAGTTAACAGATATTGACTTTAAAATAATTATGACTAATATGTTCAAGAATAAAGAGAAAATGATAGAGATACAATGAATTTCTACATTTTTAAGAACTGGAACCTAAACAAAAAATAAAATAAAAATTCTAAAACTAAATAACTATAACTGCCATTATTATAACTGTTACATTAAAAAAATTCCTGCCCTGGCCAGGCTGCTAGGTTGGTTGGAGAGTAGTCCTGTACACCAAAAAACGTTGCAGATTCGATTCCCAGTCAGGGCACATATCTGAGTTGTGGGTTATCCCAGTCCTGGTGTGTGTGGGAGGCAATGGATCAATATTTCTCCCTCACATTTCTGTCTTTCTCTCTCTCTCTCAATTTCATAAACATATCTTCATGTGACAGTTAAAAATACTACTAATAATAATTTTAAAAATTCCCTGCTGAGTGCAAGCTGAGGTAAAACTTTTGTAGAGTTTGTTAACAATCTCCCTCACTCTTATCTATTTTCATCCACTGGTTTATACATGTGCTAAGGAAACTTCTAGAAATGTACAGCGTCAGTGGAGGTTCAGACATAAACAGTCATATACCGATGAAATAGGCCATTGCAAGAAATCTGTGTAGTCGGGATGAGGCTTAGGTGCAAATGACACTGTTTGGGGCACTCAGATGAGTCAGCAAAAGATCTCCATCCAAACTCATTGCAGAATTAGCTGTGGTAAGCAGCAATGCTATGTGATTTAAGAAAATCAGCCATAATGAAGTAATAGTCAAAATATTACTTGTTCAAACTCCTGATCCTTAAAGTGGGGTGCAAGCAGTACAGAGATACATAGATAATCTAATGAGTTTACAGAAGGGAATACTAAAACAAATTTATATTCAGCCCATCTTTGAAATGCCTATGTATTTATTTTTATTGTTTACATAGTGTATAGGTATTGTGGAATACACTAACTTATAAATAGATATACACAGTTTGGGGTGAATTTAGATTTTCTAAATTATATTTGATTGATTATACTACTACAGTTATCCCATTTTTTTCTTCCCTTTCTTCCCTTCTGCCCTGTACACCCTCCCACCAGCATTCCCCACCCCTTAGTTCATGTCCATGGATCGTACATTTAAGTTCTTTGGTTTCTCCGTTTCCTATATATTTTTAGCCTTACTCATCTATTTGTTCATATAATTTATGCTTCTTAATCCCTATATCTTGTCCTCCACTCTCCCCCTCCCCCCTCCCCGCTGTAACACTCCATGCGATATTTGTTTCTGTGATTCTGTTCCTGTTCTAGTAGTTTGCTTAGCTTGTGTTTTTCAAACTTCAGTTGTTGATAGTTGTGAGTTTGTTGTAATTTTACGATTCATAATTTAGATCTCCTTTTTCTTACATAAGTCCCTTTAACATTTCATATAATAAGGGCTTGGTGATGATGAGCTCCTTTAACTTGACTTTATTTGGGAAGCACTTTATCTGCCCTTCCATTCTAAATGAAAGCTTTGCTGCATAGAACAATCTTGGATGTAGGTCCTTACCTTTCATGACTTCTGGAAAGTCATGAAAAGCCCCTTCTTGCCTGCAAAGTTTCTTTTCAGAAGTCAGCTGATAGTCTTATGGAAATTCCTTTGTCTAATTTCAATTCCTTTGAAAGTTCAAATTCCTTTGAATGTTCCAACAAAGCAGTGAAATGGGTTCAAATTCCTTTGAATTTTCTCCTTTTCTCTTGCTGCTTTTAAGATTCTCTCCTTATCTTTCATCTTGGGTAATGTAATTATGCTGTGCCTTGGTATGTGCTTCCTTGGGTCCAAATTCTTTGGGACTCTCTGAACTTCATGGACTTCTTGGAAGTCTATTTTCTTTGCCAGATTGGGGAAATTCTCCTTCATTATTTTTTCAAATAAGTTTTCAATTTCTTGGCTCTTGTTCTTCTCCTTCTGGCACCCCTATGATTTGGATGTTGGAACATTTAAAGTTGTCCTGTAGGATTTTAAGCCTCTCCTCATATTTTTGAATTCTTGTTTCTTCGTTCTGTTCTGGTCAAAGGTTTATTTCTTCCTTCTGGTCCAAACCATTGACTTGAGTCTAGTTTCCTTCCCTTCACTGTTGGTTCCCTGTATATTATTCCTTATTGCACATTGCATAACCTTCACTTCTTCCTCTATTTTGCAAGCAGACTAAACCAATTCTGTGAGCATTCTGATTATCATTGTTTTGAACTCTGCATCTGATAGGTGGACTATCTCTTTGTCGCTTAGTTCTTTCTTGGGATTTTTAGTCTGTTCTTTCATTTGGGCCATATTTTTCTGTCTCAACACAGCTGTTATGTTATAAGGGGCAGAGCATTAGGTATTCACCAGGGTGGGGAAACCCATTTCACTGCTTTGTTGCATTGTGTGTGCAGGAGGGGTCACAGAGGGAACAATGTTGCTTGCTTGTCTCTTACCCTGCTTTCAGTCACTTCTCCTATTACCCACAAGTAAATTGAACCCTTCTGGTGCTGATTTTCTGGTATGTGGGTTTGTGTATGTTCTAGTACCTTGTGGGTCTCTCCAACAAATTCTCTTGTGAGGCTGGGATTTTCTTCCACCACTGCAACCCCCATAGGTGTTTACAGCTGAGGTTTTGAGGCTTTCTTTTTCCATGCTGGAACCCTGGGTTGTGCAGTCTGTCTTGCTCTCCAGTTGTTCCTCCTGGTTTATCTGCATGCAAATATGGGACTGCCAGCTGACACCACAGCCACCTGGTCCTCCAGCTGCTGCATTCACTAGCATTCTCTCCACCCTGGCTGCCCATCTTCCCCCCTCCTACCTGTCTGGATGAATATTTTTTCTTTAACTCCTTGGTTGTCAGATTTCTATACAGTTCGATTTTCTGCCAGTTCTTGTTGTTTTTTGTTTTTAACTTTGTTGTTGTCCTTCTTTCAGATGCTTGAGGAGGCAAACTGTATCTCCCTAGACCTCTGTCTTGGGCTGGAAGTCCTAAATTTTTTTTGCCTTCTTATTAAAGCTTGGAGACCATTTCTCTAACTTTACATATTCATCGCCTAAATTCCATGTTGCTTCTATTGCTTATGATTCAGTTCCCACCACAGCTAGTTAACGTCCAAATTTGGAGTTTCATTTACTTACCTCAGTTTACTCTAGCTATAGTTTCTTGTAACTCAGGTGTTTTGTGAACTAGACTAAAATAACAATTTTAATTTACAGAAAGGAGAATAGGTAGTTTTTCTCAAAGTTAATTTTCCCATACATTTCCATTAAACTTTTTGTTATTATCATTTATTTTCTAGAGTCTCAGTAAATAATAAAATATATGAATGTTAATCAGTAATAAAAGAAACAGTAAAGTATAGATATTTTTTAGCTTGTATCCTTTTTTAAAAATGGATACTCATTCTCCTAGCTAGCGATTTTAAAAATTGCAGATGTAAAGACTGTACTTCCAGGGATCATTTCTATAGTTTGTTACTAGAGAGGTTTCTCTGAATGTCTAGAGCACCTGAAATCACAAGGAGAAGGTGCAGTGTTCTCTCCTGAGCATGAGGCTGGCTTTTGGTATTGCTCTTGGAACTGCTAATAGCCATTGGTGATCAGTCTTCTCTTCCTTCAGAAGAGTAAGAGGGAGAGAACACAGTCTGAGTGGTTTCTAAAAAAAGAAAAATTGCAGGTGTATAATATACTCATGTGTTTATTCTTATAGTGTATGTGGAATTAAAATTATCACATGTTATGATTAGGTAAGGGCCTACTTATTTTCCAGTTATGCTGATGCTTGTAAACACTTGTGTGTTTACACACGAGTGTAAAGAACACTTGAAAAGAATTATTTTATTTTATGGTTTTGATATACAGTATCTGTAAATAGCACTTGGAAATAGTAACTTTTTTTAATCCTCATTTTAAGATATTTTTATTGCTTTTTTATTTGTTGAAAAAGAGAAAGGGAGAGAGAGAAACATCTATTTGTTGCTTCCTGTACTTGCCTGGACCGGGGGACCTGTAATCTGACTGGGAATTGAACTGGCAAACTTTCAGTTACGGGATGACATGCCAACCAACTTACCCACTAGTCAGGGCAGAAAGAAAAACTTTTTAGGCTGACATATATTTTATTTATGCATAAATAAACTACTAGTTGGGACAACAGATTTTGAGAACAGACAAGGGAAGAAGTGAAAGCTCTGGGCAGCTGAGAAAGAGATCAGGCCTACTAAGAGATGTAGAAAACAAGCATTCTCTTACCTCTCAGTTTTGCCTGAGGTTCACCCTGCATGCTAGAATCTTATAAAACTCAAAGTCATTTAACTCAGCTGTGACAAGGGGGGTTCCAAGACACAGGATGTTCAGTTTTAAAATTGAGAAGGCCCTTGCAAACCTCACACAACCTCCCAGAGTCTGGAAGGGATCACTTTCGTCCTGATAAGCACACACTATTATTGTTCTCTGTTTACAGGTGAGGCCGGTAGGCAGCCAAATCTCTGATAGAATACTCTCAGGGATAGGAAAGTAAGGTTTGCTAGGGGCTTATATACAGGGTCCAGCAGAAATAACACCCCTTTTACTACATAAAAGTCTTTTATTACAAAATCATGTAATTCTGTATATGATAACAACATCACAGTCAAGCACATCACATGACACTTTAGGTGAAATGTTCAAATTGCTGTCCATCTGGTGCGAGACACTCACATACCCTACCAACCACACTCAAAGGCGCTACTTCTGCCAGACCCTGTATTTTCCTCTGTCATTTACATCATTGGTCCTTTCTTACATGAACATCACACAGGGCTTAAATTTTCTAAGTCTAGAGAACTAACTTGTCTGAGATGTGAAAAAATCAAACAACCCTATCCTTCCACCTTCTAGTTTTAACATGATCATTTCAATAAAATGAAATGGCCCTGGAAGGGATCTGATAAAATAACATAGATCAATGAACAAATCTATAAAGAATATTTAATAAATGTATTTAAATGATAGCCCAAGATAAGTGCCTCTTTTGAAAAAGAAGTGTAATTTGAAATGCATATGAGAAATAGAAGTATAGATAATTTAACTTGCACAATAGCAAGTTATTTCTTACAGTTTGTCCAGTCAAATTTGACTAGTTTATATTGGCTGATTATGTGGACATCTTTAACTCAAACACTGAATGAGAAACTTTGATCAAGAGAATATGGTAAAAACAGTATTTTAAAAATAATTTTGAGGAGGAGGAAAAACTCAAGGGAAACCACAGCAGAATTATATCCATATTCACTGTCATTATTAACAAGGAGATGAATCCCATTATAGTTAAATGTCCCATTATTGATAAGGAGATAAATCCCATTATAGTTAAATATGCTAAATGTAGCTTTTGTGCAATAGCATTGAAATGCAGAATAAAAGGAAAACCTGGAATAATTTTTGCTAGACAAAGTAAGGAATAGAGGTTAGAATTACAGGAAGTCCTCACTTGACATCTTGGATAGGTTCTTGGATACTGACTTTAAGAGAAAAGACTATACCAATTTTGCCATTGGCTAATTTATGTAAACAAGAGCTATTACAGCATAACTTTGGTCTCAAAAAACATTCTCACACTTCTAAATAAAGACAAATAAAGACCCCAAACACTTCCAATATTAAACATCAAAATAAATGTGAGCTATTCATACATTTGATTCATACAAACATTAATAAAAACAAATAAGATGATGATTTTCCAACCAGGTCAGGTCCCTGAGTGGCAGGAGCCTCTCCCAACAGTTCAACATACAAGACGCCCACCCTGGATAGGACATTCTACCTTCCCAGGGCCACTCCCCCAAAACCCACACTTATTCAAACTGGTGTAGACATGCCAGTTTATTTCATTAGCATATCTTTGGAATGTAGGAGGAAATCTGAATCCCCAGAGAGAACCTATGCATACATGGGAGAAGGTGTAAACTCCACAGACAGTGGCCCCAGATGATAATTAATATTTTTCCCTCATTAATGTTGAAATGGAATGACACTGGATGAAATGATGTTCTTCAGGGACCTGCTGTAATATTAGAAACATAATGAATTTAGCTGCAGTGAGCAAGTGAATTATTTAATACTAGCCTGAAATGTGTTCTAATATAAAAATAATCTGATTTTTCTTTCCCTTTTTTAAGACTAGGTTTTGGCAGAGGCCAAATATACCAAATGACTGTGAAATTTCCACTTTAGTTTGCATGTCTAATATATAGTCTTGCACATTAGAAATGAAAACAGCCCTGGTTGGTGTGGCTCAGTAGCCTGGAGTGCCATCTTGTAACCCAAAGTTTGCAGATTGATGCTCAGCCAGGATACATACCTAAGTTGTGGTTTGGTCCCTGGTCTGGGTGATTGAGGGAGGCCACAGATCAGTGTCTCTCTCTGGCATAGATGTTTCTCTCTCTCCTGTCCTCTCTCTCTAAAAAAGCAATGAAAAAAATTCCTTGGGTGAGGATAAAAAAAAAGAAATGAGAAAATGAAATACAATTGATAAAATGTAAAGGAATAGGTCTTGGTTAAATAATGGAATAAATTGTCAAAAGTTAAAATGATAAATGCATTGTCAATAAAAACAAATTTAAGCTTATGTATGACTATCAAATGTTTCTTAATTCTACCAATAATTTTATGACATCAGTCTAACCCTGTTTCTGTTTTTTTCCCCTAAAGTAACAGATTATGTAACTGATGTGTCTAAATTTATTAGATGCTTTGTAGGTGTGTGTATGAATTTGAAATTTGAAGCCCAAACCATAAAATAACATGCTATGCATATAACAAGTAAACAGACAGAATATAATTTTTATTTGTTTTAGAATTATTTTATATCATGGTTATCACTAGCGCTGGGTATTTTTTAAATAATATAATTTTTAGCAAAAATATATATATATATCTGAGACGTATCTTCTCTGACTGTGGTTCCTGAAATTCTAGTCAGTCATGGACCAAAAATATACAGTTGAAAATAAAATAATAATACGGGAATAACTGCTAGTGTTTTATATATACAGAACATTTCAGATAATAGATTTTTATTTTGATTAAAAGTACTATAATAAAGAAAAACTCTTGGATTTAAATATCACAAATAAAAAGACAAATATACTATTATCATTTCTACATGATTTAAAGTGCAACTGAAAAGCTAACACACCTTAGAGTATCTTCCCAAGAGTAAAAATATTGAGCACTATAATCAAGAATAAAGATAGTAGGTAGTGTTGTTATCTCTCAAGATTGATTAGCCTAGCAAACAAAATATCACACAGAACTTTGGAAGGTTCCTTAATACATATTTCTGTTCTTGTTTTTGTTTAATAGACTTGATTTCTGCTCTCAGAATTTTTTTCTAAGTCTTACTCATTTTCTCCTGGTCTTCTCTCCTGATTATATATTACAGGGGTGTAATAGAGAAGGCTGCGTTGGCTAGCTACTTCTTACAAAGGAATTTTATGTTTTCTTTTCCTTTAAAAATGAAGAACCATTCTCCACTGACTGGAACAGGTTTTCAGGGGAAAGATAGAGTTAGGTTGCCTTCAGAATCTTTATACAAGGCTCTAATTGTGTTAGTTTACATTCTTGCTAGTGGAATTATTCTGTATGTCAACAATTTTTTAAAATATATTTTATTGATTATACCATTACAGTTGTTCTATTCCCCCCCTTCATTCCCCTCCACCCGCACACTCCCTCCCCCACCATTCTCCCCCCCTTAGTTTATAACCACGTGTCTCAAGTTCTTTAGATTCTATATTTCCCCTACTATTCTTGCCCTCCTCCCTACTTATTTTCTACCTACTGTCTATGCTATTTTCTGTACCTTCTCCCCCCTTCTCCTCCTTCCACTCCCCTGTTGCTAACCCTCCATGTGTTCTTCATTTCTATGGTTCCACTCCTGATCTAGCTGTCCTCTTGGTTTGCTTTTGTTTTAGGTGTGGTTGTTAATAACTGTGAGTTTGCTGTCCTTTCACTGTTCATATTTTTCATCTTCTTTTTCTTAGATAAGTCCCTTTAACATTTCATATAATAAGGGCTTGGTGATGATGAACTCCTTGAACTTGACCTTATCTGAGAAGCACTTTATCTGTCCTTCCATTCTAAATGAAAGTTTTGCTGGATAAAGCAATCTTGGCTGTAGGTCTTTGGATTTCATGACTTGGAATACTTCTTTCCAGCCCCTTCTTGCCTGTAAGGTCTCTTTTGAGAAATCCGCTGACAGTCTGATGGGTACTCCTTTGTAGGTGACTGTCCCCTTATCCCTTGCTGCTTCTAGGATTCTCTCCTTCATTTTAGTCTTGGCTAATGTAATTATGATGTGCCTTGGTGTGTTCCTTCTTGGGTCCAACTTCTTTGGGACTCTCTGAGCTTCCTGGATTTCCTGGAAGTCTATTTCCTTTGCCAGACTGGGGAAGTTCTCCTTTATTATTTGTTCAAATAAGTTTTCCACTCGTGGCTGTTTCTTTCCCCCTTCTGTTACCCCTATAATCCGGATGTTGGAACGTTTAAAGATGTCCTGGAGGTTCCTAAGCCTCTCCTCATTTTTTTGAATTCTCATTTCTTCATTCCTTTCTGGTTGGATGTTTCATTTTTCCTTCTGGTCCATTTCGTTGATTTGAGTCCCAGTTTCCTTTCCATCACTATTGGTTTCCTGAGCATCTCCATTTCAATTAGTTTAGCCTTCATATGTTCCTCTAATTTGTGACTATAATCAACCAGTTCTGTGAGCATCCTGATAAACAGTGTCTTGAACTGTGCATCTGAGAAGCTGGCAATTTCTTGGTCGCTTAGAGTTATTGGCTCTGGGACTTTGAGTTCTTCTTGCACCATCTTTTGGTCTGTTTGTGCCTGTTACATATCAGGATCGGAGCCCTAGGTGTTCACCAGAGCAGGGCAACTCAGTAGCTGGGTTGTGACGCTGCATGTGGGGGCGGGGTCAAAGAGGAGCAATGGCGTCCTGTCTGCCGACTCCCGCAGTGGCCCCCACAGGTGCCGCAGCTGCCATTGTCACTGGGGCCCGCACATTTCGTCCCACTGCACGCAAGTGCACCACCACCGTTAGTCCTCCACCACTGGGTTCACCCCCTGGGGCCTGGGTGGTCCGTCTCACTGTGCGAGAATGTGTGACCGCAGTCAGTCTGCCCCACACCCTGACTGGGTCTGGGCTACTTGCGTGCCTAGGTCTGGGGATCTTTCCTGCCCCACCCTGCTCCGCTGCTGGCTCTGCCTCTCTTACCATCCCGGTTGAAAGGTTAGTTGTAGTCGGACTTCCGTATAATTCAATTTTCTGTTCTTTGGCTGTGTCTTTGTTCTCCAAACCTTTGTTGTATTCAAACTTGGTTGTGGGAGAAGGCACAGTGTTTCCACCTATGCCACCATCTGGGCAGAAGTCAACAATTTTTTCTTATTAAAATAATTCTAATTTTTTAAACAAGTTAGGGATGTCTAACTTGGAATGTCACTGAGCATATAAAAGTCTTTACATATAAACTGAGATATCTTTTTTTTAAGTAACTTCTTTTTTTAAGATTTTATTTATTTATTTATCTTTAGAGGGGAAGGAGAGGGAGAGAAACATCAATGTATGGTTGCCTTTCGTGCGTGCCCTGCTGGGCATTGGCCTGCAGGGAACTGGCCTGCAACCCAGGCATGTGCCCTGCCTGGGAATCGAACCTCAATCCTCTGGTTCACAGGCCCACGCTCAATCCACTGAGCTACACCAGCCAGGGCTAGATATCTTTGGTAAGGAATAGAGAACAAAAGCAAATGTGATTACAGTTCATCATATAATTTATATACCTAGTCCTTGTGAATCTTTCATTAAAGATTACGATGTATGTGTATATCAATGATGGAAATGCATTCTTTCTTATACATGCAGTATTATATCTTGGGAACCTTCTCCCCAAGACTGCTATGTATGTCATCTCAAAATTTAAAATTTAAAAAATTTTTTAAAAAGTTATTTATTCATCTTTAGAGAGGAAGGGAAGGAGAGAAGGAGAGAAATATCAATGTATGGTTGCTTCTCATGAGTCCCCTGCTGGGAACTGTCCTGCAACCCAGGCGTTTGCCCTGACTGGGAATCGAACAGCGATCGTGTGGTTCGCAGGCCCGTGCTCAATCCACTGAGCTACACCAGCCAGGGCTGTATATCATCTTTTTAACTATATACAAACAGTTGAAATTCCATCTTTTTAGTAAGATATGAGAAAGCATATTGTCTTAAGAAGAAACAGCAAATTTCCTTTTAAATCTATTTGTATATTCTACTGGTTCTCAAAATTAAACTAGGTTGGATATGTATTTATTAAAGTCTAGGTCAGTCACCAAATATGGATATCCAGTTAGTTAGGATGTTGTTTATGAACAAATGATATTGACTAATTTATAAATTCAACCAATAATTGTGGTGAGATTTTTATTATCTATCTATCTATTTATAAAGTTTTCACTTATGTACTTTTAGAAAGAGAGGAAGAGGGGGAGAAGGGAAGAGAAACATCAGTGAGTGAGAGATACCGTGGCCTCTCACAAGGCCCACAACCAGGGACCTGGCCTGCAACCCAGGCATGTGCCCTGACTGGCAATCAAACCAGCAACCCTTCAGTTCACAGGCCAACACTCAATCCACTCAGCCACACCAGCTAGGGCTAGATTTTTAAATTGTAAGCAAAAATCAGAATCGTTATTTCTTGCATTTAAATCTCAGATGAACTCTGAAAACCCTGTATAAAAACACATTCTTAAACTTATAAAAAGTATAAAACTAAAGTCTATGAAAGCCAATATATGCATATACACTTCCAAATACCACTTGCAAAACAAGAAACAATAGAGAATTAATTGAAAGATTTTTTTAAGTTCTTGTCTAATATATTGGTTTCTTATTCAGTTCAGATATTTTATCAGACTAAGATATACATTTAACCAAACATAAACCAGTTTAAGAGTATATTGCTTTTGTACAATTTCCATAACTTAATGACCATTTAGCTTTTAATACACAATTCACAGGTAGTTACACTGCTGGAAGCAAACTTTCAAAGATGCTCACTATGTGGTGAAAGATCAAATCTTAACTTTTACCCCTGAATTAAATCCAAGTGTAGTATTACTCTTTGTAAAATGTAACCTTTGGAATTTCTTTTGATATAATTGATTTTTTTATTCTTTTATATAACACTCAGTAAGTATTTACTGAGCATGTAACATATGCCAAACACAGCACCATTTCTACTAGGGAGTGCAGAGGATGAAAGTAAACAACAACAAATTACTTAACATTAAAGACTTCCATTTCTTAACAGAGAGGAAAGATATTGACTAGGAGTTGTGCTAAGCATTTTTAGTACACATCTCACTGAATCTTCCAAACAAACCAATGTAATAGGTATAAGTGTGACCTGTTGTGTAGATGAAGAAACTGGCTCAGGGAAACCCAGGCACTTGTAAATGGCACCCAGGTAGTGAATAGCAGGCTTAGGAACAGAGCCTAGCATTGTCTGGCTTTACACCTATGCTGTAACAGTCCATCATAAGCTTCCTTGTCCTGAATCTCAGGGAAGACACAGTGAATGGTGGGAGTGGGAGGGAGCTGGTGTTTTGTCAAGTGCATCTCTAAATAAGCTGTTCTTAAGTAGTTATGGCAGGAAGAGAAGGTTGGATGAGAAGTCTAGCACAGAGAAGTATACTATGGGCAGGGTCTGTGGGGCAGGTCCAAAGGTGTGAAAGAGAATGGCATGTTTGGCAAAATGCTGGTGGTATGAAGATTGTCTAGACTTGGGTATGAGGATGCATAGGTAGGTAGGAGTGCTCTGTAAAGGCCATTGTATACTATATAGATTTTATCCTTTGATGTAGAGTAAGAGTGGAGGGGATGGGGCCTTGAAAACTTTTAAGCAGAAAGTAAATGCTCAAATTTTTGCCTTTAAAGGTAACTCTGGCAAAGAAGCATGGAAGAAGGTGAATTAGAGGGTATGTGAGGGGGTTGTTGGTGATGATGATGATGGTAGTGTTGGTTGTGGGGAAACTGGAGGTAGGGATCCCAATGCCTTGTTCTCCATGAGAGATGATCAGGCTATTTTAGGAGAATAGAGAGAAGTGATAGATCTGAGACATATGCTAAAATTTGATGCCCAGTTGAATGCAGAGAGGAAACAAGGTGAATGAGAGAGAGGAGCCTGGATGGGTTGATTCTCAGAGTTTTGAATTAGGGAGCTGGAATAGTTGTACCTATTTCCTAATGGAACTCTCTCTATAAGGAGGAGCAGTTGGAGGTGAGGAAGTAATGAGCTGTGTTTTAATTGTAACTGTGGGCCATTCCATGGGGAGATGGTTAAGAGAGAGCTGGATCTATCTGGATTGTCACTACTTTATTTACAATCCCACTCAAGAGGCACCCTTTACCCTTTTGCTCTACCCCGCTTGTCCTATCAGTCCCCAAGGCCTGTTAATTCTTCCCTTTTAGTATTTCTTTAATCCTCACTTAATTATCTGGATTGGTCATTTGGATTAGTGTGTGTAATGACAAATGACTGCAAATACCTCAGTGTCTCTACAAGGCCCTTCAAAGTAAAATCATTTTCAGTCTTCTATCTCTTGACACTAGTCCACCTAGAGCCTGTATTCCAACCATACTGAAGCAACCACAGTTCCTAAGAAATCTTGTTCTCTTATTTTGGTGTCCAAGCACACAGACACATTTCAATCCCAAACCCCATCCCTGGCTGCACACTTCAGAGAGGCAATGGTGAATAAGACAGCTGACCCTCCAGGAGCACATAGTTGACATCACAAAATTGTCGTTCAGTGGCATCAGATTTATGTTCCTTCTTTGAGATTTACTGACAGCAAAGAACAGGGCCCCAGGACATTCTTTTAAATTAAGCAGAGAACCTATCAAAGAGAATCTTGGGGGTTACTTAATTATCACATAAAATAGATATTTTATGCTCATGTTGTTTTATTCTAGTGAGACTACAGTCATCAGTGCTAATACAAAAAGCATTTGGTAGTGTGCTGCCACAAATAGCTATAAAGTATGCATATATCTATTTCTTTTATCCTTGCTTGTATCTCACTGTTGGAGTAGATCAAATATATGTTTGAGGGGTTGGTTGGAAAAAGGTAAAGATATTAAGCAGAGCAATATGTATATATATATATACACACACATACATACACAGATCATAGTGTGGTGACAGCCAGAGGGAAAGGGGGATAGCAGTAAGTGGAGGTAGGCAAAGGGGGGATAAATGAAGATGTAAAGAGACGTTGCTTTTGCTTTGGGGATGGGCACAAGATGCAGTGTGCAGATGATGTTTTGTTGAGTTGTATACTTGAAACCTGTATGGTTTGATGAGCCAATGTCACCCCAATGAATTCAGTTGAAAAAAAAAAAAGCCCTGGCTGATGTGGCTGAGTTGGTTGGAGACTTGTCAGGTAACTGAAACGTGACTGGTTTAATTCCCAGTCTAGGCACATGCCCTAGTTGTGAGCTCCATTCCCCTGTTGGGGTGTGTGTGCAAGAGGCAGCCAATTGCTGTGTTCCTTTCACATCAATGTTTCTCTCTCTGTCTCGAATGAGAATAAGATAAACCTTTTAAAAAAGAATATTATGTGCCAAAAAGGAGACTATTACTTGCTTTATTTTATTTTTTACAGTATATTTTATTGATTATGCTATTACAGTTGTCCCAATTTTTTTCTCCCCTTTATCCCCCACTGCCACCTTAGTTCATGTCCATAGGTTGTACATCTAAGTTCTTCGGCTTTTCCATTTCCTATACTGTTCTTAATCTCCCCCTGTCTATTTTGTGTCTACCACATATGCTTCTTATTCCTTGTACCTTTTCCCCCCATTCTCTTCCTCCCCACTGATAATTTTCCATGTGATCTCTATTTCTGTGATTCTGTTCCTGTTATAGTTATTTGCTTGGTTTTTGTTTTTTAGATTCAGTTGTTGGTAGCTGTGAGCTGTCATTTTACTGTTCATAATTTTTTTCTTAGATAAGTCCCTTTAACATTTCCTATAATAAGGGCTTGGTGGTGGTGAACTCCTTTAACTTGATCTTATTCGGGGACCACTTTATTTGCCCTTCCATTCTAAATGATAGCTTTGCTGGATACAGTGATCTTGAATTTAGGTCCTTGCCTTTCATGACTATGAATCCATCTTTCCAGCCCCTTCTTGCCTGTAAGGTTTCTTTTGAGAAATCAGCTGATAGTCTTATGGGCACTCCTTTGTACATAACTGTCTCCTTTTCTCTTGCTGCTTTAGTCTTGGGCAACTTAATTATGATGTGTCTTGGAGTGTTTCTTCTTGGATCCAATTTTTTTGAGACTGGACTTCCTGGAAGTCTATTTCCTTTGCCAGATTGGGGAAATTGTCCTTCATTATTTTTTCAAGTAAGTTTTCAACTTCTTCCTCTTCCTTTTCTCCTTCTGGTACCGCTATGATTTAGATGTTGGGACATATAAAGTTGTCTGGGACATTTAAAATTGTCCTCAGCCACTCCTCATTTTTTTTTTTTTGTATCTTGTTTCTTCATTCTGTTCTTCATTTTCTTCATTCTGGTTGGGTGTTTATTTCTCCCTTTTGTTCCAAATCGTTGATTTGAGTCCTGTTTTCCTTCCCTTCACTGCTGATTCCCTCTACATTTTCTTTTATTTCATTTTGTATAGCCTTCATTTCTTCCTCATTTTGTGGCTGAATGCCACAAAATGGCTGAACACCACAATCATTTCTGTGAGCATCCTGATTACCAGTATTTTGAACTCTGCGTCTGACAGGTTGTCTATCTCCTGGTCGCTTAGTTCGTTTATGTAGTTTAGATCTGTTGTTTCGTTTGGGGCATATCTCTCTGTCTGGAAGCACCTGTTATGCTGTAAGGGGTGGGGCATTAGGTATTCTCCAGGGCAGGGCAACCCCCTTGTTTGCTTGTGGCACTCTCTGTGGGTGAGGGGTCAGAGAGGGAACTGTGCCACTTGTTCGCTTGGTTGGCTCTCCCTCCACTCTTCATTGCTTCCCTCATTTCCCACAAGTGGATTGTGGCCTTTCAGCTGCTGACTCCCATGAAGGTGGGTTTGTGTACATTCCAGGACCCCATGGGTCTCTCCAGCAGACTCTCCTGTGAAACCGAGTTTCTCCTACCATTGCAACCCCCATAGATTTTTATAGCCAGAGGTTTTGAATCTTTAGTTTCCCAGGCTGAAACCCTGGGTTGTGTGGTCTATCTTGCTTCCCAGTTGTTCCTCCCTGTTGATCTGCACACAGATGTGAGACTGGCCATGTCCACCAGCTACCACTTTGCCCTCCCAGTTCACTGCCCTGCCAGGTGCCCTCTCTGCCCCAGCTGCTGGTCTCCACTCCTCCTACAAATCTGGATGAGTTTTTAAATCTTGGTTGTCAGAATTCCATGCAGTTTGATTTTCTGGCAGTTTGGGGTGTTTTTGTTTTTAAATTAGTTGTTATCTTTCTTTTTGTTGTGTGAGGAAGTGAAGTGTTTCTACCTATGCGTACATCTTGGCCTGAACTTCTCAATTTTTCATATTACTTGCTTTAAAAAAAGGAAAAAAAGAAAGAAAAAGAGAGAAACCAGTAGCTGTGGGGTTAGAATTAGTGAAAATATGAGAGTAGTTCTATTATGTATGTCATGAGTAAGTCCTACATGCAAAGTTAAAGGAGCTTGTTTTATACTGAAGGAAACTACAAGTAAGCTAAACACATGCAATAAAATATAATATTCTGCCAAATACTCAGAATTCTAAAAGTCTTGGCGGTAGATTGGATAACCTGCAATTGCTTCATTACCATCTAATACATAGAAAGTAAAATTATTTTTAGACAGAAACAGACTTTAAATTTTTATATGGTAAAAGCAACATTTTATTTAGTACTGACAAAAAATGTTTATGGGTTATTTCTTGTTTAAAGTAGCCAGTTCAGAATAAGCCAAAATTATCCCAGAGAACTGTTTATATTAAAAACAGGCTAAGAGTTGTTTGAACTGTGGCATAAATAAACATTTTTTGAAGACATTTCTTTGGGAAACCCTGTGGTGATTCGAGGGAGCCAAAGTGAAGGTAAACCACATGTGTAACCAAAATCTTGGTTTAGATTTCTCTTCAGGCATACCAGCCTGTGACAGGAGCACATATATCCTTTTCTAGTTGCCTGTGGTTTGTTCATCCCCCCTGAGCCTGAATTCTGAGAGAAAGAGAGTGAAGGGTTTAGGACCTCAACCCTGGCATCTGTCATACCGCAACTGAATTCTGCCCTGAATCGTGTTGTGCCTCAGTTTCCCTATCTATATAGTGCGGGTTATTGAAGGATTAAATGAGATTATACAGAGCTGTGCCTCTCACATACGGGAAGTCCTCAACATTTGTTATCTCGAATTTCCCTCAGTACCCCCTTGAACTATCTAAATAGTATATTAAAAATAAGTGGCATCAGACTGTGAGGGGGCAGGGGCCACCTGATCCCTCCACGAAAGCCACTTGTACAGGCTTCTGAAAATTAGCAATAAGGCTGGAAAGGGGAGGGCAATCGCGCCGGGCGATTTCCCGCCGTGCCTTCGTTGGGGGGGGCGCCGGGCGGGCTCCCGGCGCGCTGGGGCTGTGGCAGCGTGAGCGGCGCCTCCAGCGCCTCCGGCGAGTGAATCATTCAGGCAGACAGTGGCAGTAGAGAGCAGCTCTGAAAAATGGCTGAAGCGGGCACGGGCTTTCTGGAGCAGCTCAAATCCTACATAGTTTCGTCTTGGACTTGTCTCTGGACCGTGTGGTTCTTTATTGTGTTGTTCCTGGTCTATATCCTGCGTGTGCCCTTGAAAATCAATGACAATTGGAGCACAGGTAAGGCCGGGATAGCCGGGCCTCAGGGACTCGCCCCTCCCCCCGCCCCGGAAAGTTAGTGCAACTCACGCGGGGCCGCGGCCCACGGGGGCAGCGACGGGGCGCATGCTCCGGGAGCGCGCCAGGGCCCGTGTACTGGGCGCCCACGGCCAACTGCTGGCGCCTCTGGCAGCCAGGCTGGTCCCTGGGGCATTTGGGGGCAGCCGGCTGCTGTCCAGATCCCAGGACCCCTGGGACAGGCGCCTGGCACATGCTTGCAGGCGGGCCTGGCAGGCAACGACAGCACCTGGGCCCCAACAGGCCGATAGCTGCCCTCCCGGGTGCTAGTTGGCGGGCACAGGATGGAGACTGCTGTGGGGAGCGAGGAAGTTTCACGCCCACGCACCCTTGATGTCTGCGCGTGACCGCCTAGGGCTCCTCAGAGTTAGACTGTGCCCTTCTTCACACCCTGTCTGCTGCTGAACGTCCGAAGAGTAGTGGGGCGAGGTGTCCCCACACTGGTGGGTCACCGTGGCCGAGAGCGCCCCCTGGGTTCCTGACCGTGGTGCCCAGCAGCTAAGCCCCCAAAAGGGGCCATCCCCAACCCCTGGGACTAGACGCTCCCAGGGCGCCCTCCATCCTCCCCAGTTTTAGCACACTGGGTTTGGAGGGGGGGAGGGTCATTGCCCAGTCTGAGACCAGGAGAGGGATTCCCGAATGCTGTGAGGGGGTTTAGATGATGTGTCTAGTTACCAAACGCAGTAGCAGTGCTGGAGGGTCAGAAAGGGAGACGGGAAACCAGTGATCTCTGCTCCTCTCTTCCCCTTCTTTGCCCCCTCCCTACCCTCCTGACTCTGATAACTAGTCAGGCCCTGCAAGATTCTTCCAGGGTCTCAAGAACAGAAAGTAATTAGAATAGGATCTTAATAAACTTGCAGTCCGACAACCAAATCATTAGAAAACAACCACAAAGAAAACTGACACCAACAGTAACTCCAGAGACACAAAGTATATTTTGCAAGAAGGGTTACAGTCTTTCTTGAAGTCTGGAAATAATGGGACTAGTTAGATTATATATTTGTCTTTGTTGTTCCAGTATTTTGGGGCATTCTTACAGTCTTGAATCTATGTATATGTCTGTGTATATATTTATTTTCTACCTAGTGCATGATTTACGTAGTCTGGGAGTCCAGGTCTGCAAGGGCATTTTCCTGTGTAGTGCTAACTCTAATAACACAATTTTTAGAACACTTGAGATAATGTACTCACTGTGTTAGTACTTGTGCTTTTAAATATAAACCTCAGACCTCTTGATTACTTTAACTGGAACTAATGTTCACATTTACATTGGTTTCATAGTATCCTTTGGGTTAGGACTCCTGCCACATAGATAGGATTCTGCACCCCAGAATCACTTGCCATTTTAATAGCCACTGCTTAGCTCTTGGATTCAGTCAAACCACAGGCCATGGTTTTCTGGCTTTTCTTCTTTAGAGTGGCTGCTTGTCACAACATTGTCTTCTTGTTTTATGTAAATATATCTCTAGATACTTTCTAGTTCCCAAATCCTGTAATTTTAAGAAGTTTTAGTTGTTTCAATATACATAGTAAGAGAATCTTACATTTATTAAGTGGGTTTGATTTTCTCCTTCCAAAACCAGTCATTGTAAGGTTTTAAAAATGGGAATGTTCTCATTTAAAGTTTTTATTTTAGAACACACATTTGTATACTACATTTTCTTAAAGTAGGTAAAATAATCATCCATATGTGTATATGTGTGCATGTGTCCATAAATACTACATACCAATCAATGCTTTATGCAGAACAGGCAAAAAGCAAAGTACATGTTGGGAATATGTGTAGTTTTTAAGAAAGAAGTTGTTAGGTCTTCTTACAGCAATTTTAAAGATTTTGTTTACTTTTAGAGAAAGGGGAAAGGAGGGGGAAAGTAAGGGAAAGAAACAGCAACCTGTGAGAAAAAGATCCATCTGTTGCCCCTCACCCACCTCCAACTGGGGACCTGGCTTGAAACCCAGGCATGTGCCCCAGCTGTGGGAATAGAACCGGTGCCCTTTGGGTTAAAGGTTGGAGCTCCATCCACTGAGCCACACCAGGGCATCTTAGAGCAGTGTTAGAGCTAGCATTTCTCAAAAAGTACATTTGTTAATTTGAGTAGGTCCATTTCTTACTTGAGCTTATAGGGAAAAAATGTGAAGAATTGCGACAGGCCATCTGGATTCAACCTCATCAGACACATGATAGGTGAGCCTGAGGCTGTTTTCCCCAATGACGCCAAACCTCTGTTTTCAAAATGGTTTTATGCATAGTTTAGTCATAAAGGAAGGTAAACGGAGAAGCACACTAACAGCAGCTATCTCTGCTATTTCTATGAGAATTAGAGTGAGAGGTGGACCTTGGACCCTCCCATAGTGAAACTTGCTCTTGCAGGGAGATGTAAAGAGGTTCTAATGGGACGCATTTGCTGTTGCTAAGCCCTGTGGTGCTTGCTCTTCCTGGGAAGTGAAGGTAAGTGGCCCTGGAGAGGAAACTGAGTCTAGGGCTGCTTTTAGGGAACTGTGGGTATTGCAGGCCCTCCTCCTCAGGAAAGCTGAGGACACCACTGCAGTGGGGGTAGGTCCATGAGGCAGCCAGGAGCCAGGGCTTCCATGACACAGGCCCAGCTATGCTCTTACAGGTGTGGAATCTGGTAAAAATGTTTCTGAGTTGTTCTGGATGTCTGCTTGGCTTGTTTTCCACATATCTTTATCACTGATGGAGCTTTTAATATTTCTAAAATCATTTGATTATATTTTGTAGTAAATGTGCTAAACCCATTAAAAAATCTTGAGGGCCTTCTATGCATAAGAAGTGCTATTGTGACATCTCATTTGAGAGGTGCTATGATGGGAAAGATAATACGAGTTTGTAAATCTCGGGCTAAATAAACAGTTTACAATATAAACTTGCCTTAATGCAAAGTGGGAGCTTCTCTTGAACTGAGCCTTGGAGGATAAGAATTTCATAGTTGTGAGTTGGTAACACAGATGGGCCTCCCACACAAAGGCCTGAATATGTGGAAGTACAGGTCAGATCAAGAGAACTGTGAATTATGTGGAGTTTAAAACAATAAAGGAAAAGGATTAGTAAACAATGAAACTTTGTGATTCCCATGTCATGTGTAGTTTTGCAAGTAAAATACCTTCAAGGTTCTTTTCATGCTGTACCTTAGTTTTACTCTTCTCTATTCCCACCTGTGGATTTATTTGCTTGACCTTCATTGCATTGAGCTTGTGCCAGGGATAGTTTAAAGAATTCCACAGTATTCTGTTAGACTACACAGAGAAAACTTCATGTAGAGAACCAGATCTTACAATGAAAAATGAATTTTCAGAAGGAAAGTAGAGAAAGCCAGCATATTTGGACTAGCATACACTGGTTAGCTTTGATAATTGCTTCTTTCATACTCTGCCCTTAAGTTGGATAGGAGAGTGTTAAAATAGTTTTATGATTTACTGAAGATACAATGAACTTTTAACAAGATTTCAAAAAGCCTCTGAATTATATCATTACTTGTCAGTTTTAATGTGAGTTAACATACTAAAACAATGCTTTTCCAGAAGGGCAGAAATTTAATAAGTAGAAGTAGCCATGCAGGATATTATTCAAGAAAAACAATAAAATAGATTCAAAATTGTACCACAACTTACTTTATACTGTGATATTGGTAGGACTTTCTTAGATGCTGAATTGAAAACACTTTGCATGATAATGCCTTTTCTTACAATGTGCACTTTTGCCATTTTTGTTTAAGGCAACCTAAGTGATTTTCCAATTCTTTTTCTGTTTCCTGGGCAGCAAGTTTTCAAAGACCTTTGAAATCCTATTTCATTCCTTTTGGAAAACAAATGTAATAGGCTGTTGTTTATATTATGAGACTATTTTTGTGTGTGTGTGTCTTTAAAGTGATAAATACAGATGCAAAATGCTCACATTACTGAACTGAAATGATACAATATGTATTTTGCCGTGTGTAATGAACACCCATGTTTTTTGTGTGCATTATACACGGGATTATGATACATGGTATATGATCATTATACCCATGTATAATATGCATCCTTATTTTTCCCTCAGAAATTTGGGCAAAAAAGTGTGCATTATACACAGCAAAATACAATAACTTCAGGTGCAGCTCAGTTTTGAGTGTTTTCATACTGGAAATAGTTGCTCTAAATTTCATTAACAATGGACTTCTCATCTGAAGTGCCTGCTTTCAGTTTATCTATATCTTTTGCTCCTGCTTTGCCTGTTTAAAATCTTCTTCCACCTGTAAATCCCACCAATCCTTCAAGGACTACCTTGCATATTGCCTCCTGATTGTTTCAGTTGAAAGAAATATTTCTTCTAACTCTCACAGTGCATTATATGAAATGCATGTTGGCAATATTTACCTTGCATTGTGTATAAAAATCTGTCAGTGTGTACAGGTCTCTCTCTTTCTGTATACATGTTTCATAGCTACTACTAGAGTAGTTCTTTTTTTCCCAGTACAATTCCTTATGTGTAGTGGATCCTTACCAGTCACTGCATGAATGAATCTTCAAGTTATTGTGTACCCAGTGAGTTGGGATAGGAACAATGGAATTGATCAAACACACTACTAGGTATATGCGTCATCTGACTTTTCAGCTTTAGATCGAGCTGTCACAAAAACTTAAAAAATTCTCTGATGGGTCATATGCATCTAATTCATGGTGATCCAGTGTGTGAACATACAAAAGGACACTTTTCTGATTAATGTTAGCTTTGAGTTGAGGATATATCCCAGATATCTTAGTTGCTCTTATTTTTGGAGATGTTTTTCTCAGCCATCAATGAAGCAGCCTGAATGATGCCTTTTTCCCTCAGACTCTCAATTGCCGTAAATGTAGAGTGCTAGCTTTACATTCCTCCAGTTTCTTTTTGGCTCTAGGGTTCTTTTTCAGTGCCTTAGAATAAATTTCACTGAGTGCAGAGTATAGAAGCAAACAATTACATGGACTTAATACGTTTTTTCCAGTTTGGACTCTAATTCTTACTGGATACAATCCAGATTTTATGTGGCTTCTTTCAGTGGCTTTACTTCTCAAAAACAACATCTACAAGTACTATCCTGGCTTGCAAAGTCCAGTGATCTGACCCCTCTCCACCCCTTCTATCTAAATTTCTACCATACTTTGTCAAGGTCACTACCCTCCAGATATGTTGTGATTCTCTCTTCTTAAATATTTCTTGCTTGACCCTTTGGCTTTTGCACTAGCTATTCCCTCCACCAGAATACTTTTCTACTTCATTTTTGCAGGATAGTCTTCTTAAGTTTAATTCTTTCTTTAGGGTTTTCACTTGTGATTCAATCTAAAATGACCATCCAGTCAGAATGTTTGAATTCTCTGCATAGCACTGAGCCTGGTTTGATATAATTTATGTTTGTTTATTTATTGCAGGAGTCAGATCATCAGACTTTGCATGCCAGGGTAATAGTTGTCCCCCATGTGACTATAAACTCATTTGTCTTGTTTTGTCTGCCTTGCTGTGTATCCCCAGGATCTTGAACAATGAGTATTTGGGCCTAACACATATACGGTATGCATTTATTGAATGAATGAAAACCTATGTCACTTGGTTGCAGTGACTCAGCAGTAATACTGTCTTTAGGAAATCATTTTGAAATCTATCATGTAGTCATTTCTTATGAGATTGAGAATTGTGTTTACTGACTCTAAATTACAAAGATTACCCTAAAATGTTAACTGATGTACTAAAATATTAATGTTTTGATCCATTCTTTAGGGGTAGGATTTAAAGAAGGCTTATCCTCCTGGTTCATATTGTAAATTAAATTTAATATAAAGAATGTTGAGTCAAAAACTGATTGTATTGGGGGACAATTTGTGTAACATAATCTGGAACTTCAAAAAGAGGTAGAACATTTGCCACATTTGCCATAAAAATTTGCAAATTTAAGTCCTTCATATTAATTGTAAGGATGGAGCTTGGGGTTCTACCAATGTCCATATTTTTTCTAAAGAATATTCCCAAATTGTCCCTGGCTGGTGTAGCTCAGTGGATTGAGCGCAGGCCTGCGAACCACACAATCACGGTTCGATTCCCAGTCAGGGCACATGCCTGGGTTGCAGGCCAGTTCCCAGCAGGGGACTCATGAGAGGCAACCATGCATTGATATTTCTCTCCTTCTCTCTTTCCCTTCCTCTCTAAAGATAAAGAAATAAATAAAATATTTTTTAAAAATGAGCCAAATCCCACTACATTAAAAAAAAAAAGGAATATCCCAAAATTGCACTAAACAGGATAATGGATTGTTTGTAACCAATCACACTACTGAAGGTCTTTTTGTCTTTGGGGAAGGATGGGGTAGAAGAAAGGTGTATCTGGGAAAATTTTCAGAACAGTATTGGCAAGCACTATGAAACTTAATATGCAGAAACATAATTTGAAGTGATCAGAAATATTTAAACAAAATTTTAAGTTCATGTATTTACACATCCCTTCCTTAACTATAGAAACCATTTGTAGGTTTACAGCTTTAGAATTATGGAAACTTGCTTTACTACCAATTTTACTGGAATATTTCTTTCTCTGTAAAGTAATGCCATACTTATTGAAAGAACAAAATACCAGCTGTGATGTGATGAAAAGAACCATTGGATTTAGGAATTTGAGTTCAAATTTCAGGGCAAAAATCTTTCATAGTTTTATTTGAAGTCTAAATGAGATATCCTTTAGCACTGACTGCTGAGAAGAGCACATAAATATTATTATCAAGTACATATTGTATACCAGAGTCCATTTCTCTGACTCTGAACTGTGTTTATTTACTGGTAAATTCATCCATCCATTGGTTTGTTTAGTCATTCCATTTTACAAATACTTGGAAAAGCATGTATTTGTAAAATTGAAATTACAACATTCTTCTCAATTATTACTGAAACATACAATCCCATGTCAGCTATATTCTTTCCAGTTTCTATACTTGTTTTCTGTACTGAACAAGTAATATCCCTTAATATACTGCCACATTCACTAATGCTTCCAAGTGTATTTTGCTCCCTATGAACACAGATCATGCCTGGTTGAAATTAGATCTTAAAAATAAGATTGAGTGCAAATCTGAAGAGCAGAACTAGGAAGGGACAAGGAATTAACATTTATTGAGTTCTTACATGAGCCATGCATGGTGCTGCCTTCTTTATCACTGGTTGTTAGGCTCCCTGAGCTTGTCCTGTTTATGTCCCATATAAACAACTATTTAGGTGACATCTTCTTTTGAAAATTGTTCAAAGCAAAATTAGTACTGTTTTAATACTAGTTGTCCTAGGCAAAGCAATACAAGTGAACACATTTAAACATGTATTTTAATGGGAAAGCAGCTTAATTTATTAATGAAAATGAGAACTTGGTGGACATTTTTGGAAGGGACTCTTTCCTTATTAGATCCAGAAGAGCTTGAGAACAGGGGTTATGACTTTTTCATCTTTATATTTCTATCATATGGTCATTGCTCAGTGATGATACATGAAAAGAGGAGTGAATGGATACTTTGGGTGTTTTTAAGGCCATCCAAGATTGATGGCACTGGTGGTCATTATTTTACTTCACCAACTAAGGTTTTTCTTTCCTTTGGTTCAGAGGGTTATTGGTAATACTCCACCCTTAAGGTTAGGCTTATTATTTGGCTCACAAATAAAGCTCAGATACATAAAAGGATACTTCTGAGGTAACTGGGGAAGAGTTTGAAGACAAGGGGAGGAAAAAAAGACTTCTGGTTTCTAAGAGGAGAAATTGAGAGCAGGAAAACACTGTGGGAAGGAAGGGATAATATGGTATAACCATGATTGTTCAGATGGGTCAGGACAGATTAGTGATTGTCTAGGTGTGGCGCTGAAATGGGATTGACAGAAACTCCATCATGGTCTGGTCAAAATGGAGGTGTAGGTAGATACAATTTGCCTCCTTGCACAAACAAGAGAAGGACAACAACAAATTAAAAAATAAAAACTAACCAGAACTGCCAGAAAATCAAACTGTATGGAAGTCTGAAAACCAAGGAATTGAAGAAGGATTCATCCAGACCGGTAGGAGGGTTGGAGATGGGCAGCTGGGGTGGAGAGGACTCACGACTAGGCGACAGTTGGAGGACCAGGGTGGGTGAGGCGGTGTCTGGTGGAGTGGGCGGTCCCACATTTGGGTGGATGAACTGAGGAGCGAGGCAGGCTACACAACCCAGGGCTCCAGCGTGGGGAAATAAAGCCTCAAAACCTTTCACTGAAAAAACCTGTGGGGATTGTGGCAACAGGAGAAACTTCCAGCCTCACAGGAGTGTTTATTGGAGAGACCTACAGGGTCCTAGAACGTACACAAACCCACCCACCCACCCAGGAATCAGCAGCAGAAGGGCCCAATTTGCTTGTGGGTAGTAGAGGAAGTGACTGAAAGCTGGTGGAGAGCTGAGCAAGTGGCATTGTTCGCTCTCGGGCCCCTCCCCCACATACAGTGTGCACAATGCAGCAATATGGGTAGCCCCACCCTGGCAAATACCTAAGGCTCTACCCTTACCATCTAAGTCCACCAATACAAAAAAATATGGCCCACATGAAAGAACAGATCAAAGCTCCAGAAAAAATACAACTGAGCAATGAGGAGATAGCCAACCTATCTCTTCAGGTGCAGAGAGAGATCACTGTTAATCACTGTTAATCAGGTTGCTCACAGAATGGGTTGGTATGGTCTCAAAATAGAGAAATAAGTGAAGGCTATGAAAAGTGAAATAAAGAAAAATATACAGGGAACCAACAGTGAAGGGAAGGAAACTGGCACTCAAATCAATGATTTGGAGAAAAAGGAAGAAGTAAACATTCAGCCAGAACAGAATAAAGAAACAAGAATTCAAAAAAATGAGGAAAACCTTATGAATCTCTGAGACAACATTAAATGTTCCAACATTTGAATCATAGGGGTGCCGGAAGGAGAAGAACAAGAGCAAGAAATTGAAAACTTTTTTGAAAAAAATAAGAATTTTCCCAATCTGGCAGAGAAAATAGACTTTCAGGAAGTCCAAGAAGCTCAGAGAGTCCTAAAGAATTTGGACCCAAGGAAGGATAGACAAAGGCTCATCATAATTACATTACCCAAGACTGAAGATAAGGGGAGAATCTTAAAAGCAGATAAGGAAAAAGAGGAAGATACCTACAAAGGAGTTCCCATAGGACTACCACTGATTTCTGAAAAGAAACCTTGCAGGCAAGAAGGGGCTGTAAAGAAGTATTCCAAGTCATGAAAGACAAGGACCTACATCCAAGATTCCTCTATCCAGCAAAGCTTTCATTTAGAATGGAACGGCAGATAAAGTGCTTCCCAGGTAAGGTCAAGTTAAGGTATTCATCATCACCAAGATATATTATGAAATGTTAAAGGGACAAATCTAAGAAAAAGATAAAAAATATGAGCAGAAAAATGACAACAAACTCACAACTATCAACAACTGAACCTAAAAAAAAACAAAACAAAACCAAAAACAAACTAAGCAAACTACTAGAACAGGTTCAGAATCATAGAAATGGAGATCACATGGAGGATCATCAGTGGGTATGGGGAGGGGGAAAATGGGAGAAAAGGTACAGGGAATAAGAAGTATAAATGGTAGGTGCAAAATAGACAGGGGAAGGTTAAGAATAGAATGGGAAATGGAGAAGCCAAAGAACGTGTATGTATGACCCTTGGATGTGAACTAATTTGGGGAATGCTGGTGGGAGGCGGGGTACAGGGCAGAAGAGAATAAAGGGGAGAAAAAATGGGACAATTGTAATAGCATAATCACTGAAATATTAAAAGAAAGAAAGTATACAATTGGACAAATACTACTTAAGGAGTGTTCATACTTCTTAGATAAACTGTAATAGGCACCACCCTGAGCATTCTTGAATATTTGTGTGGTTGAGGTAGTTGCCTTTGGCTTTTCAGTTTGGTGAGTAATGGCTCCCTCCACTGGAATGCAACTTCGCAGGAGATGCTAAAGTGAATGGACAGAACTTTGTAGATTGTAAACTACAATTTAAATCCAAGGCGTTATAATAACTTGTTTCTGTAGAAGTTTGTATTCTAAGGGTTTTGTCTCTCATCAAGAAATGACAGGTTAAAATACAGTGGGGTCTCATTTATCCTGCATGGTCTGTCTAAAGAATGCCCCCAAATTACACTAAACAGAACAATGGGTTGCTTGTAACCACACTGCTGAATGTCTGTCATAAACATGAAAGAATATCTCCTGACATCCTTTTTCTGCTTCAGATGTTATTTTATAGGTATCCATAAAGGGTTTAGCATTTCTTGGAAGAGAGAGTATACAATGAAATTCATTTTTGATGTTACAGTGGAACAGGATAGTTGTCCATGTGTTATTGTTACCAGTCCTTCAAATAGCAGGCATTTCTGCACTACTTACTGCGCTAAAATAAGAAACTGACAGGCCCAGTTAGTTCTAGCAGTTTTTCATATTAGCTGTGGCCAGAGGAGTCACTGTTTAATTGGGTTTATTAAACCTCTCAGCAAAATAAGGCAACATTTATCTGAGAGAGAGTATTTTTCCCCTCTGAATTTTAGGAAACTAAAAGTATACTAATTATAAGAATAAGTATACTAATTATAAGATTACTTTTTGTTTATTGACTTCCAAATCTAATACAGGATTTTGGTTGTCAGTCTTTATGAAAATTTGAGCATGCTTGTTGAGGATTTTAAAGGAATCTCTTAGGTGAGTGAGGAAAACTTTTTAAAAATTAAGAACACTTAACAATGTAAATAGCACAATTACTTGAAAATTTCTGAGGCATAAAAAGTCTTTAAAAAAGAAGTGGCTTTTAAAAATAAGCAGTTTGGATTTATGTGTTGTTTAGAGATAGAAGGTGTTTTATGGTTTTGTTTTAAAGGCAGTTATAATACCATTCTAAAATGTCATTTGATTAACAATAGGTAATAATAGAATGCTTACAGTTCTTCCCTCTGTTAAGTTTTTTTCAGTTTCTAGTTTCTTCTTGGGAATAAGAGAATGAAATTTACTTCTTTACCAAATTGATCTTTTTTATTTAATAGATACTGTTTATTGAGCATTATTAATAGAGCTAATAAAATAATTTACTTCAGGTGTTTCTCAATTTATTACATCGACTTGACTCAGTCATTTTCTTTCTGTGAGGTATATTTAGATTTTTGTAGTGTCACATAGTAAGAACTGGTGTGATCTGGTTTGCACCTTTTCCTCGGGGTCTGCTGGAGGGGGAGGGGAATTCCTATCCTCTTTATATCATTTACTTAAAATAAAACAAAAGTTATATTTGTCTCAGTTCACACTCAGATTACTGGACATTATGGAGTACAGATAAATTTTTTTCCTAGTTTATTTGGCCCTTTTAGCAAAGTGAGTGTTTTAAATTTTTACATTTACATTCGAGAGATGAAGTGTAAACAGCTAAATTGTGGTTTTTAAGTGTTAGAAACTTGCTTCTCAATTGTTCTTTTCCTCTAAACTGGAAGTTGTATACATGCATTATCATTAAGTAAAAGTCTGAAATGTAATATAGAAAACAAATAGCAAACACAATCAGTTGGAAAAGCCATTCTAAGAATAAACTTTTTTTTTACATTATTTGAATGATTATATTATTGGAGGGAGATACAGAAGTGATGACAACATAACACCAGTTATGTCTGAGCAAAGATGCAGGTATTAATTAGTTTTGGATATAAAAGTATTCCTAAAAATGTTTGGTTTTTGCATGAATAGTTATTTTTTATTGCAAAAAATAATGTAACAATATCTGGTAATTTTTTTAAACAAAGGAATTATAATTCTTAAACAGGAGCATTTTTAGTTTTAACTCTGAGGATATATGTGATGGAGAACAGAAATAAGATACTAAAGAAACGTAAGACATCTTTCCACTCAAGCTGGAGAGGATGTAAATTCAAAGCTTGGGTGAAAACCGTGTGTAGCTTCTAAGAGAAAACGAAGATCTATTACTAGTTAGCCAAAGGGAAAACTGAAATGGTATCAGTAAATATAGTGATTAGCAGGCTGGGACTAGCCAGGGAAATGGAATTATGTAACAATCAATGCTCACAGGCAAGTGCTTTTTCTCTTGCCATGTCTTGAACATTATGGCCATCCATTGTTTCATGTCCAGCTCACTCTCTTTCTGGGAATAAACATGATTTAGAAGTGAAATGTAAAGCTGTTTTTAATGTATATTCTTCTGTTTGTAACTCCTGTGAAAACAAAAGGTATAAAAATACTTAGACATTAAGATAGTATCTTATTAATGGATTACACTGCTTTGTTGCTATTATTATTTAGATAGATGTTATATTTCCTTAAGAATATGCTATTGTTATATGAATGCTATTAATATTTAGCTATGTAGAAATCTCTTTTTAGCATTGGCTAGCAACCCAAAGATAGCAAAATGGCAGCTAGACATTGTCAGTCCTTTCAAATAGTTTTCTTTATTGGGGATTTTACACAATTTAGGAAAATTTCACAAATTGTCCTAGACAGAAAGCCCAACTGTATTTGTGAAATGACATTATTTTCATTTTGCATTTAAATGAAAACTGTTCTCTCCCAGTCCTGCCACATTGTTTTCAACCCCCTCTTCTTAGAGGTATCAATGAACAAGTAACCGTTGCTTCTTGTAGCACAATGTTGTATCCCTATGATTACCTGTTCTATCTAGCTTTCTTACCACAGGATATAGTGTATTACAGCAAATGGAATACTAAAATTCTCAAGTCAATAAAAATTAATGTATCATACATTATTTTTGAAATAAGATGGCTATTAGTAAATTAAACCACCCATGATGTGATAAAGTGTTGTCAAATATCAAGGGATTCACTTATTTTTGGGTTTCTATCATTTGTCTCCTTTTTCTTCTTCTTCTTTTTTTTCATGATCACAAGGTAACTCAAATAAACCTGGATTTTTCAGGCTATACTCAGTGGAGGGGTGGAAGACTAAAGATATGTTGGTATTAATAAATAGTAATAATTCTGAACTGGAGTTGTCCACCAGTGATCTGGTGCCCCTACTGAAAGCCAGTAGTTCCCACTGCTGCTGTGAGTGTTCAGGCTGCACTGTTGTCACTTCTAGCTCTTGGGGCCCAGGACCACTGTCCCATCTTCCCCTGTTACTGGTTCTTATTGCTGGGGACATTTAAGAATGGCTTTGGTCAGGCAGCCTGTGCAAGTCATGATCCCAGGGGCAGGTCTGCAGGTACAGTGTTCTGGAAGGCCCTTGGGGCATTTTGTTTTTCTTTCTGTTAATTGTTTTTAGCCTTGCCACTCTAAATTACTGATTGTAGTAAAATGTGTTGGTACCCTTACCATATTTTAGCACACAATTAGTATGTGTTCAAGTCATTTACCATATCTGTGATCTTAATACTGTAATTTAGGATCATAGGATTAAATGAGATAAGTAAAACCTCAGCAGAGTACCTGGCACAGTCTAAGTGCTGAATATATTTTAGACATTTAGTTTTAGCTACTGTTTCTGCTACTACTATAATATTGACCTTGTTCTATAATTCTCAGCGCCTAACTCAGTCACCTTTTTCTTTTGAGTCAGCCTCTAGACTAGTCGTTCTCTTTCTTCCCTCCCTTCCTCACTCTCTTCCTTTCTTTTCTTTTTTCTTTCTTTAAATTTATCTGTTCTTCTTGTTATATACATATTTGTTTCCATGTTTTCTGTACCCCTTCAGTTTTGAAGGATATTTATAACAGTAGCAATAGCAGCTTCATACCTGGTTAGAATGAATACACTTTTTATCTGTATCTTACCTTTACTCTTCTTTGTGCTTCCTATCAGTTTCCATATTTTTCCTGCAATGCTTATACCTAAAGGGTAATTTAAAGCCAAATTCACTAATTTTTTCCCAGATCTTGTTCTTATTGATATGTTGCACTGCAGAAAAAGGATGTTTTATGTTGACCCTCTAGTGATTTGCCATCAGATAATATTTATTGAGTCATATTGTTAGCAAGTTACAGTATGTGGTGTGGGTATAGAGGAATAGCATGATCACCAAGTTATGGTCCCTATCCTCAATTACTTTGTGCAGAGAGGGAAAGAGAAACACATCCAACACAAATCCAAAATAAAATGTGTACAGTACAAAGGAGCAAAAAAGTACCATACAAGGGGATGAGAGAAAGTTTTACATTCCTGTTGGTAGTTACTGAGTTGGACCTTGGTCACAGAACCCCTAGGTTAGTGGGACTGCATTAGCAAGTGAGTGTCATATAGCTGGATGACTTCAGAAAAGGCAAGTATTGCTGAAGGGAGGGTAAAAAGAGAGACAGATGAGAATCTGTTGGGGTTAAACTGCAGTTCATTCTGAAGCATTAAAACAATTGAAAAATTCTGATTGCTATGCTTTACCCCATTTAGAAAAGAACAGCAATATAATCGGGTAATCTATTACCCATGTTTGAACATTACATTAGCATTTTTCTGTAAGTATGCATATTGCTTTTCCTTTCTCTCTTTTTACTATAAAGTGTAGAAATTATATTTTGCAGAGAACATTTTTAGATTTACAAAAAAATTACTGATAGTATATAGAGTTCCCATATACCTCACATGTAGTTTCCTCTGTTATTAATGTCTTATATTTATATGATATAGTGAAACCTCGGTTCTGAAATGTCTCCCATCTTGAACAATTTGGTTCTTTGATCACGTTGTTCACAGAAAAAATGTCTTGGTTGTCAAATAAAACTTTAGTTCTTGACCTAACAACCCAATCATACTGATACCTGTATGATCAGTCACCTGTATGATTCTGTTTTCTAACACATCACCTCTGGGAAAGCCTTCCAGAACAAATTAAGTTTGAGAACCCACTGTATTTGTTACAGTTAATGAACCAGTATTGACATATTATTAGTAGTTGAAGTGCATACTTGATTCAGTTTTTCCTGAATGTCCTTTTATGTTCCAGGATTCCATCTAGGATATCAAATTACATTTAGTAGTCATGTCTCCTTATATTTTTCTTGGATGTGACAGCTTTTCATACTGTTCTAATTTTTGATGACTTTGATAATTTTAAGAAGTACTAGTTAGGTATTTTGTGGACTTTCCCTCAATTGGGATTTTTCTGTTTTTTTTCTTTCTCTCATGATTTTCCTGGGATTATGAATTTTGGGGAGGAAGACCACGCAGGTAAAATGCCACATCAAGGGTGACTGTCAACTTGACTTACTACTGTTGATGTTGAGGTTGATTAGTTGGCTGAGGTACTGTTTGTCAAGTTCTACACTCTGACATTACTCTTTTCCACCCTTTCCACTGCACTCTTAGAATGGAAGTCACTCTGCACAGCCTACACTTGAGGAGTGAAGAGTGTTGCTTCTTTATGTGGAAATAAACAAGTGCCACCCAAATGAGAATACCTAAAGGCTATTTATTCAGAGTTTGCTATAGCAATGGAGTCAGGCATCATCACTGGTTTTTGGCAGAGACTCAAAGGCAAGAAGACAAGTAGGAAAGCTTGACAGTAGAAAAAAGGAATGCTTTAGACACACTCTGATTAGAGGCTGTGGCATGGGAAAGCTGGAGGCAGGCATCTAGAAGCAGAACATTCTATGCCATTGGTTAGGGGAACATATTTGGCTTTTTTGGGTTGATCCTAAATTAGAAGTGGGGTAAAAATTAGGAAAACTGTCAGTTATTGATCAAGTTGTGACTATTTGGGTTTATTACTATAGAAGTTGTGCTTTGACTTTCAGGACTGGTGTTGCAGGCTGTGTGTCAGAGTTCTGTTTTTATATATGGTTTGGTCATTGCCTGTTTGTATGGTCAGTCTCTCAGTCTCCTTCAGGGTGTAGTATTTACAGCAATAATTTAGAATTCCTCTGCATGGATTTGTGTGGTCTCTTCTTTATTTATCTATTTATTTCAGTATGGAACCTATTTTATTTTTCTATTTTGGGTTATAATATAATATGGCTCTATTATTTGTTGTCGATACTACTTTATTTATTTTGTTGTTTATATTATTTTAGTTTTGGCCATTGGGAGCTCTCTCTGTTGGCTCTGTGTCCCTTTGACATATTCCCCTCATAGTGGCTTTTTTTTTTTGCTTTGTTTTTGACTACTTCTTTCCTCTGTAGCACTGCAAGATGCTCCAGGCTCATCTTGTATATTTCCTGTCCTATCGCCCTCTTAAAAAAAAGCAAAAACAAGCTCTTACTTATACAGAAAAAACTGTACCATAATTCTTTTTCCCTGTTCCCTCTCTATTGGTAACTATTTTCCTGAAGTTAGTATTGTTCCCTTGTACTTAATGTATTCACAAACAACACGTAGTAATTTTCATGAGTTAAAAAAATACATAAATGGAACTTGTGGCCAAGATGCAGCTCAAGAAGAGAAAGCCTCAAAATCTCTGGCTATAAAAACTTGTGGGGGTTGTGGCAGTGGGAGAAACTCCCAGCCTCACAGCAGAGTCCACTGGAGAGACTCACAGGGTCCTAGAACATACGCAAATCCACCCACATGGGAGTCAGCACCAGAAGGGCCCAGTTTTCTTGTGGGTAGTGGGGGAAGTGACTGAAAGCCAGCAGAGAGCCCAGCAAGTGGTATTGTTCCCTCTCTGACCCCTCCCCCCATGTAGCGCAACAGCGCAGTGAAGAGGGTAATAGCATAGCCAGTAAAATATACTTTAAAAATACATAGATGGACTTGTGCACATACCTTTTTGCAAATTGTTTCTGTTATCAGACATTAGGACATTTTAAAAAATATTGTAGATCTACTTTATTTACTAATTTATTTTTAAATTAGAAGAGAACGTTTATTTAGGAAGTTTTGGAGGTAGTAGAAGTGAGCCTGGTGGGCTGTGTAGGCTCAGGAAACAAGTTACAGAAACAAAAGAAAAGCCCTTGGAATTTAGGAGAGAGAAAGGCAAGGGTAAGGAGCTAGTGGGGAAGAGGGGGAAAGGAAAAGCCAGATGTGCGCCTGAGAGGGATAGTGCACTACTTCATTTATTTTAATTTTATAGTATTCCATTGTCTGAATATACCATTGCATATATCCATTCCACAACAAACAGGCAATGAATGTTGTTGCATGGATCTTGCTGTACTTGTGTTCTATTTATCTAGGGAATGGGGTTTTCAGTGGTGATGGTAGAAAACGGGAAGTTTGGAAATGTGTAGGAAACATTTTTTTCATTATCACATGATTGGTACTGACAGGGTCAGGACAAGAGATGCTTGATGATCTGCAGTGTGTGTGTTTGCCTGTGTCACACATAATTTTTACATACATTGTTAGGTATTCATATAGGCAAAAATGTTGTTTATTATGATATGATTCTAGAACCTCCATTTTGCATGTAAACCTGAAGTATTTTTCTCATAGTTTTAGCATATGCTATTTCTAAGAATTCAAACAACCATGTAAACTGAGAAGACTTTACTTTTTTACAGAAATTTACCAAGAATTGTCCACTATTTTAGAAACATACCTTCAATAGCAATACCATGCATAGTATCTGAATCACTGATATAGCACATAGTATCAGCCTATACTTGTAGGTTTTGCATCCATGCTGATGATATGTGGATGCAGGTGTCTTTATATCATTAAGCCTTCTAAAAAAGTCATGAATACATTTGCTTTCTGAATCCTATTGTATTATTTAAAATAGGGCCAGGACTATGTAGGGTAAGGCAAATGAGGTGTTTAGTTGGAAAACTTAAGGAGATACTCTCAGAGTCCTGGAAGTACAGCTTCAGCACTTAAACAGCTTTGCCTCCTCAAATTTTTTACCTTAGACAACTTGCTTACCTCATCCTAAACCTGATTAAAAATTATTGGCCCTGGCTGGTGTAGCTCAGTGGATTGAGTGCGGGCCTGTGAACCACACGATCACGGTTCGATTCCCAGTCAGGGCACATGCCTGGGTTGCAGGCCAGTTCCCAGCAGGGGACTCACGAGAGGCAACCATACATTGATATATCTCTCCTTCTCTCTTTCCCTTCCTCTCTAAAGATAAATAAATAAAATCTTTAAAAAAATTATGTTCTATTTATTTCTTCTTTACAGTGTAGTTAAGACTTTATGTTGATCTTTTTGAAATTTATATGTAAGTAGATAGATAATTTATTAAGTTTGTTACAGAATAGAAAGAGGGTATTTAACATTATTTGTTTTAAAAAGGAGGTGTTAAAATTGATTGAGCCGAGAACCACTACTTTAGGGGACATACTTGGAAGTGTCCATTTTGGGGTATATGAGCATCTTCAACTTGGTTGGATATTGCCAGATTTCTTTACAGATGGTTGTATTAGTCAGTGATTGCTATAATCAACATAAAACAAAACCAACCAAACAAAAATGCTTTTAAACTTAGTGGCTTAAAATAATAATGTTTACATTTTCCCTTTTGATTTATGGATGCATTGCAACTCAGATGAGCTAGGCAGGATTCCAGACTCTAGAGTCTGGATTCTACTCTGTAGGCTATAGGTTGGGTTAAGGTTGGGTTCATGTCTTTCATTCTTGGGCAAGCAACTACCCATTTTCTCATGGGAAATTGGAGGAGCATAAAGGAGGCAAGTGGAAATATGTAAAACTTTACATGGGTCATATCTGGAACTTCTACTCACCTTCCATTGGCTAGGGCAAGTCACATGGCCACACCCAATGTCTGTGGGGGAAGTGAAATACTCATTCTAGTGGGTAGTACTACAAAGTTATTTGGCAAATATGTGGATTATAATTCTAATAAAGGAAAGGTGTGAAGAGTTATGAAAAATGAATTGTTCAGTTTACCACAATGGTTGTACCATTATATACTCTACTGCTAATGTATGTAAGCTACTATTTCTTAACATCTTCACCAAATCTTTACTGTTTTTGCTAGTTTGATGAGTGCTAAATAATATATTGTCATTTTAATTTGCATTTCCCACTGTACACATCTATTCAAAATATTTACTATATATTTGTTTTAAAGGACTGGTTTTTCCTCTACTATAAACTAGTGAGCATAAGACTTTTTGCGATGAAAACAAAAATTTGGAATCTGAGATTGTAAGTTATAATTAGATACCAGTATAAACTAACAACTAATTTCTGTTTCTCTTTTGTTTCCATGTTGTCCACTATTCTGAGGAGCATTAAAAATGTCTAGACTTTTTTTGAAAGGCCCTTGTAGTTCTAACATTCTGATTCTATAGGAATGATGCATACATTCATAATTTTCCTTCCACTCTGTAATCTAAGTCTGTTGATCCCATTTAGTAAGCAAGGTATAGGCTCTTTTTTCCAAACTACACTTTTGAAAATGTGACTGTAGGTAGCCCTGGCTGATGTGGCTCAGTGGACTGAAAATGTGACTATGTATTTCACATTTTGAAATGTATTTCAAAATGTGTAGATGTTGTGAGTTTTAATAAATGGATTTCTGGAAAGAAAATCCATTTCCCTGTTTGTCTGGAAAGAGAGTTGCACATTTATTGGAATTTTTTGGTATAGAGGCAGCTCTTGTGGGAAAGAAAATTCATACTTCCAGGTGAGAAAGGATTGGGAAGGAAGAAAGGCACCCACAGAGCATCTGGTTTGTAACTATAATCTCATTTTTGCCAGATCAGACCAGTTATTCCCAGAGTGGTGGTTTTTGTTAATCCTCACCAGAGGATATATTTATTGATTTTAGAGAGAGAGAGAGGAAGGGAAAGAGGGGGTGGGAGAGGGAGAGGCAGGGAGAGATGAGAGACGGGGGGAGAGATCCGTTGCCTTCTGTACATGCCCCATCCCCACCAGAATCAAACCCACAACCTAGGTATGTGCCCTGACCAGGAACAGAACCTGCAACCTTTTTGTGTGTGGGATGAGGCTCACATCACCTGAACCATCCGGCCAGAGCATGGTGGTATTTTTAAAGAGGCACAGCCCATACCAACAATAATAAAAAGATGGTTGGAAAGGAACTTCATTCTATACTGTTGTATCCTGAAGGATATACAGTTCATTAACCCCAGTAGTGTTTCTGGTATTCCCTTTGTCTCCTGTTTCTCATATTTTACTGCCATCCTTGGTTCTCCCTCCCGTTCCAGTCAGCTGGGCTTTTACCCTCAGAACTTAGTTGCAGACATTGATTCAACCTCTTTCCAATAAGCCTTTCTCTTCCTCCTACTCTCTAATGTCCCCCTCTTGCTTCTCAGGTCTAGTCATTCTCTGCCTCCCCCCTTTTTTTTGTTCTGTGTCACAAAAAGCCTAGGAACCATGGACTAGGAGAGTCTCTTGGATTGGTGGGGGTGGGTGAATTAAGGTCTTGGTAGAGTATGAATTTGAAATCTTTTTTGCAGATGATGGGCAGGGTGATTACATCTATGCAAATGCTAACATTAATACCTTTTGTGCTGTCACACAAGGAAGGAAAGGCTGGTTTTTGGCCCTAGGAGATGTCCAGTTCTTCCTAGTGTCCAGAAGCCAGTGGTCAGGAGCCATCCTTGATAAAGAAGAATATGGGTAGGAGTCTAGTACATGTAGAACGACATGTCTCTTTGCAGGGAAGTAGAGGCTGCTTTCTGATCTGTAGGAGTAAGCTTTTCTGATGCTTTCAGAGTTTCTTCTCCCCGGAGTTACCAGTTTCCACAGGGTTAGTGACAATGAATCCTGTTTCCGATTTCCTGGAGCTCAGCATCCTGAAAGTCAACAGAAAAGACCAGGGATTGAATGGACCAATTAGAAAAAGGCTGTTGACTAGAACTTAGTATAAGGATTTTTTTTTTGGAAGTACGTTGTTATTCGTTCTGGACTTTGTGATGAGTGCCAAAACTGATGAGTCCCGAATGAATTTTTCCCATAAGAAATAATGTAATTAGCCCTGGCTGGTGTGGCTCAGTGGATTGAGTGCCGACCTACAAATTAAGGGGTCGCCAGTTTAATTCCCAGGCTGGCGTAGGCCTGGGTTGTGGGCCAGGTTTCCAGTAGGGCGTGCATGAGAGGCAACCACACATTGATGTTTCTCTCACTTTCTCCTTTCCTTCCCCTCTAAAAATAAATAAATACAATCTTAAAGAAAAAAGTAATGTAATTAGATATAATTTGTGAAAGTTCCCCAGAACTTTCACATTGAATTGGACTAATATTGAGTAATGAGATTGATTTGTAATGCAGAACCTTAAAACTAAACAGATATGGATAAAAAAGCAATTAATTACATAAAAATAAAATAAAATTTAACTTCACTTTACCTGTACTGAGAGGAGTTCCTGGCATAATGGGATGGTGGCAAGGTACAGGAAGAGGAGGAGAAGAGGGGTTAATTGTTGGTAGAGGAGCCCTCTTCCAAGAAAATTTCAGATTTGTCAGGGGTTTCTTCTGTTTTCTGTTCCTTGGCTTCACTGAACACTGTTGGAGACTTAAATTTAGTGAGTTTCACTAAAAACCTGTTTCTGAGAAACTTGTTTTTGTCTTCAGAATGTTTCTAAAGTATAATGTTATTCATTAAATGGGTCCACATTTTGGTTTGCTAGAGCTTTGCTGGGTGATACTTTTCCACAAACGTTTGAACTCCAGCCCACTTGCTGCACATTTCTTTTATCAGTGTAGTAGACAAGTCCTCCCTTCCCTCCTCCTGATCTGAAAAAATTTCCTCAGCCAGTATCTGTTGTTGCTCTTTTGGAAGTTCCTGCAGCTCCTCACTGCTCAGCTTGCTCTGTGCTCCTTCACTAACTCTTCCACATCTTCATCACTGGCCTCCAAGCCCATGGACTTGCCCAGATACACAATATGTTCCACTATTGGCCTACCAGAACCATCCTCAAAGCCTTCAAAGTACCTCAGAGATATAGCTTTTGGCCACAATTTCTTCCAGGCAGAGTTCATGGTCTTGTAAGAAACTTCCATCAGGCTTCATCTATGAGAGTGACACAGTGGAGGATATTAAAATGGTCCTTCCAGAACTCTCTGAGGGTCAACTGTGTTTCTGAGGTTACTTAAGAACACTTCTGAAAAAGGACCTTTGTATAGAGGTTTCTGAAGTTGAAAATGACCTGCTGGCCCATGGGCTGGAGCAGAGGAGTTGTGTTAGGGGGCAAGAACTTCATGGCTATGAAACAACTCCTCCAGTAAGTTGTCCTCCAAGCCTCGAAGGTGGGCAGGAGCATTGTGCATAATTAACAAAGCCCTCAGAGGCAGTTCATTTTCCTGCAAATGTTTTTTCACACTGGGGCCAAAACTCAGTTCATCCACTCTATAAAGAACTGCCTTATTACCCAACCTTTAATATTGGCACTTCACGTCACAGTTAACTGACTTTTTATCACATGCTTTCTCTAGAAAACTTGTGATACATTAGTAGATACTTTCACTGTGATACACCAGTAGAGGTTTAGGTTTTCACTCTTCACTTGCATTTGACACAACAACAGAGTTAACCTGTCCTTAATCGGCTTGTGCCCTGGCAGTGCCTTCTCCTCTTGAGTGATGTAGGTTCTGTCAGGCATTTTCTTCCAGAACAAACCAGTCCCGTCACAGTTAGATACTTGTTGGGGGACAAAACCCTCAGCCTCTACACACTCCCTAAACTTGGTGACATATTTTTGGCAGCTTCTTTATTGTCACTGGCTGCCTCTCCATGTCTCACCCCACTATGAATGCCAGTTTTCTTTTTTAGATTTATTGAACCATCCATGCCTGGCTCTAAAATACTTCAGTGCTCTCATCACTTGTTCCAGGCTTGTCTCTTAACAGATGAGCATGCAGTTGCTGAGCTTTCTCTCAGATTATTGCCTCAGAAATGCTATCACCCACTAACTGTTTTTCATTAATATAGATTTAAAGCAGTTTTTCAACTTTCAATGTCTGTGAATGTTGCTTACTCACAGACTTTTAATGTCTGTGAACATTGCTTACTCACAGACTTTACACCTTTAGCAACACTTGCTGCTTTAATAACTTCCTTATTTTTCACTATTGTCAAGGTCTTTGTTCTTGGCATCTTGAACATAAGAGCAATATCAGTCACACCTACACCACTCTCATACTTAGTTATGATTTCTTTTTTTTTTTTGGTTGAGGTTTTTATTAACTGCCTTTTAGGCTTCGTGGTATCACTCTTATCCTTTTTTCAACCTTTGATTAGCACTTCAAATGCACAAAAGTACAAGACAGTGATGAGGAATATGTAGGGGTTCTGCACTGCTCGTGAGTTACTGTGAGATTGATGCTTTGACCTCTGTTTCACTGTGAGAGAGGGACTCTGAGTAGCAAGCCAGTGATGAGTGATGAAGCATTTTCTTTTGTGGAGCAGCGCGGCGACTCATACAAGTTAAGCAGGTGCAATGAATCCTGAGCAAGTGCCAAGTGCTGAAACATGTTTTTCCTGTCAGAATGTGACGATTACAGGGTTTGACAAATTCTGAAGCCAACGAGTACCGAGGTATGACTGTATAAGGATTTTTGAGTGGGAGAAATTAAATGTTTTGATATATGTTATGGAGAATAATTGCTGGAAAAGATTGGATACTATGTTAATAATGGTTTCAGCAGGAAACAGAACATACATTTAAATTGTTAATTGAGAAGAATTTAATATGTGGGTAGGGTAATAATACAGGATATTTTACTAATAACATGAGAGCGCAATACAGTGGAGCTAGCAGCAGCAGGGACCATTACCATCTAAGGTCCGAAGGGACAAGGGGAAGCAACAGTTAATGGAACCCGGAGAGGTTCCATTTACAGAAGGACTGTGGCCTTCATTAGAGAGATAGGGCCAATCTGTGACTCTGAGATGACACCTCATTAAGAGGCAAAGGAAAAATGCTTTGCCCCTATTCTCCTCTTGCCCTCTTAATTCCTTGTTGGGGTCTCTCATTGGCTGACCCCAACCAGATGCCAGAGGGCAAGCAGGGTTGGGGAAAGGTGGGAAGTACACCTGGAGGGGCAAATAGAAAATACCTAGCATAAGGCATTTTTCTCTGACTCCTCAAACCATTTTTAAAAAATGGTCTCTATTTCCTAACAAGAGGCATTTCTCAAGGTGATGTTTTGAGCAATCTTCTCTTCTTATGCTGTATCCCTCAGTAATCTCATACAGATGAAAGTTAGATCTATATTTCTTCTCTGAACTCTTCCTAACTTCCAGGTTTGTGTTTTCACCTGTCTATTGGATTTTATTGAGCTGCAGATCACTAGCTTCATCCCTTCTCCTCCCAACATAGCTCAATTTCTCTTAAGGATCCTGCCACTTTCAGCACTCATTATTATTTTCATCTGTGCTTTGCTTTACATGTGTTCAGTTAGAAAAATCTGTCATATTTTAGTGCCAAAGCCATCTCTTCAATTCCTACTTCTGCTTATATTTCAGCCTTTATAATCTTATTTCAATAATCTTCCAACTGGTCTTCCTGCCTGTAACCTATGTTAATCTATCCTACATATTGGGATTTTGCTTTCAAAACCTTTACTGTCTTTCTGTTGCCTAGCAAATAAAATGGAGACATCTAAGCCTAACATTCCAGACCTATTGCCATTAGCTTCCAGTGAACCTGTCTTGCATCACCTTCATATTCTTTGCTCTACTCAGTTTACTTTACTTCATGTACAATACCATCATGTGCATACTCTTAAACCTCTTTTTAAAAATCTATTTTGTTGATTATGCTATTACAGTTGTCCCATTTCACCCTCTCCACCCTGCACACCCCCTCCCACCTGCATTATCCCACTTTAGTTCATTTCCATGGGTCATATATGTAAGTTCTTTGGCTTCTATATTTCCTATACTATTTTTAACCTCCCCCTGTCTATCTGCTACCTACCATTTATGCTACTTATTCTCTGCACCTTCCCCACCCTCCCCACCCACTCCTCTGTTGATAACCCTCCTTGTGATCTCCATTTCTGTGATTCCGTTCCTGTTCTGGTTGTTTGCTATTTGTTTTTGTTTTAGGTTCAGTTAATAACTCTAAATTTGTTGTCATTTTACTGTTCATATTTTTATCTTCTTTTTCTGAGATAAGTCCCTTTAACATTTCATATAATAAGGGCTTGGTGATGATGAACTCCTTGAACTTGACCTTATCTGAGAAGCACTTTATCTGTCCTTCCATTGTAAATGAACGCTTTGCTGGATAGAGCAATCTTGGCTGTAGGTCTTTGGATTTCATGATTGGAATACTTCTTTCCAGCCCCTTCTTGCCTGCAAGGTTTCTTTTGAGAAATTAGCTGACAGTCTTATGGAAACTCCCTTGTGGGTAACTGTCTCTTTTTCCCTTGCTGCTTTTAAGATTCTCTCCTTATCTTTCATCTTGGGTAATGCAATTATGATGTGCCTTGGTGTATGCTTCCTTGGATCAACTTTTTGGAACTCTCTGAGCTTCCTGGACTTCTTGGAAGTCTATCTCCTTGCCAGATTGGGGAAGTTCTCCTTCATTTTGTTTTCAAGTAAGTTTTCAACTTCTTGGTCTTCCTCTTCTCCTTCTGGCACCCCTATGATTGGATGTTGGAATGTTTAAAGATATCCTGGAGGTTCCTAAGCCTCTCCTCATTTTTTTGAATTCTTGTTTCTTCATTCCATTATGAATGAATGTGTCCAAACCGTTGATTTGAGTCCCAGTTTCCTTCCCTTCATTGTTGGTTCCCTGTACATTTTTCTTATTTCACTTAGCATAGCCTTCATCTTTTCATCTAATTTGTGGCCATATTCAACCCATTCTGTGAGCATCCTGATTACTAGTGTTTTGAACTGTGCATCTGATAGGTTGGCTGTTTCTTTGTTGCTTAGTTGTATTTTTTCTGGAGCTTTGATCTCCTCTTTCATTTGGGCTTTTTTTTTTGTTGTTGTGGTGTGCCTATAATGTAGTAAGGGGCAGAGCCTCAGATATTCACAAGGGCGGGGATAACTGACCTCGCTGCCTTATGATGCTGTGTGTGGGGGAGGGGTTCGAGAGGGAACAATGCGGCTCGCTCTGCTCTCTGCTACCTTTCAGTCACTTCCCCCTTTACCCACAATCAAATTGGGCCCTTCTAGTCCTGAATCCTGGGTGGGTGGGCTTGTTTATGTTCTAGGACCCTATTGGTCTCTCCATCGAACTCTCGCATGATGCTGGGAGTTTCTCCTGCTGCTGCCTGAAGTCCCACAAGTGTTTTCAATCAGAGGTCTGAGGCTTTATTTCCCCACACTGGAACCCTGGGTTGCGTAGTTTGTCTCGCTCCCCAGTTGTTCCTCCTGGTTTATCTGCACTCGAGTGTGGGACAGCACATTTCTCCAGCTGCTGCTTTGCTGCGAGTCCTCTTCATCCGACTGCCTGTCTCTGCCCCTCCTACTGGTCTGGATGAATATTTCTTCTTTAACTCCTTAGTTGTCAGACTTCCATACAGTTTGATTTTCTGTCAGGTCTGGTTGTTTTTGATTTTAAATTTGTTGTTGTCATTTTGGTTGTGCAAGGAGGCACAGTGTGTCTTCCTACGCCTTCATCTTGGCTGGAAGTCCTTAAACATCTTAATCACTCACTTTTCTCATCATGTACACTAGATGATTCATCTGCAAGTTTACCTGAATTCCAATGGTTCCCAAGTACCCCAAATTCTAAATGCCCCACATAATATATTTATCTCATTAGCTCTCCTTGTTTGGGGACAAGGTTCCTGTGGACTGTGACCTGTCCTTCCAGACTATTACACTCCTACAGCATGGTGTGTTCAGGCCTGTCAGCCTCTGGACTCTGGGGTCTAGGTCTCCTACCCCTCAGTGCATGTTCCTTTACAAGCTGAGCCCTTCTGTTTGGTATTGGTCACAGGAACAACTGACAGTCTATGTGGAGGCTCCTCTGGCAGTCTTGACTCATTGTTTTTTTTAACTAAACCTTTTTTGTAAAACAATTTCAAACTTACCAAAAGTTAAAAGGACAGTACAGTTTAAATTTTTTTTTTTCCTTTCAGAACCATTGGGGAGTACACTGCTGATGAGGTATCTTATACTTTACTTTCTTGTGTATTTTCTATAAACAAGGATGTTCTATATAACCATAGTAAAACCACCAAAATTAGAAGTTACATACCACCACCTGATGCAGACACCAGCCCGCAGTGTCTGTGGTGTTATGGATGAGAAACAAGACATTCACATGGACTACTGAGTCCTGTGGGAGAAAAGGGATAGCACGGCCACTCTCTCAAGGGGAGAGCGCCCTGACCCTTGCCTAGACAGGCTTTTTATTGGGTTCAATTAGCGCAGGAATATGGGTAAAGTTCATTAATCATTGTCAGGCAGTAAGGATTAAATAATAGATAGCATACAAAGAACTACGAGGGCCTATTCTGAGTCAGGGTCTGTTAGCTAAAGGGCTACAAAATTTTGGGACACACACTCATTTCCTGCTCAGACCCTTGTCATTTAATTGAGAGCATTCTTAACAAAGCAGGTTTCACAGGATTTTACTTATTCTTTCTTAGGCCTGATCACCTGGGGAACCTGCCCTTTCCAGCACAGAGCTGCACTGCCCTTTGTCATTGTTTCAGGCTTAAGTCAGGCAGGGGAGGTAAGGCAGCCAAGAGATTAGGAGACTTCTTGCAGACAGAACGAGGACTCAGGCTATGTCAAAACTGAGGGGCGAGGGTCCATCACCCCCTTTCTCCATCGCCCCCCCAAGTTCTTCCCTGGGGCCTCCACATGATCATGCCTGTCTTAGGTCGTTCCCCTCTTGGGGAATCTTACCTGTCATTGGCTAATTGATCAAGCACTCGGGGCCACCTATGGATGAAGTAAAAGGAGCAGGAGTGTTCTGCCTCCAGTTTTCTTTAATTTGGAACAGATCCTCAGTCATTCCTTGACTTTTATGAATTAGTTACTTTTGGTGAATACATGCCACTTGTTTTGTAGAATGCCCTTCAATTTGGGTTGTCCATTGGTTTTTCATGATTAAGTTCAGGTTATGTATGCATCCTTAGCCACAATATCAGAGTAGTGATTCAGTGTTTTTCTCATTGCATCCCATCATGTAGTCTACGATTTTTATTTGTCCCATTATGTTGGTGCTCATTTTGACCACCTGATTAAGGTGGTATCTGGAAGGACTCCTTACTGTAAAGTTATTCTTAGTCCTTATGTAGTTAGGATTTTGTGGAGAAGCACTTTGAAACTAAATTTTTCATGAGACTTTTAAGGTATTTATTTGTTTGCACCAGTGTAGACTCCTGGTTTCCTATTTTATTCAGTGGGCTGTAATTTGTTACTCTCTTTACTATTTTCATACTCAGATTGTCCCAGGTTTGGCCAGTGTAAGTACCTTCAAACTGGCTTTTAGACCCTTTTGACATAATCCCTGACATTCTTTGAGGACTTGGACTACTTTCTAACAAGTTTCTGTCTCAACTTGTACTTCATTTGTTATAACTTTGGAATGAGTGATTTTTCTAATAATCTCTTTTTCCTTTTACTGGAGAAAATATTTAGAAACCAAGATCTGGGCACAAAGTATGTTATTGCTATTGAGTGTTGCTGATTGATCTCAGTCCTCTCTGAGGATAAAGTAAGGGAATGTATGTATACGCACATTTACCTGTATATTTCTTTATATCTGTCCATTTCCTATTTCTTTTGAAATCATGAATTCATGTTGATATGTACCTCAAATTCTAACCTAGTAGCCCCAGGGCAGGGGTTCTCAACCTGTGGGCCTCAGACCTATACTAGTCCTTGGCCTATTAGGAATCAATCTGGGCTGCCTAGCAGGAGGTGAGCAGCAGTCCAAGCTTTGCTTGCATTACCTCCTGAGTTCCACACTCCTGTCTACCACCCTACCTCCACCCCTGCCATGGTCCCTGGTGCCAAAAAAATTAGGGACCACTGCTCCAGGGTTCATTACAGTTGCTTTCCTTTCCATATATTTTCCCTCACCTTCAGTGAGAACCTGGGTCCTATTATCCTTAACATGTTTACTTTTTTGTTCAATATGCCTGTATGTAACCAGTGTCTCTTAACATCCCCTCTCACCTCATTCTGGATCTGACATGCTTATGTTCTAAACCACAGCTGAACAGCCCTACTCTGAGGTCTTGCTCATGATGTTTGGGCTCCTATACCCAATACCTTCCACATGACTTTCCTCTTCCTCACACTACTCAGCTCTGACACTGTATGTGGGGTCACTCCCTATTCTTATACCCTTCTTACTATGCTTGCGGTTGAACACCCCAACAGAGCTTCTCCCATACATAGATACTCTCCTCACCCTGCTTTGGGCCTTAGAGCTGCCTCTACCCCCTACTGTGTGTCACCACCCTAGCATAGTTGCCCTGCCTTGGTTGGCTTTACTTCAGAACTGAATTATTTAGGAAGGGTAAGAGAAGAGGTGGACGTGCTTTTATAGGATTGACACCCCTCCCCCACAACCTTCTTTCTTTTTGAAAAATGATCCAAATAATGTATTAATCAGTTTTTAAAGGCTAGATTTAATTTTAATTTTTTTATTTTTTGAATTCTATGGAATGTTAATTAATTATATAAAAATTTATTTTTCAATTACCATTATCATATTAGTTTTATGTGTACAACATAATGATTATACATTTATGTAGCTCACAAAGTGATCACCCTGATAACTCGGAAACCCATCTGACAACATACAATGTTATTACAATATTATTGACCGTATTTCCTATGCTATACTTGACATCCAGTGAATATTTTTATAATTGGCAATTTGTATATCTTAATCCTTTTACCTCTGTTACCTAGTTTCTCAACCCCGCTACTATCTGGCAACTGTATTAACAAGTTATTAATCAGTTACTGTAGAACCAGAATTTCACTAGACCTGGCTCCAAAGTCTTGTTCTTTTTGATTAAGCTTTGTTAATGCTGATTGGTTATATCTTTCGATTCTTAATATGGAACTGATATAAATTGGTGAAGATGTAAGGACTAGAAGAATTGAATTGTATTGTAAAGGGCATGTCTGCTGGAAAGCAGAAGTTTAAAGTAAAGTTGGTGAAGTTCCAGTTTGCACATATTCATCTCAGTTTCATGTGTTGTGTGTGTGTGGGAGAGAGAGAAATGGGAGAGAGAGATAGGTGGGAAAGGAGAGAGGGAGGGGGAGAGAGAGTTCTTGTGAACAGCAAAAGAGGGATGAGGGGGATGGAGAGAGAAGAAAAATTAGAAAATTGGGAGGAGTAATTTGTAAAGCAGAGGTATCAAAATCATTTTCACCAGGGCCACTTCAGCCTCAAGGTTGCCTTCAAAGGGCTGATATAATTTTAGGGCTGTATAAATGTAACTACTCCCTGATAAGGAGTTGAAATTACATTTGGCCCTTTGAAGGCAATGGTGAGGCTGATGTGGCCCCCAGTGAAAATGAGTTTGGCACCCCTGTTATTAAAGATTCTCTTGTGAAGGTAACATATTTGCGCAATTAAAAATCCTTTTTACCCTAAACGAGCTTATGGATAAGTGCCCTCTTTCAGTGTGCCAGAGGACCTCCTTGTGTGTCCTCTTCGCTACCAAATTGAAAATTATTCAGGGGCAGGAATGTAGGTTCTGTGCAAGGTTCTCTCTGCGTGGACACCTGTGTGTCTCCAGCTCCAGTGCTGTGCTCTGCTAAAACTCAGTTAATATTAGTCTGCTAACACTGGTTTGAGCTTAGGCCTGGGACCAAAGTCCATGATCTTTTCTGCTATACCTCACCATGTTCAGGACAAATATGAGCTCTGTCTCTTTTTAGCTAGCTAGCTGTCTGATTGGTCTTGAAGTCTGAGGTATAGTCTGTTATCTAACAGCACATTTCTCTCATTCATGTAGGATTAGAGTCAGTTATTTGATTTGATGTTTTGCCAAAAAAACTCTGCACAAGTTGTGATGCATGAGTGGGCAGCTTGTCATGTCGAAGCTGCCAATCACCAGTTGCTCATAGTTGTGGTGGCTTTCTAAATCATCCAAATAGTTTCCATGGAGAAATGTTCAAACTTAATGCAAAATTTGATGCATATTTTTTGCTCTAATCACTCAGTCATTCTGAATGTGACGGCCACACAGTAGTACACCTGCTCATGCAATGGCATCTACCATCTTCACTGACTAGTACAGTGAAGTCATTATTGTTCACACATGCCCATTCCAGTCTACTCTCCTTGGCTGCTAGGTTACATCAATGTCAGCACAAACCGTTCTCATTATATTCAATGGTTGGACTTTTTCTGGACAGACCTTAATACAGTCAGTGGTAACTGTTTATATGCAGTAATTCTTTCTGCCACTAGGTGGTGCTTGTCTTTGCATTTCGGAGGCTCTTCTATGCAAAGTTGTATTGTTTGGGGAAAACCACATCCTGTTGACCTTTGAGAATTCTACATGTGGTGTTGATACTCATGGTCAATCTATTGATTAGAAATTCTAAGGTTAAACTGGAAGGCAGGGGCAGAAATTAGATGGGACTTTAAAAGACCTTTCAGATCATTCTGTTTATCCATATAATTCCCAACTCCCAAGTTTATCCATAAGATATTTACTAAAGAAGGAATGAGATGGGAAGACTAATATGAGTGAATTGGTATTCATATTTTTTGAGATGTGCACAAAATTTGACCTAAGTTAAATCATGAACTAATTAGAAATATCAAGATAACAAAAAAGTACTTTTTAGGCCCACGTATAATTCCCCCTTGATTTTTCAACATGATCAGAATAGCTTAACAGCCAGTTGGTACTCCTATAATATTAGTCGTTGATAACATTATATTAAACTCAGAGTGCATATAATTTGAAGCATGGTGATTGTTTTAAAATGTGAAGCATTTTCTATGTTACTTTCTGGTAAAATGTTTAATTTATCAAGCCTCCCTCACATGGGGATACAGAGATGAGGAGACATGGTCTCTCTTTTATAAAGGTGTACATAATTAATTGTTTGACTGAGGCTAGCTGTTACAATGGAGATTGTGTGGCATCAGAGGGAGGGATTATGAGAATTTGTGGTACAAGACGATCTTAGATGAGCTGCAGGGAGAATCTGTGAGAGATTTCCTACTCAACTGTGTTTTCTCCATGAACAGCTGGATATAACCAGTTTGGGAACAAATAGTTTGGTGAAAGATAATTTTAGTTCTTAGAGTTTCTCTTATCATACAAAACAGGCTTGGGCATTGTGATTAGAGTCTTATAATAGTTGAAAGCAGGAAAACTGTATGTTCACCCTATCAGTTGAAAGAAGTTTAGGGGACAGGGCTTAGTGGCCAGTGGGAGATGGCAGAATCAGCCTGCCCACTGAGAGATGGTGGTTATACCGAGTAAGGGTTTTCAGTTGCAAGCAACAGAAATTGACCCTGGACAATTAAAGGAAAGGTAAAAATTTTCAGAATTAATGAAAAGCTGAAGAATTAGATTTTAGAAAGGGCAAAATCTTTAACATCTACAGGGATATAGGTAGCAGGAACTAATGAATCGTTTTCTCAGATGTCACTGTCTGAATGAATGAATTACAGTTACTTCAATTTTTTAAAAAATCATTGTTAACTATCAGATTTTTTTGAAGAGAGCTTTTCCAAGAGAGAGCCTTTATGCACCCGTCCCAGATGGCATCAAATGAGATGGGGAAGGCTACTTTAGGAGGAAGGAGAAGCAGGTTTTAGAGGGAAGCCTAGTTTGGGGTTTGTTAATTTGGAGATATTCAGATGTTCAAATGGACATGTCAGTAGATAGTTGAATATATGAATCTGGGGATAGCCACAGGTAGATTTTTGTACACTCTATATAGGTAGTATTTAAAGCCATGAGATAGACAACATTACTAACATTACTGAAAGAATGAATATAGACACAGAAGAGAAGAGGCCCTAGATTGAGCTCTGAGGCTTTCCAACTCAGAGAGTTTGTGAAGAAGAGGAGGAACCAGGAAAAGAGACTGAGAAGGATGATTAAAAGATTCTTCTGCAGTTGGACCTTTTACTGAGGGTTCCGGTGTGTATTCTTATCTTTTGAGCCCTTTCACATGGTCTATCCATTCACATTCTCCAATCTCCAACCTACTAGCCATCAGTCCTTTAGAATTATTCCTTTTAAATTCTGGGTTCAGGGCATTGGCTATTTAACCCCTGTTCTGACCTGTAAAAATCTAAAGTATCTGAAGCAATTTTATAGTTCTGTAGAAGCCCTCATAGGTATTTTCTTGAGGCAGTCCATCTCCCACCTCCACTACTTGCTTGGATAAATTTGGTAGAATGTTTTTATGGAAATATTTGGACTGACAGTGGTGGCAAATTAGGTTGCAAGTTGGCTACTTTAATAAAATGGAATATTTATTGATATTTTTAAAGTGACACTGAAGGATATTTTTCTCTTTAGCGTCCTTTCATTAAATTAGTTTACTTGAAGTCAGTATGTTATCTGTAATATTTAGTTTTTACTCAGTTTTTCTAAGTTTTTTAACATAGGTATAGATTTCATAGTTAATTTTATTTAAAAATTTATGTAAAGCACATGGATATTTTTGGACAAATGTATTTATACTATTATGAACACTAGAGGGAAGACTTTAAAAGGTAAGGCAGTAGCTTTCATTTGTTGGTTTTAGGAATCTCTGTGATCATAGTTATGGAAATAATTCAGGGTAGTGATTAAAGCGATCATTGTATTCTAATAAAGTATGGGAGGAATAAATCATGATTTATAAAGTATACCAAAGTATTTTTAAGTAATAAACAAAAGGTAAGAATAGACAATTCAAGTTACTTGAATTGACTGTGTACCTTTCCTCAGGGTGCACTTCAAAAACACATACTTTGAAAACCACACACTTGGAGACTAATGCTATGAAAACGTGCATTATTTGTTTATTCAGTAAATACTTACTGGGGGTCTACTATGCTTTCTGCTTCCTACAGGACACAAGAATTATTTAGGTACAGTTCTTGTTCTCAGTGAATGTGTGTAATCTAGAACAGTACAGTCTAGTAGGAATATAATTTACCAGCCACACACAAGCCACATATAAAACTAAAAATTTCCTAGAAGCCACATTAAAAAAGTAAAAAGAAACAAATGAAGTTAATTTTGGTAACATATTTTATATAACCCTGTGTATCCAAAAACATTTCAACGTATACTAAATATAAAGAATTATTGGTGAGATAATTACAGTATTTATTTTTGTACTAAGATTTAGAAATTTAGTGTATACTTTATACTTTTTGCTCATCCCAACTTGTTTTGCCACAATTCAAATGTTCAGTAGACACATGCAGCTAGAGGCTTCCTCTTTTTTCTGGATGGTTCAGCTCCCAGTTGCAGCATTCTCATCAGGCTGCATTCTGGGAATTTAGGTTAAGGCCTTACTATCTTTGTGGAGATATCATTTATATACTAAGAAATTCACCGAGTGTAAGTGAAAAGTTCTGTCCTCCTCTTTTTAAAAACAGCATTTGTTCTTATTTAAGGGTCTAATATCTTATCTCTTTGAGGATATATATATATATATATATATATTATTTAAAATTTATTTTCCTATTTTTATTGTCTATTTTTTCCATATGCCTTTTTAAAAAAAAGGTGTTTAGTTTGTTGTTTTTTTCCTCATGTTTCTGGTGATCCTTGACTGGTAGAAAACTGTGTGTGTGTGTGTGGTGTCTTCAGAGGTTGAGAGGTTGTGATTGCTTAACCTTTGACTTAACTGTAGAGTGAGTAAGTGATTTATCTTTCAATTTCTTTTTTCCCTCTGGTTTGGACCAGTTTCTTTCCAGTCTGGGTAAATTCATCCCTTTGAATTTTGTTAAGCATGCTAGCTGTGTCTGTGCCTGGGAATCTCCTTCCTTGAAAGGTTTATTCTTGTTTTTTTTGTTGTTGTTTTATTTTGTGTGTGTACACATGGGAAACAACCTTTTAAAAAGTAACATGATCTAGGTCGTTATCATTCTTGATAATGACCTAGATCATGTTACTTTTTAAAAGGTTTTCTACTAAAATAAGGAAGGTAGAAAATGGGTGTGCAGTTTTTTCTTTATTATATAAATTACCAAATAAAAGCACAGGTTGGACTATCTGTTCTATGCACTGTCCCCTAGAAAGGTGCATGGCTCATACCCTCATTTTTCAGTCAGATGTCACCTTCTCAGACACTTTCTCGTGTCACCTTTTCCTGTTTTACATTTTCTTTATTCCACTTTATTAGCATCTGACATACTATGTACTTTACTTCTATCTGTCTCCTCCCAAATGAGAGCAAAAACTTTCAAGTAAAATTTTAATCGACTATAGTATTCATGTAGAAATTATTTGTAAGTTCACAGCTCAGTGAATTTTCATAAAAGGACACACACAGTTCACTCCCAGATCAGGAGATAGAATGCTACCGGTATTTTAGAGGCCTTCCTCATGCCCCTCACATTGCTAACACTGATCTAAACCCTCTCCTCAGAGGTTTCCACCCCGTGGCCTTCTTTGACCATGAATTAGTTTGATCTGTTTTTAATTTTATGTAAATGGGATTATATAGTATATATTGTTTTTTTTTTTGGTCTGGCTTAGCCCCCAACATTATATTTGTGAGTTTCATGTATGACATTGCATTTATACTTTGTTCATTGCTGTGTAATACCCCATTGTATAATCCTGATTTATCTATCCAATGCTTTGTTGACATATATTTAGGTGGATTCCATTTGGGGCCCTTATGGGTAGTTAGTCTTTTGTTTTGAAAAAGCCTGAAAGGCTCCCAGGCTACTACTTCTTCTGCCAAGACACATGCTTCCTCTGAGGCAATTCGCAGGGCTGACTACTTGCTTGCTTGAAATTGGGGAAAGAGGAAATAGTATCCAGTCATGTTTGTGTCCTCCATTAACTGACCTCTTTGACAAGAGAAATCTTGCCTTAATTATCTGTGGAACTTCAGTATCTAGCAGGGGCCAGGCACATAGTAATTTGAAGATTGCTTCTGAAGAATTATATAAGCTTTATTCTTAGAATGGCTGCTAGGGCTAGGGGAAATAATTTGTTTAGAAGGATCAGGGACAAAACTTAGTTTTACTGTGTTGATACTTCAAGCCCCCAAATAACAGGAGTTGTACATACATTGATAACATAAATTTGGCTGAAGAATCAGTGGTTCCTACTGATGATACTGCAAAAGGCATTTTCAGATAGGAAAAGCAGATAGCAGAGATACTAAATGAAACTTTTTGCCTTAATGTAAGGTACTTGTCTGGAGGTAGATGTCCTATACCAAACTTACTTTTTTTTAAGTGATAAATTATACATAACACAATTTATCATTTCAACCATTTTTAAGTGTACAGTTCTGACATTAAATATAGTCACACTGTTGCACAGTGGTCAATACATCTCCAGAATCTCCAGAACTTTTTCATCTTCCCCAACTGAAACTGTTTAAATACTGAAACTCCCCGTTCTCCTTCTTCCCAGCCCCTGGGAAATACTATTCTACTTTCTGTCTCTGTAGATTTGAACACTCTAGGAGCCTAACATAAAAGGACTCACAATATTTGTTTGGTATTAAGGAATAGAAACTTTGTTTAATCCAGATTCATTCACTCATTCATCTGTTAACCATTTACTGATATGCACACAGTGCTATTCTTTCAGGATATACTGTCCTCATGAAACTGATGTTCTTGTGAGAAAAACCGATAGCAAAGAACTAACATAAATTCTTCATAGATTGTATCAAGAGAGAACTAAACAGGAGCTATGAGAGAAAATAAAAGAGGGACAAATACTAAACTTGATGGGTAGACAGAGCCTCTTGAACAATGTGACATTTAAACTGAGACCTAAGATATAAGAAGGACCTGGCTGTGTGTACTGCCAGAAAAAAAGTGTTCCATGCAAAAGGAATAGCATAGGCAAAAGTAATATTAACAAAATACTTTGAGCCCCTACTGTGTGCTAAGCACTTTGCATTCTAATCTCTTAACCAGTTCTCAGATGAAAACTGTGGTTTACCATGCAACCTGCTTAAGGTTTCAGAGCCTAGAAACTTATAGTAAAATAGGGATGGAACTGAGGTATGCCTGTGCTCTATTCTCCTATAAATTACTTATGATTGAGATATCCTCCCCCCACCCCTTTAACTGTAGGCCTATTGATAAACTTTTACCAATTTTGAAAACTTTGGTTTACATGGAATTATAACAGACCTACTACTGCCCTGGTCTTAGGTTGTCAAATAGTAGAGAGGAAGAAAAATATTTTTATAGCCTATTAACTACTTTCTCAAGAATTTATGTACGAAACATTGTAGATACTTGGGGTCCAGCCTTCTAAGCCCCTTCTTAGGCACAATTCCAAGGTGTGGTAAGTGTGCAAACTGCAAATCCTGTAAGAAAGAGTGATAGATAAAAGAAAAAGTGGAGTCTTCTAGCCAAGATGGAGGGATAAGTAGGTACATTGTGCCTCCTTGCATAACCAGAAGAAGGACAATGACAAATTAAAAACAAAAGACAACCAGAGCTGCCAGAAAATTGAACTTCATGAAAGTCTGACAACCAGAGTTATAGAAGAAGTATTCATTCAGATGGGTGGGCTGGGAGGAGACAGGCAGTCAGGCGGAGAGGACTCACAGCAAGGTGGTGGCTGGAGGACCAGGCGAGGCAGCAGTTGGTGTAGTGGGCAGTCCCACATTTGCATGCTGGTAAACTGGTAGAAACAATTGAGGGTTGAGACAGACTGTGCAACTCAGGGTTCCACCGTGGGGGGAAAAGCCTCAAAACCTCTGACTGAAAAAACATGGTGGGGGTTGAGGTGGCTGGAGAAACTTCCAGCCTCACAGGAGAGTTTGTATGAGAGACCCACGGGATCTTAGAACATATACAAACCCACCCACTTTGGAATCAGCACCAGAAGGGCCCGATTTGCTTGTTGGTAGTGGCAGAAGTGACTGAAAGCTGGCCAAGAGCCCAGCAAGTGGCATTGTTCCCTTTTGGACCAGCCCAAAAGGGAGTTCCATTGTGGACCACCACAATGCAGCAAATGGGTTTCCCTGCTCTGTAAATACTTAAGGCTCCACCCCTTACTACGTCACAGACGTGTAGAGACAAAAAAAAAAATGGCCCAAATGAAAGAACAGATTAGAACTCCAGAAAAAATAGAACTAAGCAACAAAGAGATAGATAGCCAACCTATCAGATGCACAGTTCAAAACACTGGTAATCAGGATGCTCACAGAATGGGTTGAGTATGGTTGCAAAATAGAGGGAAAAGGGAAGGCTATGAAAAGTGAAATAAAGAAAAATGTACAGGGAACCAACAGTGAAGGGAAGGAACCAACAGTGTGGAACAGAAGGAAGAAAAAGAAACATCCAACTGGAAAACAATGAAGAGACAAGAATTCAGAAAAATGAGGAGAGCCTTAGAAGACAACTTTATGTGTTCCAGTATCTGAATCATAGGGGTGCCAGAAGGAGAAGAGGAGCAGCAAGAAATTGAAAACTTATTTGAAAACATAATGAAGGAGAACTTCCCCAATCTGGCAAAGGAAATAGACTTCCTTTCCTGGTGAAGGAAGCCCAGGAAGCTCAGAGAGTCCCAAAGAAGTTGGACCCAAGGAAGCACACACCAAGGCACATCATAATTACATTACCCAAGATTAAAGATAAAGAAAGAATCTTGGACACAGCAAGAGAAAAGGAGACAGTTAGCTACAAAGGAGTTCCCATAAGGCTGTGAGCTGATTTCTCAAAAGAAACCATATAGGTGAGAAGGGACTGGAAAGAAGTATTCCAAGTCATGAAAGGTGGGGACCTACATCCAAGATTACTCTATCCAGCAAAGCTATGATTTAGAATGGAAGTGCAATAAAGTGCTTCCCAGATAAAGTCAGGTTAAAGGGGTCATGATCACCAAGCCCTTATTATATAAAATGTTAAAGGGACTTATCTAAGAAAAATAAGATAAAAAATATGAACAGTGCCAGCAAACTTATAACTATCACCAATTGAACCTAAAAACCCGCACAAAAACAAATGAAGCAAACATCTAGAACAAGAACAGAATCACAGAAACAGAGATCACATGTAGGGTTATCAGTGGGGATGGGGAGGGGGGAGAATGGGGGAAAAGGTACAGGGAATAAGAAGCCTAAATGGTAGGTACCAAATAGGGGAAGGTTAAGAATAGTATGGGAAATGGAGAAGCCCAAGAACTTATACATATGACCCATGGACATGAACTAAAAGGGAGGAATACTGTTGGGACAGGGGTGTAGGACAGAGGGAAATAAAGGGGGGAGGGAATGGGACAACTGAATTAGCATAGTCAATAAAATATATTTTTAAAAAAGGTGGAACAAGTCTGAATTTGGGAAGAGCAGATGGACATCTATACTTTATTCTCCCAGTGAATGTCTGAAACCATAGGTAGTGCCGACCACTATATATACTATTTTTTTCTGTACACAGCCTATGACAAAATTTATAAATTAGACACATATTCACGATAATGAATAATAAAATAGAACATTTATAACAATATATAATCATGTGAAGTGGTCTCTCTCATTCTCAAAATATCTTATTGTACTGTACTCACACTTCTTATGATGATGTGAGATGACCAACTGCCAGACCTGTTCCTGAATTTGTGGCACCATCTCTTACTTGCACTGAATGGCTTGGTGTCTGTCACTTGTTCAGGGGATCCTTTGCCAAAATCTGTGCATAGAATTGATGCTTTCTGGTGCTACTCATTACAATCAATCAGCAACATTCTGTTAATGTCTTCCAAATTTAATACGTTTTCTATCTTAACTAAGTACTTATTATGCACTGTGGCCCTAACTTTTGCAATTTAGGGCCACAGCAGAAATTTCCAGTTTTTTTTCCTGTTTCATAATTTCATGGAGAGATTTGTTCTTACCAGAGACCTTAACATCATCAGCATACAGTTGTTTTCTTTCTTCACTAAGACAGAGACTTTCACTTTCTCACTTAAAGGAAGCACTTTCTGGCTTCACTTTGATATGTCCAAATTGCCAGCATCACTACTTTTGCACTTTGGGACCATTAGGTAAAATAAGGATAGACGGAATGCAAGCACTGCCACATTGTGTCTGATAACTGCGATGGCTACTAAGTGACTAATGGGCGAGAGTGTATATAGCATGGAGACACTGACGAAGGGATGATCCATGTCCCAGACTAGATGGAGGGAGATTTCTTCATGCTGCTGAGAACAGCACTCAATTTAAAACATGAATTGTTTGTTTGTTTATTTAAATATTTTATTTTTAGAGAGAGGGGAAGGGGGGAGAGAGAGAGAGGGACAGAGACATTTGTATGTGAGGGAAGCATTGATCTGTTGCCTCTTGCATGTTCCCAACCAGGGACCCAGCTGGGAACCCAAGCATGTGCCCTGACTGGGAATTGAAGTGGTGACCCTTCGCTTCACAGGCTGGAACTCAATCCACTGAGCCACATCAGCTGGGGCATATGTGAATTGTTTATTTCTGGAATTTCCCATGTAATATTTTTGGACCCCAGTTGATTGCTGGTATATGAAACTGTGGAAAGTGAAACTGCAGATGAAGGGGGACAGCTCTATCTCTGTGGCCCCAAAGGACTACACAGCTTTGTGAAGGTCATGCCAACCACTTGGCAGGTTTGCTGTTGGTGTTGTTGTTGTTAGTAAAACAAAATTTGGCCCTTAGTGAATAACACCTGGAGAAGAAAGTTTAGGCACCTTGCTGCCTTCCTAGTATTATTTCACTGATCAATATTATCTCCTAGAACAATTTGTTCAGGAGATATAAAACAGCTTATCCATCTGTAGATACTAAGTAACTTATTCTAATATTGAAGTTTCTGGTTTTAATGTTGCTTATATCTGGAATTTTGTTCCAAACCCTGATGTTAAAAAGAGTTTGGAGATGAATGAACTCTGACTTTCTGATACTGCCAGAAAAATTCAACATCTTTGCTGTAAACTACCCAAAAATGGTGGTGAAGTGCCTCATTGTAGCTTAGGAGGCCTTAGAGCAGTGCTATGTAATACAGCTCTCTGTGATAATGGAAGTTTTCTGTACTAAAGTGTCTGTAGACCGTATGTTGCTGGTGTGACTTAGACCTGAATTCGTAATTTAAATTTAGATAGTCCTGTATAACTAGTGGGTACCATGTTGGACAACACGGGCTTAGAGGTAACTTAAGTACTTTTTTATGAGGGAGAAATAAGTGACCACAAAGCAAAGTGAATTTTGGGACTTTTTCATGCATGTTACGAGTTCTTTTAGGGGTTATTCCCATATCCCACATAATCTTCATTTTTAAAAAATATATTTTATTGATTATACTATTAGTTGTCCCAATTTCCCCTCTTCACTCCCCTCTGCCCTGAACACCCTCTCCCACCCACATTTCCCCCATTTAGTTCATGTCCATGGGTCGTACATACAAGTTCTTTGGCTTCTATGTTTCCTACACTATTCTTACCCTCCCCCTGTCTATTTTCTACCTACCATCTGTGCTACTTATTCTCTGTACCTTTTTTCCCCTCTCTCCTCCTCCCACTCCCTTGTTGATAACCCTCCATGTGATCTCCTTTTCTGTAGTTCTGTTCCTGTTCTAGTTGTTTGCTTAGTTTGCTTTTGTTTTTGTTTAAGGTGTGGTTTCAGTTTGCTATTATTTTACTGTTCATATTTTTTATCTTCTTTTTCTTAGATAAGTCCCTTTAACAGTTCATATAATAAAGCCTTGGTGATGATGAATTCCTTTAACTTGACCTTATCTGAGAAGCACTTTATCTGTCCTTCCATTCTAAATGAAAGTTTTTCTGGATAAAGCAATCTTGGCTGTAGGTCTTTGGATTTCATGACTTGGAATACTTCCTTCCAACCCCTTCTTGCCTGTAAGGTCTCTTTTGAGAAATCCGCTGACAGTCTGATGGGTACTCCTTTGTAGGTGACTGTCCCCTCATCTCTTGCTGCTTCTGGGATTCTCTCCTTCATTTTGGTCTTGGCTAATGTAATGATGATGTGCCTTGGTGTGTTCCTTCTTGGGTCCAACTTGTTTGGGACTCTCTGAGCTTCCTGGATTTCCTGGAAGTCTATTTCCTTTGCCAGACTGGGGAAGTTCTCCTTTATTATTTGTTCAAATAAGTGTTCCACTCGTGGCTGTTTCTTTCCCCCTTCTGGTACCCCTATAATCCGGATGTTGGAACGTTTCAAGATGTCCTGGAGGTTCCTAAGCCTCTCCTCATTTTTTTTGAATTCTTGTTTCTTCATTCCTTTCTGGTCAGATGTTTTGTTCTTCCTTCTGGGCCACTCCCTTGATTTGAGTCCCAGTTTCCTTTCCATAGCTATTGGTTTCCTGGACATCTCCCTTCATGTCAATTAGTTTAGCCTTCATATGTTCCTCTAATTTGTGACTATAATCAACCAGTTCTGTGAGCATCCTGATAAACAGTGTCTTGAACTGTGCATCTGAGAGGCTGGCAATTTCTCGGTTGCTTAGAGTTATTGGCTCTGGGACTTTGAGTTCTTCTTGCGCCATCTTTTGGGCTGTTTGTGCCTGTTATGTAGCAGGATCGGAGTCCTAAAGTGTTCACTAGAGCAGGGCAACTAAGTCTGGGTTGTGACGCTGTATGTGGGGGCGGGGTCAAAGAGGAGCAATGGCATCCTGTCTGCTGCCTCCTGCAGCAGCCCCCACAGGTGCCGAAGCTGCCACTGTCACCGGGCCCATGCATTTCGTCCCACTGCATGCTAGTGCGCCACCACAGTGAGCCCTCCACCACTGGGTTTGCCCCCTGGGGCCTGCGTGGTCTGTCTCACTGTACGCGAATGTGTGACAGTGTTCAGTCTGCCCCACACCCTGGATCAGGGCCACTTGCGCGCCTAGGTCTGGGGATCTTTCCTGCCCCACCCTGCTCTGCTGCTGGCTCCGCCCATCTTACTGTCCCCGTGGAAAGATTAGTTGTAGTTGCACTTCTGTATAATTCAATTTTCTGTTTTTTGGTCGTGTCTTTGTTCTCCAAACCTTTGTTGTATTCAAACTTGGTTGTGGGAGAAGGCACAGTGTTTCCACCTATGCCTCCATCTTGGCGGAAGTCCGAATTTCAAGTTCTTTTTTTTTTTTAAATATATTTTATTGATTATACCATTATAGTTGTTCTATTTCCCCCCTTCATTCCCCTCCACCTGCACCCTCCCTCCCCCACCATTCTCCCCCCCTTTAGTTTATAACCACGTGTCTCAAGTTCTTTGGATTCTATATTTCCCCCACTATTCTCGCCCTCCCCCCTATCTATTTTCTACCGACCCTCTATGCTATTTTCTGTGCCTTCTCCCCCCTTCTCCCCCTCCCACCCCCCCCCCATTTCTAACTCTCCATGTGTTCTTCATTTCTATGGTTCCACTCCTGATCTAGCTGTCCTCTTGGTTTGCTTTTGTTTTAGGTGTGGTTGTTAATAACTGTGTGTTTGCTGTCCTTTCACTGTTCATATTTTTCATCTTCTTTTTCTTATATAAGTCCCTTTAGCATTTCATATAATAAGGGCTTGGTGATGATGAACTCCTTGAACTTGACCTTATCTGAGAAGCACTTTATCTGTCCTTCCATTCTAAATGAAAGTTTTGCTGGATAAAGCAATCTTGGCTGTAGGTCTTTGGATTTCATGACTTGGAATACTTCTTTCCAGCCCCTTCTTGCCTGTAAGGTCTCTTTTGAGAAATCCGCTGACAGTCTGATGGGTACTCCTTTGTAGGTGACTGTCCCCTTATCCCTTGATGCTTCTAGGATTCTCTCCTTCATTTTGGTCTTGGCTAATGTAATTATGATGTGCCTTGGTGTGTTCCTTCTTGGGTCCAACTTCTTTGGCACTCTCTGAGCTTCCTGGATTTCCTGGAAGTCTATTTCCTTTGCCAGACTGGGGAAGTTCTCCTTTATTATTTGTTCAAATACGTTTTCCACTCGTGGCTGTTTCTTTCCCCCTTCTGGTACCCCTATAATTCGGATGTTGGAACGTTTAAAGATGTCCTGGAGGTTCCTAAGCCTCTCCTCATTTTTTTGAATTCTCATTTCTTCCTTCCTTTCTGGTGGGATGTTTTGTTCTTCCTTCTGGTCCATTCCATTGATTTGAGTCCCAGTTTCCTTTCCATCACTATTGGTTTCCTGTGCATCTCCCTTCATTTCAATTAGTTTAGCCTTCATAAGTTCCTCTAATTTGTGACTTTGTTCCTCTAATTTGTGACTATAATCTACCAGTTCTGTGAGCATCCTGATAAATAGTGTCCTGAATTGTGCTTCTGAGAGGCTGGCAATTTCTTGGTCGCTTAGAGTTATTGGCTCTGGGACTTTGAGTTCTTCTCGCGCCATCTTTCGGGTTGTTCGTGCCTGTTCCATAGCAGGATCAGAGCCCTAAAGTGTTCACTAGAACAGGGCAACTAAGTCGCTGGGTTGTGACGTTGTATGTGGGGGCGGGGTCAAAGAGGGACAGTGGCTCTCACTGGTATTGCAGGGCAACTAAGTCGCTGGGTTGTGACGCTGTATGTGGGGGCGGGGTCAAAGAGGGACTATGGCGTCCTGTCCGTTGCCTTCCGCCTCAGCCCTCACCAGTGCTGCTGTTGCTGCAGTCACCGGGCCTAGGTGTTTCGTCCCAGTGCACGCGAGTGTGCCACAGCCGTCAGCCCTCGCCCCCTGGGGCCTGCGTGGTCTGTCTCACTGTGCGCGAATATGCGCCCGCGGTCAGCCCCGCACCCCAACTGGTTCCCATCTGCCTGCGCGCCTGGGTCGGGGGCCCTGTCCTGCCCGACCCTGCTCGCTGCTGGCTCCGCCCCTCTTACCATCCCGTTGAACGGTTAGATGTAGTCGGACTTCCGTATAATTCAATTTTCTGTCCTTTGGTTGTGTCTTTGTTTCTCCAAATCTTTGTTGTATTCAAACTTGGTTGTGGGAGAAGGCACAGTGTTTCCACCTATGCCTCCATCTTGGCGGAAGTCCCGAATTTCAAGTTCTGATAAAATTTTTTTTATTTAGCATTTGGTTATGTTTACAAGCTGTTTTAGTTACCGTTAGTTGATATTTGCATCTCTTTCAAATTGCTTAAGTATGTGGAACCTCTGCTTGCCTCCCTAAGGGTTGCAGTGTGTGTGTTGAAATTCCCTCATTGTGAACCATTAAATGTAAAAATCATGCAAATCAGTAATAAAGTAAAATTTATTCCTTTTCACACTACAATGCCAGATGAATTTACTGAATTAGTTTTGTGCCTCTCCCTCTCTCCCTATTTGCTTCCCCCTTTTCTGAATGAATTCTGAATGAATTTTCTGTAGGTCATAATTGCTACTTACTCAATTCATGTCACTTGGAGGGTGTCTTTGCAGGGTGACTGCAGTCTCTGTTTTAGAGGTCTCTCTTCCACTTTCAGTTGTTTCTACAAATGTGAGGTCAGGGTCTTTCAAAAATGATGCTATCTTTTGTTTACTTTTTAAAATGAGAAAACCGACTTTTGTGGTATCCCACTATAAGTCCTACTTAGGTTTTCAGTTTCTGTACAATTATATGGATGAATATTGTATAGGTAATATATATATGTGTGTATATATATATATATTTAAATATTTTATTTATTTATTTTTAGACAGAGGAAAAGGGAAGGAGAAAGAGTGGGAGAGAAACATCAATGTGTGGTTGCCTCTCATGTGTCCCCTGCTGAGGATCTGGCCTGCAACCCAGGCATGTCTCCTGACTGGGAATTGAATTGGTGATCCTTTGCTTCACAAGCTCATGCTCAATCTCCTGAGCTACACCAGACAGGGCTGGGTAATATATTTTTTGAGAGAATAAGCTGATCTAGATGGAAAACGATTGCCTTTTGGATATAAAGGAGTAAAATTGGTATATTAAGGAGGAAAATACCCAATGTCCTAAAAACGATTTCTTGGGCAATGATAATCACAGATGTAGGGGGATAGTTAAAGGGTTCTTTGGCCTTCTTTTTGTATTATGAACATGGTTCAGAATTTTACCATTTCATCTTGTTGTTCATATCTGGGGAGAAAGGATGAAATATTCAGCTCTTAATTAAAGAGTGTAACATTCAAAAAATGTATGTTGAAAAGAAATTAATAGCCTATAGATAGGCATTTAAAGAATTTTAAAGAAGCCCTTGATTGACTGTTTTTATGCCTTTTAACATAGAGTCCATCATTTTATGGCAAAGATGGAGAAAATGATTATGATATGTAATATATGAAATTTCTTTCATAGTATTTCTGTTTCTGTAACACATACTAAAGTAATGTTAGTTTTTCTCTTTCTTTTTCTTTGAAAACATTTTCTATTGTCGAAAATGGAAAGCAATCATTTTTAGGATAATATATGCTTTCTGCAAATATATTTACATTATAATACTGAAATGGACTATCAAAAAAGAATGCCTAAGTCTGAAGGCACTGAATCCAAATTCAAAGGCTTTATGCCTGCCACAAACTTTATCAACCTAATTCTTTGAGTAGATTTAGGGGACTTGTGCAGCCAAGTTCTTGTTATCTGCTAAAGGAGAAAAATGATGAAGCTATCATTGAACTATCCCTCAAATGACCCTAATAGCCACCTTTAAGAAATCTGTCTCCAAATTAACATTGATTCTAGATGATTATCTATTATTATTGAAATAAAACATTTCCTTTCATACTTATTTTATATTTTACATTTAGTGTACTTATACTTTATATGTAGTGTTAAAGAATGTCTTTGAATCTTTATTTTTTTATCTTATAATGCTTTAGAGATAAGTGCTTTCGTATAACTTAAAATGGTACCTAATTTTAAAAATGGGTATGTTATAGTAAACTATTAAAAAGATGACATGTCACCCTAACTGGTGTAGCTCAGTGGATTGAATGTGGGCCTGCGAACCAAAGGATCAAGGTTTGATTCCCAGTCAGGGCACATACCTGGGTTGCAGGCCAGTTCCCAGCAGGGGACACATGAGGACACAACCATACATTGATATTTCCCTCTCTCCTTCCCTTCCCCTCTAAAGATAGATAAATAAAATCTTTTAAAAAATGATATGTCTTTCATGGACTATTTTGGGTAGGAGAAAACATTTATGATATTGTATATTTTTATAAAGACTTGGTTGAAGTACAATTAGGAGTATTTTAGGTAAAGAGCATATGGAAGCCTAACATTTTTATCTTTTAATTTCCAGAGATATTTTGAAACATGGTTATATTTAAGTGTATTGCTACTCTATAGTGCTTGGAAATTTTACTAGTCTCTGTATTTTGTTCATTGTTGTAAGATCTGTCTTCAAGGTAGGTTTTTTTTTTTTTTTTTAAGAGAGACACACGTACATTTCCAGAATCTTTTGCATTCTTGATTCAATGCCAAGACATCAGTCTGTTGAATGTAATTTTACCTATGATTTATTATGAGAACAAATTTTTTAATGTTAGTAATTCATATTGTATAAAAACTAAAATCTAATATTTTTAAGTGTTGTATAGAGCAGGAAAATATAAAAACTGATGATCCTAAGTCTAGCCCTGTTTCAATTTGCTTCACCTTCAGTTATTTTTTCTGATTATGAGTCACAAGTGGTCCTTATTTTTCTTCAGACTTTACATTGATTATTTACACAGCCATTAATATAAAGACATTTCCAGTTTTCATGAGTAATTATGGGTGTCAGGTTCTTATGAAATGCTAGAGGACATTACAGATAGACCGCTGAGATTCAGTTTCTTGTTTGCATGTCATACTTCCTGCCTAGGAGCTAATGGACTGTGGAAACAGTGATGAACTTGAAGCGTTGTTTTAAGATCCAGTGTGCTGAATTTCCAGACATCAATTTAAAAATAAATTATGCTTATGAAAAGTATGTAGGGCATGTTTCTGCTAAAAGAAAAAATTCTGGGAAAAAATTGAATTGAATTGAGAGAGTTGGAGTACCATATAAAGAATGACTCATTCAAAGGACAGATATTTGTTATTTTTTATCTTTAATTAGACATTTAACGTATTCAAAAGCTAATGCATTTTGTTTGTTAAACTTAAAAGTTACATAGATCATAAATAGAAATGTTTCAGAGATGTTTTATTACTTAAAAGAAAGCAAAAATCAATATTAGTAGTTTACTTAATAAGTAATACCATTTATAAGGTGCTTTCACCCAAATCTCATGTGCACTTCACAGCAAAAACTATACCCATATTTCATGTTTGTGAAAACTGAGGTATGGTGTTGACTAAAGCAGGATCCCAAAGTGGATCTTGCTCTAATTCTGGTAATTTTCCCACTTCACACCTCTTTTATTGCTGATTTATAGGAGAGTCAGTGTGCCTTTTTAAAAGACAATGTCCATATTTTATTAGAATAATAGAGCTTTAAAGAGAGAAAAGTTGTTACAAGTCTGTTGCCCTCTTCTTTTAAAGTTCCAGCAATGAACTCTTTCCTTTCCTAGTTACTGCTCTTGTGTTCTAGGCACGCTGCCACCAGCAGGTAGCAGTGTAGTGTAATTATTCTTAATGCTCTGTACATTTTCCGGGGTTCAAGAGTTGCTTTTTACTTGTTTGTTCATTTATTCATTCAATAATCATTGCTAGACATTAGAATTAACAATGAAGTTTTAATTCTTTATTTGTATTTTATAATACATTTGTATTTCAAAGAAAAATTTAAATAAACTTTGCATAATGTCATTTATAATGAATATTTCTTTATATATTTAAGAATAGAAACATACTTCATTTTTACCAATGCTTCATCCTTCTTTTAGCTATTCTGGCCCTAATAATATGTATAGCTCCAGATTATAGTGTTTAATTTTATGCATTTTAAGACTTATTGGACCCTTAGTTGCTAGATATCACAGCTTTCAGGGTTTTAGGTTTACTTCACACATAAAATGAAGATGCCATTTTTCCTGGGTTGAACATTTTTCATAGTGAGCTTGTTCTGCTTTTGCAATAGTGACAAAACAAAGTAGAAAGTGAAGATTATCAGTAATTCTACTACCAGAGATATACACTGTATGCTTTTAAAAAGTGTGTTAAAATTTATTTTTTTAATGTATTTAAATTTTTAAAAATTATGGTAAATATATACATAACATAAAATTTACCATCTTAACTAGTTTTTAATTATACATTTCAGTAGTGTTTGGTCCCATTGTTGTGCAACCAATCTTCAGAACTATTTTCCTCTTGCTAAAGTGCTATACCCATTAAACAATAGTTCCCCTTTCCCCTCCTATCATCTTCTGGGAAATATCATTCTATTTTCTTTATGAATTTGGCTACTCTTGGTATCTCATGTAAGTGGAATATTGCATAGTATTTGTCTTTCTGTGACTGGCTTATTTCACTCAGCATAATGTCCTCGAGGTTCATCCATACTGTAACATGTCAGAATTTCCTTCCTGTTTTCCCACTGGATGTTTAAAAAAAAAAAACCCTCCAAGATGCTATAATATTATTTCTGTTGCTTTGTAAGTTATTTTTTTAAGCCCAACAAGGTGTCTTCCCAAAGACATCAATATTTATACATCCATTGCTACTAGGAATAGCATTCCTGTTCCACAGATGGAGAAAATAAGGCTTGGAGGTGAATAACTTTAAGTTTGTTAGTTGCAATGGCAGGGACTAAATCTGGGTCTGCTTGATTCTAGAGTCAAACTGTAGTGTCGTTTCTGTAGGCCAACAATATGATTATTGTGGAAAAATGAAGCAATTTTGAAGACAGATTTTTCTGGTAGCCAGAAGACTTGATGGTATGCTTTTGTTATGAGAAATTCCACAGCTTGAGTATTATGGTTTCAGCAGGCACAGATGTCTGTCTCTGGAAATATCTTTCAAATGTTATATTGCTTTATATTTTTCTCTTGTATTACTCATATTTGTGCTAAGACTAGATTACTGCTAAGAGGGCAGCAGTTGTCTTGATTAGAAATATATTTTTAATGATCTTTCAAAAAGCCAGAGATAAAAGAGCAGAGAGGAAATTACTTGCCTCTTATCTGAAGGATACTGAAAAGTGAAAAATGCTGAAACTCTCAGTGGTTTAGGTTAGATATCATGATTAATGTAACTCATTACAAGCATTTTAGAGGTAGAAAAGACCACAGAAAAAATCTAAACCTACTTCTTAATTTCATAAATGAGGTACTGTTGTGAAATGGCTAACCAAGTAGTTAGGATGTACAGTTAGGATGAAAATCTTGAGTTTTTTATTTCTCAAGAATTTTTTTTTAGCTATTGATGAACAAGGCTGTATTTGCTCTTACCAAACTAGATGTTACTTGCATTTTATACTGTGAGTGTACTTTGAATAATATTTCCTGGCTAATGGCACAGTTAAGGACATTTAGAAATCTTTTTTAGCCCTGGCTGGTATAGCCAGGGATTGAGTGTGGGCCTGTGAACCAAAGGGTTGTCCATTTGATTCCCAGTCAGGCAACTTGCCTGGATTCTGGGCCAGGGCCCCAGTAGGGGGTGTGCAAGTGGCAACCACACATTGATGTTTCTCTCCCTTTCTTTCTCCTTTCCTTTCCCAGCTCTCTAAAAGTAAACAAATAAAATAAAATAAATCCTTTTTAAAATTATTTATTTATTTATATTGTTATTCTATTACAGTTGTCCCAATTTTCCTCCTGTGCTGTGCTCTGCCCAGCCCACCCTCCACTCCCATAGTCAATCCCCACACCATTCATTGTCCATGTCCATGGGTCATTCATATATGTTTTTTGATAGAGATCTTAATGAATGATTTTCATTTTCATAGAATCTTTGCGGACTAGAGATATACATATGTGTGTTGGAAATGTTTTTGTTACCCTGAAAATAACTGATTTTCTGACAAGTCAATTCAGCATTTACCACTAATTCTAATTGATAGGGGATGAACATTGTAGTCGAGACCAAGTGTTGCTCATTGCATCACAAGAAGTGAAGGGAATTCGGATGACAGTTTTCTTGATCTGATCCATCAGGCAGTTGTTGGTGGAAACCTTTGTGAGTCTTGTTAATGGCAGAGTCCTAATTGAAGATCAGAGGTCTTTCAGAGAAAGGTCGAATCAACCAGAGTGAAGGTTATATATAGAACAGGGATTGGCACAGTATAGTCCAAAAGCCACCTGTTTTTTTTTTATAGCTTGCAAGCTAATGTTTTTTTGAAAAATATTTTCAAATGGTTGAAAAAAATTCAAAAGAATAATATCTCATGATACATGAAATAATAAGAAATCTAATTTCATAGTCTGTGAATAGAGTTTTATTGGACTGTAGCCATACTTATTTGTTTGTGTGTTGTTTACATGCTTTGACACTAAATTGCAGAGTTGAGTATTTGTAACAGACTGGATGGGACCACAAAATCTAAAATATTTACTGTTTGGTCCTTTATAGAAAGAGCATGCCAACATTCAATATAAAACATCAAGAATGATTTATGTTTTGAAGTGCCATGTAAATTTGTGACAGTCTTTGCTTACTAAAACCTAGGTGAATCCTACCATATTTCTTGAATTTCTCCACTGTTTTTTGCCTCTGGGAAAACCCACAATAATCCATTCATGACTATTTTCCTTGACTTCCTTTGCTATCTTCCAGTGGTTCCTTTTGCCAGCTAGGTGAACAGACCAAAACCCCGTGGGAAGGTATGTGGTTTGCTTAAAGAAACATCTACAGAGGGATTTTTGTCTGGCTTGGGTACCTCTCTATTTGTTGTGGAGGACCTGGATTTTTATTGTGATATTTCCACTAAAGCTTTAATTCAAATGTATATAAAATGACTCTCACTTTCAAAGTGTAAAATAAAATACAGGGTGTGGCACAAATAATGTCCCTTTTTGTTACAAATTTTTTATTACAGAATCATAAGCATGTAATTCTGTAACATAACAATATCACACTCAAGCACACCATATAACATTTTAGGTGAAATGTTCGAATTAAAACAGGCCTTACTTCTACCAGACCCTGTATTTATTGTTGGATCTGTATTTGTGGTGGAAAAATATCTTAGTCTTTCATGTTTTTTATCAGGCATTTTATAATTTTTGTCATGTTTCTTATGACTCTTAGTTTTACATAAAGCTCATATATGTGTGTGTGTGTGTATGTGTATTTTTTTTTGGTTGGCCTTAACCATTTAAACCAATGTCTCTCTTTTTTTAAATTTAATTCTTGTTCAAGTACAGTTTTCTGTCTTATATTCCCAGCCCTGCCCACCCCCCCAGTGCTCCCCACCTCCCTCCCATCTCCGCCCCCCACCTTAGTTATTGTCCATGTGTCCTTTATACTTGTTCATGTGAGTCCATCGCCTTTTCCCCTATGAACCAATGTCTCTTTTTAGAGTCATCTTCTGATGGAGTTCAAAAATAAAAGAATCAGTAGTTGGGAGACTATACTCCACCTCTTATAGAAGCTATTATCCCTTTCTTTCCAGCTATGGTTACTTGATATGAGTTTTCTTAGTTCCCATGTAAGAAAAGGGTGGCCCTGCTATTTTCTAAGAAGTCTGAGTTTTGTTGCCACTGGAGAGCTTTGAATTTTGCCATGATTGCCATCATTCTTTTAAAACATAGCAAATAGGTGTTGTTTATCCAGAAGGAACCCTTATCTGAAAGTTTGGATTTTGGTCAAGTACATCTTCGATGAGGTTTCATGACTTTGGTTATAATTGTGCTTTTGTGCTTGCCGAAGATGATTCTTAACTTTGCCATAGAGAATGTATAGTACTGGTCTGGGTGATGGTGTTGAGTTGAGCAGTTGAGTTCCCTTCTTATTTCATAGAACTGCTTTGTTACCTGGTTGGTGCTTGATTTTTCTCTGTCTTAGCTACTTAAAAATTTTGAGGTGTGTAGGGTATAGCTCACTTATGGGAAGAGTTGGGCTCACTCTGTTCAAATCTTTTTTTAAAGAACCTTTTTTGCAGTACAGTATTCTCATATTTTTAAAAAGATTTTATTTATTTATTTTTAGAGAAAGGGGGAGGGAGGGAGAAAAAGAGGGAGAGAAGCATCAATGTGTGGTTGCCTGTTGTGCAACCCCAACTGGGGTGGTTGCAGGCAGGCATTCAATCCACTGACCCACATCAGCTAGGGCTGAGTCTCTCATATTTTGAGGTAGTCTTGGGGCATCATAGGTAAAGCTAATCAAGGATGACAGAACATGAAAAGGAAATGCTGAGGCAGATGCCGCCTGAGGTGGGTGATAAGAAGCTTGGGAGAGCAGCAACATCTTAGATAAAGTTTCTTACCTAGAGTAAGGGGAAGTTGCGATTTGACTTAACTTGGACTTATTTGTGAGGAGGGTAGGAATAGAGATTGGAGGGAAAAGTCATATTCTGAAATTTGGAAAAACAGGGTGAGTGGTTATAATCCGATCCTAATGTTTTAATGTGCAATAAAATGAGTATAGGTCATGAATATGATACAAGATATGGTAAAATTACGGTTTTAAGGTTTAAGAGAGAGAGTGAAGTGGAGACATGCTTATATGCCTTCTCTCGGAGGGGGCCAGGCTATGGACTCAAAGAGCAAGAGCTACTCCAAGTAGGAAAGCCATGAAAGGGAGAGAGGAGAGCGGGGGAGAGCTTCGTTTCCGCCCCTGAGCTGTCCCTTACAGAAAACTTGGCACTCCATATCCAGGCTGTCTCAGTCATGTCCCATTTTCCTGCAGAAGCTTTACGGCTGGCACACAGGCCTTGTTGTGTCCTAAAGGTGTGACCCACCAGACTATGAAACTTCCAGTAGGCAGGACCTTCAAAAATTATTTCTATGTGTGTTTCATGTTTGTATATGTTTACTCATTTCTAGGTTAGGGACCTATCTAGAGAGGAACAGTGGGCCTGTGAACAGTCAAGGCTCTCTGGGAGTGTCAGCCATTCAGTATAAGTGCACTGGATTTGGACAATGTACCCTGGCTTCCTGGCTTCCCACACCTGAGGTGGGGTGTTTTCAAAGCTCCAGCAGGATGGAGGAGGGGAAGGCTGGATGAGGAGCAGTTACCTACAGGAGTTTCTTGGGTTTTCTCATTCACCTGCAGTTGGTTTAAAGTTGAATCCTAGATCCTTAGAGTTAGATGAGATTTTAGGGATCATCTAGTCCAATCTCCTTATTTTACCAGTGAGGGAATGGGTACCTACAGAGGTTCCAGGACTTATCTCAGACCAGAGAGGTAATGAGTGGCAGTGCTGGGGCTAAGTCCCTGGTCTTTTGATTCAGTAACTATGCTGCTTCTAGCCTGGGCCTTGAAGGGTTAAACTGTAGCAGAAATCTGGGATGCGGTTTCTGGGGTGCAGTGTGGGCTGCTGCGGAGTTAGTCAGTTGCAGTTAGGGCAGTGGTCTCTGGGCCGTACGCTACGACAAGTGACCCCAGAAAACTCTGACTCTGGTGACTTGCTACTATGTGGTGGGGAGCACAGTGATGTGGTTGTTGCTGTGGGCAGGGGTATCCAGGCATATATATGATCAAGTTTCCTTTGCTGAGGGTGAGGTGGGGATATAGGAGATTCTTGGGGAGGAAGGTAGATTAGTTGAAGGCTTTCCTAGTCAGGGAGCTTTGAAGTTAGAGGAAACTGTTCAAACTCCTTTTTATAAAAGAAGATTTTATTTATTTTTAGAGAGAGGGAAAGGGAGGGAAGAGGGGAAGAGAAACATTGATCAGTTGCCTCTTGTATGCACCCACCCCAGGCAGGGACTGAACCCACAACCCAGGCATGTGCTCTGACCAAGAGTTGAACCAGTGACCTTTTGCTTTGCAGAATGATACCTAACTGAGCCACACCAATCAGGGTGAAACTGCTCAAACTCTTTAGAAGCTAGGCAAGTATATACTATGACATTTGGAGAACTGAAAAGTAGTGAGGGAGGGACTTAGTGGTTGCTGGGAGTAGGGGACAGTGTAGTATAGGTCCTTTTATGGTTACAGCTTTATGCACTTGAGTACTTCTGCTTTATGGGCTAATGCATCCTTCATTGTAAACTATCACAGTGACTTTAAATGTTATCTCTTTCATTCTGTTTTTCTAATTTTTCCATTTATTGAAATTGAACATAGAATGTAAGATAATTTTTATAAACTCTGAACTAGAATATTTGGCAAACTGCAGAATTGGTTTTATTGGAAAGAATGAACCTGTTTTTTTGGAATGATTTTTCTTGTTTTGCTTCCATTTATTTATCACCTACTCTGTAGTGGTTAAGCACCAAGGACTCTGAGCTAGGCTACTTGTGTTGAATCCTGGATTTGGTATGTATAGTGTATGACCTTAGGTAAATTATTTACCCTCCATGCCTCAGTTTTCTCATTTATAAAATGAGGATAATACTTCATAGAGTTGTTGTGTTGGTTAAGTATGCTTATACATGAGTTAGAACAATGTTTGGTACACATTAAATGATGTTTACATATCAGCTGTTACGTTCCAAGCATTCATCTAGGACCTTTGTCACTTAATTTATGAGCAAACTGAGGCTTAAAGAGATCTAAAAACTTGCTTAGGATCATCCATCTAATAAATGGCAAAGGTGCAACTTGAACCTTGCCTGTCTTTCTCAAAGCCTGGCTTTTAACCACTCTCCTGGATTTCTCAGGTGTGTAGATCACTTAACTGTAGATTGTAGGTTTTATAGATACCCATGTACTTATTAATCTATTATACTTTCTAGGTTAATTTTTCATTATGTTCTCATTTTGTTAATAATGCATTTATTTATGCCCTGGCCAGTGTGACTCAGTTGGTTGGAGCATTGAACACCAAAAGGTTAGAGATTTGATTCCCAGTGAGGGTACAGGCCTAGGTGGTGGGTTTGACCCAAGTTGTGGTACATAAGGAAGGCAAACAATTGATGTTTTTCTCTCATGGCACTCTCTCTCCCTTCTTCTCTCTCTAAAATCAATAAGCATTATTAAAAATTATTTTTAAGCCCTGGCTGGTGTAGCTCAGTGGATTGAGCACGGGCCTGCGAAACCACACGATTGCAGTTCGATTCCCAGTCAGGGCACATGCCTGGGTTGCAGGCCAGTTCCCAGCAGGGGACACATGAGAGGCAACCATACATTGATATTTCTCTCCCTCTCTCCTTCCCTTCCCCTCTAAAGATAAATAAATAAATAAAATTTAAAAAAACCAAAAAATTATTTTTAAAATGAATTTCCTTAAAATATCTGTAACTTAAGAATTATAAAAATAAATGATAAAATAAAATAATTTAAAAAATAGTGTTACTCAAATAATTAGATAAGAACTTTAAAAATCCATGTTAAGCCCTGGCTGGTGTAGCTCAGTGGATTGAGCACAGGCCTGCGAACCACACGATTGCAGTTCGATTCCCAGTCAGGGCACATGCCTGGGTTGCGAGCCAGTTCCCAAGAGGGGACTCTTGAGAGGCAACCATACGTTGATGTTTCTCTCCTTCTCTCCTTCCCTTCCTCTCTAAAGAAAAATAAATAAACTCTTAAAAAAAATCCATGTTAACAGTACTAAATTGTGGAAGGCATAAAATGTCATTTTATAAGACATCTGATAATGGCTATCAGTGTTTGCACAAACTTGGAAATTAAGACATTATTAGGCATTTTGAACTTACCATTTTAAAACAATCATGGCATTCATGTTTTATTCATTTGCATATTTTAATTACCAGGAAGAAATTACTATGTCAAATTTTTTAAAATATGTATTTTATTGATTATGCCATTACAGTTGTTCTTTTTCCCCCCTGCATACCCCCTCCCCCCTGCATACCCCCTCCCCCCTGCATACCCCCTCCCCCACCATTCCCCCTTTAGTTTATGACCACATGTCTCAAGTTCTTTAGATTTTATATTTTCCCTACTATTCTTGCCCTCCGCCCATCTATTTTCTACCTACCATCTGTGCTACTTATTTTCTGTACCTTCTCCCCCCTTCTCCTCCTCCCACTCCCCTGTTGCTAACCCTCCATGTGTTCTTCATTTCTATGGTTCTGCTCCTGATCTAGCTGTCCTCTTGGTTTGCTTTTGTTTTAGGTGTGGTTGTTAATAACTGTGAGTTTTCCGTCCTTTCACTGTTCGTATTTTTTATCTTCTTTTTCTTAGATAAGTCCCTTTAACATTTCATATAATAAGGGATTGGTGATGATGAACTCCTTGAATTTGATCTTATCTGAGAAGCACTTTCTCTGTCCTTACATTCTAAATGAAAGCTTTGCTGAATAGAGCGATCTTGGCTGTAGGTCTTTGGATTTCATGATTGGAATACTTCTTTCCAGCCCCTTCTTGCCCGTAAGGTCTCTTTTGAGAAATCCGCTGACAGTCTGATGGGTACTCCTTTGTAGGTGACTGTCCCTTATCTCTTGCTGCTTCTAGGATTCTCTCCTTCATTTTGGTCTTGGCTATGTAATTATGATGTGCCTTGGTGTGTTCCTTCTTGGGTCCAACTTGTTTGGGACTCTCTGAGCTTCCTGGATTTCCTGGAAGTCTATTTCCTTTGCCAGACTGGGGAAGTTCTCCTTTGTTATTTGTTCAAATAAGTGTTCCACTCGTGGCTGTTTCTTTCCCCTTCTGGTACCCCTATAATCCGAATGTTGGAACGTTTCAAGATGTCCTGGAGGTTCCTAAGCCTCTCCTCATTTTTTTTGAATTCTTGTTTCTTCATATTTTTCTGTTTGGTCATTTTGTTCTTCCTTGTGGGCCACTCCCTTGATTTGAGTCCCAGTTTCCTTTCCGTCACTATTGGTTTCCTGTGCATTTCCCTTCATTTCAGTTAGTTTAGCCTTCATTTGTTCCTCTAATTTGTGACAAAAATCGACCAGTTCTGTGAGCATCCTGATCAGCAGTATTTTGAACTGTGCATCTGTGAGGTTTGCTATTTCTTTTTCGCTTAGAGTTATCGGCTCTGGGGCTTTGAGTTCTTCTTGAGCCATAATGTTTGGTCTGTTTGCACCTGTTATGTATGAGGAGCGGAGCCCTAGGTGTTCACCAGGGTGGGGTGACCCAGTCACTGGGTTGTGACGCTGTATGTGGGGGCGGGGTCAGAGAGGAGCAATGGCAGTCTCATCTGCCACCTCCCACCGCGGCCCCCACAGGTGCCGAAGCTGCCACTATCACTGGGGCCTGCTTGTTTCATCCCACTGCATGCGAGTGTGCCACCGCAGTGAGCCCTCCACCACTGGGTTTGCCCTCTGGGGCCTGCGTGGTCCATCTCACTGTACTCGAATGTGCGACCGTGGTCAGTCTGCCCCACACCCTGACTGGGTCTGGGCTACTTGCGTGCCCAGGTCTGGGGATCTTTCCTGCCCTACCCTGCTCTGCTGCTGGCTCTGCCCCTCTTACTGTCCTGGTTGAAGGGTTAGTTGTTTTCGGACTTCCGTATAATTCAATTTTCTGTTCTTTGGCTGTGTCTTTGTTCTCCAAACCTTTGTTGTATTCAAACTTGGTTGTGGGAGAAGGCACAGTGTTTCCACCTATGCCTCCATCTTGGCGGAAGTCCTCCTCATTTATTTCAATTTGGGTCATACTCAACAGCCTTAAACTACGAATTATAATCGATCAACATTTCTCCCCTCTGGGCCAGAAGGTTCAGAGTACAAACATCTGAGTTCAGATTATGCCACAAAGAGAATAAAATATACACATAGTCCACAGTAGGGGTGTCAAGCTCATTTTCACTGGAGGCCACATCAGCCTCGCGGTTGTCTTCAAAGAGTCAAAATAATTTTAGGGCTGCATAAATGTAATTACTCCTTAACTGTGAAGGAGTTGAAATTACATTTGGCCCTTTGAAAGCAACCTCAAGGCTGGTGTGGCCCCTGGTGAAAATGAGTTTGATACCCCTGGCTACAGAGAGTCTGTTTCTGTAAAAGTGTGGCTTGATCTTATAGGTGGAATTAATGTCATGTAATGTGATGAAGAATTGGAGAATTTCAGTTTTTATCTTAAATCTTCTGAGTGTTAACATGTCCAGATTATCTGATGGATGACTAGACTCTTTTTAAAACTGCACAACCTTGTCTGAATCTCTAGGTACACTAAAGAGTAGATTGGTACAGGTTTAGGAATAAAGTTAAGGTTAAGCTAACCATGGATGGTGGTTGCTTGGTGAGTGAGGGATTTCCTTAGATAGGGTGGAGCGAATATGGGGTGAGAGGTGAGGTGCTGACAGGAGGTAGAGCAAGAGTCTTTGCACAAAATGTGTACAACTAATTCAAAATTATATTACCCTGAATTTGAACTTTTGGGTAATGGTGACATGGTTTGCTGATGGATTACATTTCAACTAAAGAACAAAGGCTTTTGGAAGATTTTTCACTAGGACAGAGACCCACTTTCCATACCTAGTATAATGACAAAAGCCCAGTGGATGGACCTTTGGGAGGATAACTAATTATGGTATACAAATCAGATATGTGTGAAATCAATAATTTAAAATGCAGCTTTTAGGAGTTTGCTATGTAGTACTTCTGTGGTGAATACTTTTGAAGATAAACCATCTTAAAGTAATTAATTGCCACATAATTTTTTTTATAGTTTGTATTTCCTAATTTAGAGTTCCTTTAAAGCTAGTATACTACTAGTACCCACCTCTCTCTCTCTCTTTTGTGTTTGTATTTTGAATTTATTTCCTCTTAAGATTAGTATACCAGAATTTTTGTTCTAGGGATCGGAAATAAAATATACTTACCTCTTAGAAGGCTTACTATATGTATGGTACTGTGTTGAAGCAGGAGGGAACACACGTTATAGTCATATGCAGAGAAATCATTTTTCTAAGATCATACCTGGGAGCTTTACTATAAGTATGCTTTTAATGATAAATTTGTACTTTTTAAAACAAAGAACAGAATACTTGATTCTTTCACTTTTATGTAGTTTATATACTGTCATTAAAATGCTTCTTTTTTTCTGTTTTTAAGTAATGTTTTATAAATGTGTAGGTAGTATTCTAAAGGACAAACTTTAACATGTTAAATAGACATCAAGAGGAATGTCTATTTAGACTTATATTCCTAAGAAAATAAAACTTTAATATGAACAAAGGGGATGGCTTCAGAGAAAGTCTAGATGTGGCACTTTAAAAATTAGTTGTTATGTCTACTCTAGAGAGAATAATACGTGGCTTAAGTTTTTACCACATTAGTAGTGCATCAATTAAATTAGTTGTGTGGTGTGGAAGGAAGCTACTTTGAATGTTGTCTTCTACAAACATTTACAACCATTTATATACTTGCACATATAGGTATATTTAGTCTCTTAAGCTTTAAGGAAAATAACACGTTTTCAGTTCATGGGAGAGTGAAATATCTTTAGATTAGAAAAGATAATTATTTTTGCTATCAGCACAGCACAACCACATATGACATCATCATACCACTGAAGGGGATATCCTCCCATGGAACACTGATTCTTAATGATTCAAGAATAGATTTATGTTTCAGGTTTTTTTTCTGGAATGTTTTTTCCCTCTTGTGATTTCCATGTTATTCACGTGGTTTCCCCTCAGTTTTTTCAGGTCTCTGTTGAAATGCCGCCTTTTTGAAAGGATAGCATTACCTGACAATTTTCCCTAAAATACCCTCCCATTCAATCACTCTTCATCCTCTGATTGCTCTTACCTTTCTTTATAACACATAGTGGTAATACTACCACTTGACGTATTACATATTTGTCTTTCTCACCCACTAGAATAAAAGCTCCAAAGAGGAGGTAGATGAAGGAGTTTGGTCATGGCTGTGCCCCTACAGTGCACAGAATTGTAAGTTGCCAGGAAATAGTTGTTGAGGGAATTTGTGAATGGGGCTTCATCTAATAGTGACTATTAACATATTTTAAGATTTCACTATTATTTTCCTTTATCAGTACTATTCTAATTTAACAGTAGTTATTTTAACCACTATTTATTTTGAATATTGATATTTTCTTTCATTGCTAATTTTATCCTGAAATTAATAGTACTCTCTTAACCCGTATAAGGGCAACGTTGCAGGCAGGCAGGCAGGCATAATTAGAATTGATAATTTAAAGATCATTTTGCTTTTGGGATGTATTAATGTGATTTTTTGGAGTGTCGTGCAGCATATTATATTAGTTTTATTCATTCCATTTCTTTTTCCTTAGGCAACACATTAAAATTTGTCTTCATTCTGTGAGCTCATGCCAGTTAACTAGAGGAAGGAATCAGAGCAAACTAAATCTGTGGAATCTGTTTTGTCAGCTCTGGATCCCAAAGTGTTTAGAAACACCTCAGGCCTTCAGAGATTATAGAAAACTTAATTGGAGTCAGATGTTGTCATTTGTGTCCAGTTTTGCTAGCAAGTGAGATACATAATGTTTTTAACATAGTTACAGTTTTCTAAAAAACAGACTTCTTGAAAAATATTACAGCCTTTTACTTCTCTTAGAAGTTTGCTGTAAGAAATAAATATAGGTGCTCAGAAAAATGCATTTATATGAGCATATATACACCCTCATGTATGAGCTGAGAAAAGAACTCTACCAATAAGTCAGCGAAAACAATGATCATACTTGGACTGTGGCTTCTGTATGAAAATCTCTCTTACCCAAGGATCATTTTCTTATTCTACTTTTTTTCTTGCCTTTCTGATGTCCACGTCTATCCATTATTTGCGTGACTTATTCCTGTGTAACATTTGATATGCAATTGAAATAGATCTTATGTAAGATAACATTCTGGTTTCAACCCTTTGGAAGGTTGTTGACCTGACTGATTATTTTGGGAGGGATGCATTTTTTTTTAATTCTTACAATTTTTGGTATAGCCCTTTCTGTCATTTTCCTTTCTCTTTTAAGGATTTTTTCCTCCACATTTTAAATTAATTTCTACCTTTCTTTCATTTTAGTTGAATTCTTAAAGTATAATTTTGGTAATTATGTATTCATATCTCAAGAGGCATTATGGGAATGCAGTTAAAAGCATGTATTTTGGAGGCAGATTGTTTAAGTTTGAATCTCAGTTTATCATTTACTACCCTGAGTAGCCTTGGCAAATTGTTTCATCATGTATCAAGTGTGGATAATAATAGTATCTACCTTGTAGGGCTATTATGATGATTAAATAAGTTAATACATGTGAAGTTCCTTGTATAGTATCTGGCACATAGTAAACACTCAGTAAATATTAGTTAATTGTTATTCTTTCTACAACAAAATATTTACTGTTCGTCTTATACATAGCATCATTGTATTTTCTTATTTTCAGTGAGATAAAGGTCAAATTACCTTGAATAACTTATGTTCCACACAATAGAATATTACACAACCATTAAAAGGATGAGATGGATCTACAAATATTGACCAGAGAAGCTATTAATGATATTTTAGGTGGTAATTTTCTGTTCCACATTTATATCAGAATTTAATGTTTAAAAGCTGTATTATATAGAGACATCTTTGTGTAAACATAAGAAAACATTGGAAAAACTGTACACTTTGGATGAACAGATGCAGAGGAAATAAACTCTTAAGCTTCCTATTTTATATGATTTTAAAAGTGTGGAATTATGGGAATGTATATATGCACATACATTTCAATATTTTTTAAAACATTAAAACCAAGTTTATTTGTGTTGGATAGACATTCTAAGAAAGTCTGTATACTTCTAGCTTTAAAAAAAAAAGATTTCTAAGAGTAAAGGTAGTGCATAAATGCTTTTATCTGTGCAGTGAGTCAAGAGACAAAACATAAATACCTCCAGTTATTTCTTTACATGGGTAGGTCAAAAAGAACTATGGTAGTTGGTCATAAATGCCCACTTACAAACAGGTGTACACAGGTGTGTGCGCATAGCCATAAAATGATTGAGTTACTCTGGAAAATAACAGGAATTCTCATTAGAAAAAATGCAGAAATATAAGGTGAAAGGAATAGGATAGGAGAAATACGTGTACATATATTTAGAGCAGTGTTTTCACATTTGATTAATAGTTGCAAAATTACTAATGATGTAATCACTAACATTTGAGTGCTTACTTTGTGTCAAGCAGTGTTCTAAGCACTTACACTGTTATTTGCCTGTTATATTTGTGTGTATTTATATGCCCAAAATATGTGTTCAATAGTATACATATTTGTACATTTTTGTGATTGAGAATACAATCCTTGATCTATCAGTCTACCATCAGCCTAGAGAAAAAAAGAGAATCAATTCTATAGTTATTTTTAAAGGTAGATTATTTTTCTCATTTTTGATATTCTTATTTCTTTGCAGTCCTACTTGCTGCACAAAACCAAGAACACTGCTCCGCATGATATTTTTGTGGTTAGTTGCTATAAAGCCAATATTTAAATTTCACTGAGGTCTCTTTTAGTGCCCGGTATCACAGGCTGAGGATCTTGTCAGGAGGGGGAGATATATATGTGCCTCTTGGATCTTATGCATTTTGTGACAAAGGAATTCCCCTTTGAGTCGCCTGTTCCCTTGAAGGCCCTGGAGCCTCTGGCTCAGCAGCGCGGTTGGTCTGTGCGGTGTCTCTGACGTCATCAGTGTATGCATAAGCCCTGCTATTGTCTTACTGCTACAGCAGGGCTGGGGATTGCAGTATCCTCTGTTGCTGCTGCTGCCAGTCCTGCCTCTGCTGCTACCTAGTCTTGCCACACCACATCCCAGAAGAGCCACGTTGGCCTGCCTTCCCCTATTGAATTTCAAAAGCAGCTCTTTGGTTTTGGTTTGTGGTGCTGTAGGAAACCTTGCTTCTCAGTCACACTGGAGAACACTGAAGCTTGTAAGAGGAGAATCTGGCAGCTGGACACAGCTTGGACTGCATTGTCTGTCTTCAGAACCCCTGCTGTGTAGAGACTCATCTCTTCACTCTTACACATACATTCTCCTCAATTTTTCTTCCTTCTCTTTTTCCCACTTTCTTCAATATTTTTTTAAAGCAGCCTTTGGAGCCAGCCATGTTTGGCACCGAATCTTCATGTAAGTAAATGGATTCCACTTATTTGCTCTTTAGAAATCTGCTTGCTGTCATGATTGCATTGGCTTGGAGTTCATAACACTTTGCCTTAGGTCATTAACAGCCTTTGCATTTTTGCTCTAATTACAAAGGAATTGATCTCAGGGAAAGGACTGGCCCTTAACTGGGTTATTTATACTTAAGGCCAGGGATGTCAATGTGGTCAAAACCAGGCCTTCAGAAGGGAGGGAGGAACACGGGAATCCAGGCAGCCTCCTTAGAATGTGTTAATTGATAGGATCAAGTCTGTCACTGATTTATTGTTATAGCTTCTGTAATGGTCCTTAAGCCTTAAAAAAGATACAGGGAGGATCAGTGATGATAGTGTTTATTAGAAAAGAAAGAAGGGCTTACATTTTTTAAAATCTAAAATGAATAAAAAGGTATCATTATAACCTCTTCTTCTGTATTTTTATAAAAACATAGGTATAGACATTTCATGTGGCTTAAAAAAGAATAAGAAATATGCTTTATTTTTGAAGATGGATTTTTAAATTTGCACAGTAGCTTTAATTTTGATATGCTGGTGAGCATCACAGTTGAGCAGCATCATATCTGTCTTAAAACTTATGCAATGAAATTGTTTTGGTGCAGAAGCAGGCCCTGCACAATGGGCTGGGCTGGACAGCATTAGTAGACAGCTAAAATTGGTTATTTATAAAATAATGACCAGCCCAAGTAATTTGAGGATTATTTAACATTCGATGTAGACTAATATAACTTGTCAATGCAGTTGTACAGGCTCTGCAGAATATTTGGTCATATCTATAAGCAAAGGTGTGTTCTAAAGAGACTCGATCTGCTGGCCTACAACATTAAAAATTGGCAAGACACTGTATCTTTGAGAGGAGTAGGGGTCTAGGGTGGAAATTTAAGAAACACATTTCTTATGAATTTGTGATTTGACATTTTCTTTCTGATCTCAGGTGATCGGTGTGACTATTTGTGCAGTTGATGATTATGCTAGAAGAGAAGTACTTCAAGAGAATTTATAATCCTTTGTTCTTTAGTTTTTTGGTTGCTTTTTAAAGGGGTTAATTATTTTTGTTTCACATGGTAGCTTCCCATTTTTGAAATTACCACATTGTCTAATCAAGGTCAAGATACATTAACAATAAGATGCAGTGTCTCATTTAGCATGTGACAATATTTTTTTCTAATAATTTAAAAATATTTTTTGAATTCACTTAATGGTACATTTGGAATTATTGTTGTAGGGGCTAAAATATATATATGTAATACTTTTGTCCCCACCTTCTAAGTTCTAGCTGGGCTAATAGTCAAATTAATAGAGGCAGGTTAACAGGAGAAAATCAACTTTTAATACATGATTATAGGAAATTTGCAATAAGCATGAAAATTGCAAAGATAGTGAGTTAAAATTGGGTATATATGACATTTTGGACAAAGGAGAAAAATTGGCAGGGGGGGATGGGATCCTACATTTGAAAAGTGAGACTGGGTGATTTACAGGTAAATGAGGAAGAGCAGAACACATATAGGAGGTAATTTTTTGTTAGGCAACCCAGAAACAATGAGACATGGGATAATCTAGTAAACAGGCCTCTGTTTGATGCCCTCCCATCCACCATACTCAGTTCAAATTACGCTGCTAAGGGGAGCATTCTAAGACTTCCTTCCTGGAGTAGGTCTTGCCTCTGAATCTCATATGCAGGAAAGGGAGGGGGCAGGGTCAAAAGGGTCTTCTGTTTCTTAATAAACAGCTTAAAAATCAGCATCCCAAAAGGATAAATAAACTTTTGATCTTCATTGTCACCTCAGAAATAGAAACAGATTATTAAGAGGCAAAGGCCTTCCAGTTGCATTTCAGTTATGGAATTTTGTTTATGTATGAACATAGGTATGTGCAGAAATATTTATCTACTAAAGGAAAATTAGTATTATTGTGTAGCTGAAAATGGAAGCTGAAACTCTTCTTGGGGGGCGGTCTTTGGGTTTTTAGATTAAGGACTCTAGTCTGGCCAGGTATCTGCTTTACTAAGCAGATACAGCCTTTCTTTGGCTTTTTAATCTACACTTTAGGATATATTTTTATTGATTCTGTTTAGAGAATTGCAGATTTTAGAGAGTGGTGGGAGAGAGAGTGAAAGAAAGAGAAACATTGATGCTCATGAGAGAAAACTATCCATGGGTTGCTTCCCATTTGTGCCCTCATAGGGGATGGAACACACAATCTAGGTATATGCCCTGACCAGCAATCGACCCCACATCCTTTTGTTGTATGGGGCGATGTGCCAACCAACTAAGCCACCCGGCCAGGGCAACATAGCCAGCCTTTTTCTTTCCTTCTCCTTCCTTCCCTCCTCCCTCCCTCCCTCCCTCCCTCCCTTCTTTCCTTCCTTCCTTTTTAAGATTTTGTTTTATTTTATTTTATTTTTTTTAGAGAGAGGAAAGGGAGGTAGAAAGGGAGAGAAACATTGATGTGAGAGCTACATCAAAAGGTTGCCTCTTGCATGCCCCCAACTGGGGACATTTCTTATACTATTCTTAACATACCCCTGTCTATTTAGTACCTATAAAATTATGCTTCTTATTCCCTGTACCTTTTACCACATTCTTCCCCTTCCCCCACCCAACTGATAACCCCTCCAGATGATCCCCATACCTATGATTCTGTTCCTCTTCTGGTGGTTTGCTTAGTTTGTTTTTTTTTTAGGTTCAGTTGTTGATGGTTGTGAATTTGTTGCCATTTTAATGTTCATATTTTTTTATCTTTTTCTTAAATAAGTCCCTTTAATGTTTCATATAAAAGGGGTTTGGTGATCATAACTCCTTTAACTTGACCTTATCTGGGAAGCACTTTCTCTGCCCTTCCATTCTAAATGATAATTTTGCTGGATAGAGTAATCTTGGATGTAGGTTCTTGCCTTTCATGACTTTGAAGACTTCTGGCCAGTCCCTTTTAGCCTGCAAAGTTTCTTTTGAGAAATCAGCTGACAGTTTTATGGGAACTCATTTGTAGGTAACTGTCTTCTTTTCTCTTGCTGCTTTTCAGATTTTTGTCTTTAACCTTTGGCATTTTAATTACGATGTGTCAGTGTAGTCCTGTTTGGGTCCATCTTATTTGGGACTCCTTGTGCTTCCTGGACTTGCATGTCTCTTTCCTTCAACAAATTCAGGAAGTTTTCTTTCATTATATTTTCAAATATGTTTTCAACTTCTTGCTCTTTCTCATCTCCTTCTGGCATCGCTGCTTCAGATGGTAGTAGGTTTAGAGATGTCCCAGAGATTCATTATACTATCCTTGTTTTTTTTGATTGTTTTTTCTTCTTGCTGTTCTGGTTGAGTGCTTATTTCTTCCTTATGTTCCAAATCGTTGATTTGAATCTCAACTTCATCCACTCCATTGTTGGTTCCTGGTAGATTCTTCTTTATTTTGCTTACTGTAAACTTCTTCTTGTTTGTTTTTTTTATGTTGTTGAGTTACTCAATGAGTTCTTTTTTTAAATATACTTTATTGATTATGTTATTACAGTTGTGCCATTTCCCCCTTTCACTCCCCTCCACCCTGCACTCTCCCCCCACCCACATTCCCCCCCTTTAATTCATGTCCATGTGTCATACTTATAAGTTCTTTAGCTTCTACATTTCCCATACTATTCTTACCCTCCCCCTGTCTGTTTTCTACCTACCGACTATGCTACTTATTCTCTGCACCTTTTACCCCTCTCTCCTCCTTCCACTCCCCTGTTGATAACCCTCAATGTGATCTCCATTTCTGTGGTTCTGTTCCTGTTCTAGTTGTTTGCTTACTTTGCTTTTGCATTTGTTTTAGATGTGCTTGTTAATAACTATGAGTTTGCTGTCATTTTACTATACATATTTTTAATCTTCTTTTTCTTAGATAAGTCCCTTTAACATTTCATATAATAAGGGCTTGGTGATGAAGTACTTCTTTAACTTGACCTTATCTGGGAAGCACTTTATCTGCCCTTCCATTCTAAATTATAGCTTTGCTCGATAGAGTAATCTTGGATGTAGGTCCTTGCCTTTAATGACTTGGAATACTTCTTTACAGTCCCTTCTTGCCGATAAGGTCTTTTTGGAGAAATCAGCTGATAGTCTTATGAGCACTCCTTTGTAGGTAATTGTCTCCTTTTCTCTTGCTGCTTTTAAGATTCTCTCCTTATCTTTAATCTCAGGTAATGTAATTATGATGTGCCTTGGTGTGTTCCTCCTTGGGTCCAACTTCTTTGGGACTCTCTGAGGTTCCTGGACTTCCTGGAAGTCTATTTTCTTTGCCAGAATGGTGAAATTCTCCTTTATTATTTGTTCAAATAATTTTTCCACTTGTTGCTCTTCCTTTTCTCCTTCTGGTACCCCTATAATTTGGACGTTGGAACATTTAAAGATGTCCTGGAGGTTCCTAAGCCTCTCCTCATTTTTTTGAGTTCTTGTTTCTTCCTTCTTTTGTGATCAGATGTTTCTTTCTTCCTTCTGGTCCACTCCATTGATTTGAGTCCCAGTTTCCTTCCTATCACTATTGGTTTCCTGTACATTTTCCTTTATTTCACTTAGCATAGCCTTCATTTTTTCCATCTATTTTGCAACCAAAATTCAACCCATTCTGTGAATATCCTGATTACCAGTGTTTTGAACTGTGCATCTGATAGGTTGGCTATCTCTTTGTTGCTTAGTTGTATTTGTTCTGGAGCTTTGAGCTGTTCTTTCATGTGGGCCATTTCTTTTGTCCTGATGAGCTATTACATGTGAGGGGTGGAGCCTTAGGTATTCACCAGGGCAAGGCAACCCACATTGCTCTGTTGTGATGCTGTATGTGGGGAGGGGGTTCGAGAGGGAACAATGCCACTTGCTCAGCTCTCCACCAGCTTTCAGTCACTTCCTCTACTACCCACAAGCAAATTGGGCCCTTCTGCTGCTGATTCCCATGTGGGTGGATTTGCGTATGTTCTAGGATCCTGTGGGCGTCTCCAACAAACTCTCCTGCGAGGCTGGGACTGTCTCCTGGCACGTCAACCCCCACAAGTGTTTTCAATCGGTGTTTTGATGCTTTATTTCCCCACGCTGGACCCTGGTTGCTTGGTCTGTCTCACTCCCCAATTTCACCTGGTTTTTCTGTGTGTGAATGTGGGACAGCTCAGTCGGCCAGCTGCCTTGTGTGCTGCACCCCTCCACAGTCCACCACCTCACTGGGTCCACCAGCTGCTGCCTTGCGTGCCCAGGGTCTGCCAGCTGCCACTTTTCCCACGACTCCTCTCCACCCGTCCAGGTCACTCTATCCCTCCTACTGGTCTGGATGAGTATGTCTACTTTAACTCCTTGGTTGTCAGACTTTTATACAGTTCAGTTTTCTGTCAGTACTGGTTGTTGTTTGTTTCTAAATTGTTGTTGTCCTTATTTTGGTTTTGCTAGGAGGCACAGTGTGTCTACCTACACCTCCATCTTGGCTGGAAGTCAATGAATTCTTTTAGCATCCGGATAAGCAGTGTTTTAAACTCTGCATCTAATAGGTTGGTTATCTCCATTTTACTTAGCTCTTTTCCTGGGGTTTTGTTCTGTTCTTTAATTTGGGTGGTATTTCTTTGCTGTTTCAATATGACAGCTTGCTTGTGTTTGTTTCTGTGTATTAGGTAGAGCTGCCTTGACTCCTTGTCTTATTAGCGTGGACTATTGTAGGAAAGGCACCTGTAAATTGTGTGGGGTGGAGCCTTAGGTAATAGTCTGGTAAGGTAACCTGCTTCTCTGCTTTGTGGCTCTCTGTGGGGTGAGGGCTTGGAGAGGAGACAGGGCTGCTGCCTGGCTTCTGGAGGTTTGCCTGGCACTTGCCCTGTTTACAGTCACTTCACTTACTCCCATTATGTGACTGGTGCCCTTCCAGCTATTGCTCCGATGCTGAATCTCTGGGGTAGGGGGGCGGATTGGGTGGGTCTGAATACGTTCTAAGTCTGTGCAGGTCCTTTAAACAGAGTCTTCTGAAAATCCAGCCTCCCACCCCCCACTCCCCACTAGTTTTTACAGCCAGAAGTTATGGGGATTTATCTTCCTGCCACTGAAACTCTGGTCTGGGACTGGGATCCCTCGCTCTTGAAGCATCCCTCTCAATTTTTATCCATGACATGTGAATGTGGGACTCTCTGTTCCACTGCCACTGCCTCTCTGTGCCACACACAGTGCATTTTCTTACCTCTCTGCCTGTCTGGATGAATGTGGCTTCATTAAATCCTTGGTTGACAGACTTCAATACAGCTCAGTTTTCTAACAGTTCTGGCTGTTATTTATTTTGAGGTCTGGTTGTAATTTTTTCTCTAGTTGTGCGAGGAGGCAAAGCATGCTTACTAATGCCTCCATCTTGACCAGAAGTCCTGGACGACTTTTCAACATCAGCCCTCATTCTTATTAAATATATGTGTCAGTGATTGCTATTTTTGCTTAGTATGTTTCACATGTTAAAACTATGTTTTGTTTTACCCTTTTATTAGTTTCAAATGAAACTAGGTAATTTAGGAACACAGCCTTTTTAAAAAATAACTTTAATCTGGCTATTTAACTGTGTTGTATTTTAAATGCTATCACATTTCTTAAAGCAAAAATACAAATATGTAAGTATGTACTCACCCATAAATAACAAAAAACTTCTGAGTCTTCACTTAGAGCACTGAATGTAAAAGAAATTATTGCACGACTTTAGATAAGTAGCATACTACAGATTGCTAAAATAACAAATATGGAAAAATAATTATAGATTGTAGAGAAGTATGTTGGGACATGGTCATACAGGAGCCTGGAAAGCTAAAAAATGTATAACATTTTTGCTTTGTCTTACTGTACCATGTTTTCTTTCCTTCTGACAACATAAGTTCTTATGTGAAATTTCCCTTTGGGTTTCTTGCCTATTAATAGTTGACATCATAATTTTTATTATCAAGAGAATATTTTAAGCTAAATAAGATAGAAAATATATTTTCTTCTGGATATTTATATACTTATTCTGTTAGTACAGAAATACAATAGTACCCTGTGGGTAGTTTTAAATTCTCAGGTTACTTATTTTCACTTGAGCATTGGTCTCCATAATTATTATTCTGTAGTTTGTTCAGCAGAAGTTACACATGAGTTTTCAGTGATCTCTTGTCTTTCTTGTCACAATGGAGCAGATTCATATCCTGTATAAACTGTTTGGAGTCTATGGGGGAAAATTACCATATATGGAAACTTTCCCATAGAAATGCCCATGGAATTACAGAGGATGTGAATAGGATTCATTTTTGTTATGGATTCTGAGCCAGAAATGTCACTGATAATGTATATTTTTAGCATTAATAATAGTCACTGCATTAAATTATATTGAAATACTATTACATTTTTAATATATGACCATATGGGATGCAAGAATAGGAAATATATGGTCATTAAAAAAATTTAAAGAATATTGACACCTCTTCTTTTTTTTTAGTAAGTGTAAAGCATTTATTAACATACTTATTAGTGTGTTTTTAATTAGAATGCACTCATGTTTGAGGTTATTCAAAAGTCCTGTAATATAGTCACATTTGCTATGTTAGAATAATAAGTAGCATTATTTTCTTCATTGAGCTTTACTTGTATTAATAATGGATTCAGATCATTATGAACTGAAGAACAAAGATGCAGTTTAATATATGTAGAAATGACAACAACCATGTGTCAGGTGCTATGACTAAGTGTAGAGACTCTTGTGCTCAGTTACCTGGATTCAGATTAGGTCTGTACCACATTCTGCCAGGGTTTGGCCATCTACTATCTAAGCCCTTCTGGCCCAGATTGTTGCTTCAAATGTCCTCTTGGTGTTAGGGGAATCTGCCTTTTTGGGCCAGCATATTTGCACCATGGTGGAGCTTTTCAGGGGTCATCTGTGGAGAGTAGACCCCAGCAGTGGGAAAGACTGGCTGAAGAAAGGGAAATATCACCTCCTTGGACTGGGTAGAAGTCTATCATGGGATCACTGAGGTGATGCAGCAGGAGCTCTGAAGGAGGGAGACTGCATAGACCTGGATGCACTGAATCAGGGCTGGCAAGTACCCAGAGCATTTCTCACTGCTGGTGCCTCTGCAATCTTGTAGGATTGGCTTAAGCCACCAAAGGTTGGAATGTTTTCCACAGTAGTGTGAATAATAGTCACATAAATAAATATTTAAATAAACTTGCAAAACTTAAGAAAAAGAATTAGGAATCTTAAGTGTTTCAGTAATATCTGTTTAGATGTGAAATAAGCACACTATTCTGTGTTACATTGTGGTTCTTGGTAATGTCAGTGGGTTAATAACTCACGACACCACTGATCTCTTTTGAATGAAATTGAAGACATATCCCCATAGTATAGCAGGGTACTTAACATATACTAAGCACTCATTCTTCTCAAATTTCAATCTACTGTGCCTTAAGGTAGTATGATGTGTAGACTTTATAGGGAGTTAGTAATTAGGTTTAATTAAATTTTCTAGGCTATGGAGTTTATCAAACATAATTGACACATGTCAGTAAATAACTCTTACCTGTCACTCTTCATATGTGTTAGTGGTAAACTGCTATATACTCATAACAAAAGATTCCTTTTGATGAGGGAGTGTGGTAAGGTCATATTGCAGAAGAACAAGTAGTGTGGAAAATATTGTAGTTGCCATCTTTAAAAATACATTTTGCTGTAAGCAGTTTCCATGAAGTTGGGGATTATCTAAATCAAGGCTCTGCAAACTTATTTTAGACTTGTGGAACATACAGTCACTTTTGTAACTAGTCAACTATGCTATTGTAGCTAGTGCAAAAGCAGTGATAGACAAAAGACAAAAGAATATGGTGAGTATGGCTGTGTTCCAACAAATTTTATTTATGGATATAGAATTTGAATTTTATGTAATTTCACATATCAAAATATTCTTTTTTCCATCCATTTGAAGATGTAAAAAAAAATCTTAGATCAAGGACCATACAAAACTAGGTGGTTGGCCCATGGACCTTAGTTTGCTGATGTATGCTCGTAATATTTGATTTCAATTCCATTTTTAATTAGTAAGAAACTAGAACAACAACAGATAAATTCATATATTAAAAATAACTGGTTTTGATATATTGGGTACTACTGATACATGAACTTATGTTCTCATTGGTTTACTTTATTATTAAATTGTATAAATTTGTACTTATAAATATGTATATATGCTTTACATATTGGCTCTTTCATAATACTTTGTTTGAAAAAGTTGTGTTAAAAGCGAGTGAAAGAAGAAATTAAACAAAATTCTAGGATGTTTGAGGAAGTCTTTAATTCTAGTCTGTTCTCAGAATAGCACTAGATGGCAGAAGAAAGACAGGAAATGTTTGATTCACTTTGACAAATACTTATGCAGAGGAATAGCATGTGATAGGAGATAAGAGAGGGAAACACTTTAAAGAAATTTAAAGTTCATCTGGATATGGGAGTGTGGAGGTGGGAGAGGAAGGAGAGGCTAATAATATTGAAACTATATTTCTTATTCAGTTAAGGTAGAATAGATGAGATTATTTTTGACTCTGGTGTTGTGATTCAAAGAAAAAATTTGCTTTCAGTGAAACTGGTGTTGTGTAATTTGTAGAACATGGCAAACGAAACTTGTGTTTTTTTCTTTAAGTAATTTTATTGAAGTACAGTTTACGTATGTTGAAGTGTGTCCATTTGAAATGTACAGTTTGGCCTTGACTGATGTGGCTCAGTTGGTTCCTGTTGTTTCACAACTGACAAAAGTTTGTCAGTTCCATTTCCTGTCATGGTTCAGCCCCAGTCTGGCAGAAACAAGGGGCAACCAATTCATGTTTCTCTCCCTTTCTTTTTCCCTCCCTTACCGTCTTTCTAAAAATAAATACATAAAATCCTTAAAATATAAAAAATACAGTTTGATGAATTTTTGACAAATGTATACATATGTATATGTGTAGGCATAATCATCCTATACATACATGTAAATCATCATTGTCATTGCAATCAAGATAAAGAACATTTCTGTCATCCCAGAAACATTCCCTTGTGCTACTTTCCTGTCAGTCTCCATGTCTCTAGATAATATATTTGAATGGGACTACACATTGTATACTACTTGTGTGTATGACTTCTGTTCAGCATAATGTTTTTAGCCTTGTTGTGGTGGCTATTGGTAGTTCATTTTTTTGAAATTACTGAGTAGTAGAAGTAATTGGCTCAGCCATTTGCCTGTTGATACCGAGTTTCCTGTTTTCAGGTCTATGAATAAGGCTACTATATTTACTTACAAATAATTCTCTGTGCAGACATGTTTTCATTTCTCTTGGTTAAAGACCTAGAAAGGCAGTTCTTGAGAAACTAACTGCCAAACTGTTTTTTTAAAATGGTTAAACTTTTCTACATTCCCATCAAATTGCATTGTATCCTTGCTAATTGTTGGTGTTGTCAGTCTTTTTAACTTTAGCTAATTTAATGGTTATTTGATGTATATTGTGATTTTAATTTGTATTTCCCTTATTCTAAAGATGTTGAACTTGTAAACTGTAATTGGGAAAAAAGTGAATAACAGTATAAGGGTTAAAGCAGATGGACTGCCATAGATGCAGTTTCTTCCTGTTAACATTTGAATCCAAAGAACATCATGCTCACAATTTTTGAGCTTTTTAAATATTTGAGCTTTCAGTATGTGTTTGCTTTGTATTTGTGCAGAGTGTAATTTTCAAAATACAAATTATGGCATATACTCAAGAAAAGAAAAAGATGTTCAACACCTTTTCATGTGTTTTTTAGTTATTGGTATATCTTTTGTTATTTTTTTATCCTCACTCAAGGATATGTTTATTGATTCCAGAGAGAGAGAGAGGAGAGAAGGAGAGAGAAAGGGAAGGAAATATAGATGTGAAAGAGAAACATCAATTGAGAACTGAACTTGCAACCTAGGCATGTGCCCTAACTGGGAATCGAACCTGCAGCCTTTCAGTTTACAGGACAGTGGTCCAACCAACTGAGCCACACCGGGCAGGGTGCCATTGGTATATCTTCATTGATGAAGTTTCTGTTCAGATACTTTTTCTATTTTTAAAATTGGGTGGTTTGTCTCATTATTGAATTTTGAGAGTTCTTTATATATTTTGATATTATATAATTACATATTATATAGTCCTTTGTTAGATATATGTATATAGGCATTATTTTCTTACAGTTTGTAGCTCTTCATTTTTTATGATGTTTTTAATTTTGATAAAGTTCCATTTTTCTATTTTTTATCCTGTGTAAGAAAATTTTTGCCTACTGTAGGTATTAAAAGATTTTTTCCTATATTTTCTTCTAAATGTTTTATTTATTTAGCTTTTCTGGGTATTATGATTCATTTGAAATAAATTTTTGTTTATAGAGTGAGGTAATGAGGGATGCTTATTTTTTCACCAAAGTTCAGTTGTTCTAGATGCATTTCTGGAAAAGACAGTTTTTTTCCTACTAAATTGGCAACTCTATCAAACATCAACCATATTTTCTGGTCATTTTTTTCCAGAGATTTGTGTGTTTACCCTTAGGTGGATACCATTGTCTTGATTGCTATAACTTTATGATCACCTTTGAAATCAGAAACATATCTGTTATTTTTTAAAGTAGTTTTGGCTATACTTGATCCTTTGATATCCACAGAAATTTTAAAATTTGCTTGGTAATTTCTACAAAAAGACCTTTGGCAATTGTGGTTGAGAATGTATTTAGTCTATAAAGCAGTTTGGGGGAGAGTTGACATTTTAATAATATTGAGTCTTCCAATTCATGAGCATGGTATATATGTTTTTTCATTTAGGTCTTCTTTTTCCCAGACATAGAAAATGTGTTATGAAATTAAAAGAATAGTTATATTTTCATTGGTAAAAGGATATTTGTCTATAGTAGAGTAACTTATCTCACCCATTAAGATTGTGTGCTCCTAGAGAAATTATAGTAGAATGTAAAAGTGGTGGTATTGGTAACATTTCATTATTTTGGATTTGGAGAATTTGTTTGAATTTGTGAAAAGTCATGAAAAATGATACTTCACTAAAAAGTAGCATGAAAAATGATACTTCACTAAACAAAAGTTTCCATTAAGAAGATTTTGAGGGTATGTTTTAACAAATAGATAAGAATAGTTTGTCAACAGAACACTTAAATTATGTTCATGTGAAATGCTGTCTTTATTGTCATTAAAACATTTGTTCTCTCAACAAGATGAACTGAATTCTTCCTCTTTTTTGTTATATCTTAAAAAAATCACTTTATTATATTTTAGAAGTAACTTCACTCCAGTTTTTTTCCTAAATATTCACATTTCTTTAATTAGAAGGATCTGAATTTATGAAGTTTTTGAAGATTTTTGTTTATTTATTTTTAGAGGGGAAGAGAGGGAGAAAGTGAGGAAGAGAAATATCAATATGTGGTTGTTTCTCATGTACCCCATACTGGGGACCGGGCCCACAACACAGGCATGTGCCCTAGACTGGGAATTGAACTGGTGACTCTTTGGTCAGCAGGCTGGAACTCAATCCACTGAGCTATAGCAGCCAGGGCTGAATTTTTATGTTTGGATATAGGATCCTCCTTCTTATGAAACTGGTCTTACAGTCCGGTCAGGGTACCAGCCTTTTTAAGAACCCAATTGTGGGAGCAACTTTCCTCCCAAGTTCCCCCATGTGCCATGGATGAAAGTCTTATCTCTAACATGCCTGGAGGCCTTACCAATAGTTGCCCCTGATCCCTCCAGGGATGAAGCTTTGATTCCTGTCTCTCTTAGGCATGCATCTGTGCCAATGGCTCATAGCCTCTGGATCGAAGCAGGTCCTGAATCTGTTCAGGTCCCTGTTCTGGGCGCCAGATATGGGGGCAACTTTGCCCACAAAGTCCCCCAATCCGCCACGGGTGAAAGTAAACCCTACCAAGACATGATCTGCTTGGGGAGGAAGGGTGGCCAATCCCTCAAAGGGGAAGGGCCAAGAGCCCCCTGCTCAAGGGGCTTTTACTGGGTTTGTTTGCACAAGAATACAGGTAAGGATCAAACAATAGATATCATTCAGAGAACTATGAGGGCTTATTCTCAATCAGGGTCAGATAGCTAATGAGCCATAAAACTTTGAGGAACAAACGTCTTGCTTGGACTCTTATCATTTAAATGAGAGCATTCTAATCTTGGTTATTTGCTTCCTTCTACTTGCTCTGGGCTGTCTTTGTTGTTGTTCCTTGAGTCCTTGCAGCCATCAGGTTAGGTTGTTTGTTTGAAATGTTTCTATCTTCTTTAGGTAAGCCTGTATTGCTATGAACTTCCCTCTCAGGATTGCCTTCACTGTGTCCCATAAGTTTTGGGTTGTTGTGAGTTCATTTTCATTTGTTTCCAGAAGCTTTTTGATTTCTTCCCTAATTTCAATCTTGACCCATTCATTGTTTAATAGCATACCATTCAGTCTCCATGATTTTGGGTGTTTGGGGTTTTTTCCTGTGTGGTTGGTTTCCAATTTTAGTCCCTTGTGATCAGAGAAAATGCTTGGTATGATTTCTGTTTTCCTGAATTTGTTGAGACTTGTTTTGTGTCCTATCATGTGGTCTATCTTTGAAAATGTTCCATGTGCATTTGAAAAGAATGTGTATTTAGCTTTTTTGGGATGGAGGACTCTGTATATATCAATTAGGTCCATTTCATCTAGGGTGTCATTTAATGCTGCAATATCTTTGTTGATCTTTTGTTTGGAAGATCTGTCTTTTTTTGACATTGGGTGTTAAAATCCCGTACTATAATTGTGTTGCTGTCAATATCTTTCTTGAGGTCCTCTAGGATTTTCTTTATATATTTGGGTGCTCCTGTGTTGGGTGCATATATATTTATGATTTTAATGTCTTCTTGGTGGATTCTTCCCTTGAGTATTATGAATTGACCTTCTGGGTCTCTCTTTATAGCCTTTTTTTTGAAGTCTATTTTGTCTGATATGAGGATTGCTACCCCGGCTTTGTTTTCTTGTCCATTTGCTTGGAAAATTTGTTTCCATCCTTTCACTGTTAGTCTGTGATGGTCTTTTGACCTGAGGTGGGTCTCTTGTAGGCAGCATATGTGTGGGTCATGCTTTCTTATCCATTCAGCTATTCTATGTCTTTTAATTGGTGCATTTAATCCATTTACGTTTAAGGTTATTGTTGAAAGGTACTTATTCATTGCCATTTATATACCTGTGTTCCTCTCTGTCTCTCTCTTTTCCTTCCTTTCCTTAAAGCAGCCCTTTTAGTAATTCTTGTAGAGCTGGTTTGGTGGAGGCATATTCTTTTAGACTTCTTTTGTCTTGGAAGCTCTTTATTTGGCCTTCTATCTTGATTGAGAACCTTGCTGGGTAAAGTAGCCTTGGTTGTAGGCCTCTGTTTCTCATTACTTGAAATATTTCTTGCCATTCTCTTCTTGCTTGGGATGTTTCCACTGAGAAGTCAGTAGCCAACCTTACTGGTACCCCCTTGTATGTTACTTCCTTTTTCTCCCTTGCTGCCTTTAGGATTCTCTCTTTGTCTTGGAGTTTTGCCATTTTAATGATGATGTGTCTTGCAGTAGGCCTCTTTGGGTTCCACCTACTTGGGACTCTCTGCGATTCCTGGAATCGCACATTAGGAAAATTTTCCGTTATTACTATTTCAAGTAGGTTTTCTATCCCTTGTTCTTCTTTTTCTCCTTCTGGTATTCCTATTATTCAGATATTATTATGTTTCATATTGTCTTGCATTTCTCTTAAACTCTCCTCAGTTTTTCTGATTCTCTTTTCCATTATTTGGTCCATCTAGGAGATTCTTTCTACCCTGTCTTCAATCTCGCTTGTACGGTGTTCCGCCTCATTGATCCTACTCTTCATACCTTCTACTGTGTTTTTGAGTTTAGAAATTGTATTTTTCATTCCCTCTTGGCCTTTGCTAATGGTTTCTATTTCCTTTTTCATGTTGGTATAGTTTGCAGAGAGTTTTTTTTTTTGTAGCTCCCCTTTAGTTTCTGGTAGCTCGTTGTAAGCTCTTTGAATTTCCTGGTAACCAGTGCTTTGAGTTCAATATCTCATAGTTGGCTTGCCTCTATTTCATCTAACATTCTTTCTGAGACTTCCTCCTTTTTTTTCATTTGGGGATTGTTTCTTTGTCTTCCCATTGTTTGTGTTGCTCTTCTTGTTGGCCTCAGCTTCTTAAATTGATCTGTTCTGGTCCCCTGGGTTTATGATGTGAACTTCTGTGGTAGGATGCCTGTGAAATTCAGTGGTGCAGTCTCCTGCAGGTATCTTCATGTTCTCCGCTTCCACCTACTCCTCTGGTTGGTTTCCAGCTGGTCAAACCTTTTCTTCTGTTCTCACTAGCTGCAGCAGCCTGAGGGGCTATTCGTGTGGCCTTTCTCAACATCTCGGTGAACTCAAGTGGTGTTGCCAGTACCCTCCCAAGATCAGACTGGTGCCGCTCTCCCGCACCCCACTGAGAGCAGATTTTTCTTCAGGCTTCCCAACCCTGGCCTGGTTTGAGGGCGCGCCCTCCCAGCCAGGCTTTCCTGGTCTCGCAGGCTTGGGCGTGGACCTTTCCCAGTGCTGTGGCTGAACAAACAGGGCAACTCATAATTCTCCCAAGCCAGTAACCATGGCCTGACTCCCGGGTTTTTCAGTCTGTGCCCGGCTGGGTAGGGAGGGAGGTGGCGACTGGCCTTCTTTCAGGGGCCCTGCCAGCAGCCCGAGGCTCCCCAAGACTGTTTGAGAAAGGGCTCAGGCCCCGTGCCACAGGGAACGCAGGGGCGACTCTCAGTTCTCCCATGCCGGCAATGGCAGCCCGACTCCTCAGGTGATCAGAGCTCTCTGGTTTGCTTCCCAATGACCACTCCTCTCTTTGCCACTACAGGCAAACCGATCTCTCCTGGTGTTTTCCAATCTGCACCCTGCGAGATAGGGAGGGTGCTGTTGACTAGTTCTCTCCCAGGGTTGTTGTTACCCGCCCTCGGCTCTTGGACCCCGGGGCGGCCCAGCCAGGGCCCTGGCATGGCCTGGCAGAGGGCCTGCGGCCACCTCTGTGCTGCTCCCTCGTACCTTGTGGATCTGCGGTCGTCTCCTCTCCTCAACCTCTGGTCATTCAGTGTCTGCTACACTCTCTGGAGTCCTACCTTCCTATATGCTGGGTCCCTGTTGGGCATCTGCTGCGCTACTCCCCAGATCAGCCTGGTCTTTCTCCTGTGTGTGGAAGGAAGAGAAATCCTTTGTCCTATTCTGCTGCCATCTTCCTGATCTCTCTATTTGTTTAAATATTAAACAGTGAAATCTTGCCTGATCATTAAAACCTGGCTAGGTGGCAGATTGTGGACTGGGCCGTCCCACATTCTCATGTAGGTGAACCGGGAGAAACAACTCGGGAGCAGGATGGATTGTTAAATGACATAGAGACTAAAAGCACAATTCTAAGGATCAATGAATCAAAGAGTTGGTTTTTTGAAAAGATAAACAAAATAGACAAGCCTTTAAGTAGGCTCATCAAGAAAAGAAGACAGAGGACCCAAATAAACATAATCAGAAATGAAAGAGGAGAGATTTCAACTGATACCACAGAAATAGAAGGGATTGTAAGGAATTACTCTGCAGAACTGTATGCCAAGAAATTTGAAAACCTAGATTAAATGGACAAATTTCTAGAAAAATATAATCTTCCAAAACTCAATGAAAAAGAAACAGAAAACCTGAACAAGCCAATAACAGCAGATGAAATTGAAGCAGTAATCAAAAAACTCCCGTCACACAAAAGCCCTGGACCAGATGGTTTCACAGGAGAATTCTACAAAGCATTTAAGGAAGAGCTAACCCCTATTCTTCACAGACTATTCCAAAAAATCCAAAAGGTGGGGAAACTCCCTGACTCTTTTTATGAAGCCAGCATCATCCTAATTCCAAAGCCAGATAGAGACACAACAATGAAAGAAAACTTCAGGCCAATATCACTGATTAACATAGACACTAAAATCCTCAGTAAAATATTGGCAAATTGTATCCAACAATACATCAAAAAGATCATACACCACGAAGTGGGATTCATCCCAGGGATGCAAGGATGGTTCAATATTCATAAATCAGTAAATGTAATACATCACAAACAAAAGCAAAGACAAAAACCACATGATCATATCAATAGATGCGGGAAAAGCTTTTTAAATTTTTTTTTAGATTTTATTTATTTATGTTTAGAGGGGAAGAGAAGGAGAGAGGGAGAGAAGCATGAATGTAAGGTTGCCTCTTGTGTGTCCCCTGCTGGGAACTGGCCTGCAACCCAGGCATGTGTCCTGACTGGGAATTGACCCCCGATCAACTGGTTCGCAGGCCCATGCTTAATCCACTGAGCTACAGCAGCCAGGGCCGGAAAAAACTTTTGATAAGGTACAACCCCCATTTATGATAAAGGTACTCAGAAAAATGGGAGTAGAGGGAGCATTCCTCAATATAATAAAGGCCATATATGAAAGACCTACAGCCAACATCATACTCAATGGGCAAAAACTAAAATCTTTTCCACTAAATCGGGAACAAGACAAGGTTGCCCACTTTCACCACTTCTATTCAATATAGTATTAGAAGTTCTAGCCACAGCAATCAGACAATAAAAGGAAATAAAAGGCTTACAAATTGGAAAGGAGGAAACAAAACTGGCATTGTTTGCAGATGACATGATAGTGTACATGGAAAATCCTATAGCCTCTACCAAAAAACTGCTCCAGCTAATAAATGAATTTGGTAAAACAGCGGGATACAAAGTCAATATCCAGAAATCAAAGGCATTTTTGTATACGAACAATGAAACAGCAGAAACAGAAATGAAGCAAAAAATCCCATTGATTTAGCAAAAACAAAAATAAAATATCTGGGAATAAACCTAACCAAGGAGGTTAAAGACCTGTATCCAGAAAACTACACAACACTGAAGAAAGAAATCAAGGAAGACACAAACAAATGGAAACAGGTACCGTGTTCATGGATTGGAAGAATTAACATCATCAAAATGTCCATATTCCCCAAAGCAATTTACAGACTCAATGCAATACCTATTAAAGTACCAATGGCATATTTCACAGACATACAACAAACACTTCAAAAATTTATATGGAACCATAAAAGACCCCGAACAGCAGCCACAATTTTGAGAAAGAAGAGCAGAGTAGGAGGGATCACAATACCTGATATCAAACTGTATTACAAGGCCACTGTAATCAAAACAGCCTGGTACTGGCATAAAAACAGGCACATAGACCAGTGGAATAGAACAGAAAGCCCAGAATTAAACCCAACTCTCTACAGTCAATTAATATTCAACAAAGGGGGCAGTAACATAAAATGGGGTAAAGATAGCCTCTTCAACAAATGGTGTTGGGAGAACTGGACAGCTACATGCAAAAAAATGAAACTTGAGCACCAACTTACACCATACACTGAAATAAATTCAAGGTGGATAAAAGACTTAAATATAACCCGTGAAACCATTAGAGCCCTAGAGGACAGCATTGGCAGGAAAATCTCAGATATTCCACGCAGCAACATTTTTACTGATATGTCCCCTAGAGCAAGGACTATAAAGGAAAGAATAAACAATGGGATCTCATCAAAATAAAAAGTTTCTGCACAGCTAAAGAAAACAGTATCAAGAGAAAAAGAAAACCAACTGTTTGGGAAAACATATTTGCCAATGATACCTCAGACAAAGGTGTAATCTCCAAAATATACAAAGAACTTACTCAACTCCACTCTAAGAAGACAACTAACCTAATCAAAAAATGGGGAAAGGGCTTGAACAGACACCTCTCCAAGGAGGGCATACAGAGGATCCAGAGACACATGAAAAGATGCTCAATATCACTAGCTATCAGAGAGATGCAAATTAAAACTACAATGAGATATCACTTTACACCAGTCAGAATGGCCATCATAAACAAAGAAACAAACAACAAGTATTAGAGAGGTTGTGGGGAAAAGGGGACCCTAGTTCACTGTTGGTGGGATTGTAGACTGGTACAACCACTATGGAAAACAGTATGGAATTTTTCTCAGAAAACTAAAATTGGACTTGCCTTTTGACCCAGCAATTCCCCTGTTAGGAGTATATCCTAAGAACCCTGAAACACCAATCCAAAAGAACCTATGCTCCCTGATGTTGATGGCAGCACAATTTATGATAGCGAAGAGTTGGAAGCAACCTAGATTCCCATGGGTCAATGACTGGATCAAAAAACAGTGGTACATTTACACAATGGAAGTCTATGCAGCAGAAAGAAAGAAGGAGTTCCTACCCTTTGCAACATCATAGATGGAACTGGAAAGTATTATACTGAGTGAAATAAGCCAGTTGGTGAAAGACAAATACCATATGATATCACTGTTAACAGGAATCTAAACAACAAAACAAACAAGCAAGCAAAATATGACCAATGACACTCAATTACGGAACAGGCTGACAGGGTCCAGAGGGGAGAGGGGAGAGAATCATAGGGGAAAAGGGGATGGAATCACATGAACAAGTATAAAGGACACATGGACAATAACTAAGGGAGGGGGTGGAAATGGGAAGGAGGTGGGGAGCACTGGGGAGGTAGGGCTGGGAATATAAGACAGAAAACTGTACTTGAACAAGAATTAAATAAAAATAAAATTTTTAAAATAAATAACATTTAAACAAATGTTTTTATGCTGAGACAGTAAGCCACTGTTGAGACTGGCTAGAAGTGTTTAATATTCTTCAGTATGGCTGCATGCCATCAGGCTGGAGTAAATGGCCTTAAGTTGATTTCTAGAAATGTTCAAAAATTAAAGTTCCTTTTTTTGTGACACTCCCCCCCCCCAAATTAAATAAATAAATGAGAGCATCTAAACAAAGCAGGTTTCACAGGATTTTTACATATTCTTTCTCATGCCTGATTTACCCCATAATCCGCCCTTTTCAGCACAGGGCTGCACTGTCTTCCCCATCATAGGATTTTTAGGCTTAAGTGGATTAGAGCCAAGGCAGTACTTCTCCCAGACAGAAATGGAGACTTGGGCTACGTCACAATAGCCAGGGGGATGAGGGTCCATTGCTCCCTCTTTGTCACAGCCCCCGCCCCCCGCGTCCTTCCATGATGCCCTCTCAAGTGATCATGTCTGGCCTAGGTTGCCCCTCTCTGAGGGGTCGTACCCGCCATGGACATCAACCATGCTTTGGGGGCAGGGGAAGAAGCAGAAGCAGTCCTTGCTGCCAGAGACAAGCTTTGTCTCCTAAGTGGCCCTCATTCTGGAGGTCACTCACTTAGCCATGGAGGCCGTTACAATTCCTGAAACCAGGCAGGGTGGTTTCCAACACCCAATAAATCTACAGATTTATGATTTCTAGAGATTTGAAGCCTACCACTCTCTAAAAACAAATTCTAGATGACATTTGTCACCTTTAAAGATTAAACGGAACTTGAATTGACCTTAATTTTTTAAGAAGCTTTTCTAAGTAATAGACGTCAGTTGTGATAATTTCCAGAAAGTCTTAAAACTTCACAAATCCAGACCTGATGATTTAAATGACCTGAAATAGCATATTATATATGTGTTATTATAAATATGAATTCAGAAACACTTGTCTAATGCCTAAAGCAATTAATATCAAATTCCCCCATCCTTGTTTTAGGTAGTTTATAGAAGAGTAGTTAACTAATGTAGTGTTCAAAACTGTGGGGAAGAATATACCTAATAAATTATGAGTTCATTTGTACTGATTTTTTCACTGTTTTTCTGAGTTAGTTCCAGGTACCCCCCTACTTTGTTATTTATTTTGGTGTATGTAGCATAATGCTTAAGAACCTTTCCTTTGAGATAGGCAGACAGAAGGCCTAGTTTAGTACATTGCCTTGGGCATCTTGGCTCTTAGCCTCAGTTTGTTCATCTGTAAAATGGGGACATTATTATAGTAAACAAAATAATGTCAACATCATTTTTATTAAGGAAAATGTGAATGGAATTCACACCTTTGCAGTGTACCATGTTTCACTTATCTTGAGCCTGCTATTAACAAGAATCTTCTAAACACAAATAATCATTCTCTTATCTATCTGGATTATATGTTTGTCTTTTTGTTAGATTTTCTTAAAATTATGCATGCCTATAATTTTTTAAGGCTTTATGATACTTTGATATAGATGCTGCAGCATGTTTTGCATTGTTCAGTCTCCATTTAAATTGACTGAGTGGCATTTTCTTCTGTAAGGAATTTTGATAAACTGTTCTTGATTCTTAATTGGGATGGGAAGAATTTTTATGATTTAAAGAGGAATCATAGGGAAAGAAAAGACCTGTGAGTTTGCTATTTAGTTTGTTTCTTTTAGGTCTTATACTAGCATGTATCAAATGTTTTTGTTGGCTATGTAAAGGTTAACAGCCAGCAGCATTGCCATTCTATCAAGTATTTGTGCATATTATGAAAGGCTTTTACTGTGGTGTTGCAACATGTCTAGTTTCCCTTTAAGCTTTCACTAAGTGAAGGCATTCTGTGCTTACATTTGATTCTATGCTGAGGATTTTTTTTTAGAATATATTTTATAGATTATGCCATTACAGTTGTCCTATTCCCCCCTTCATTTCCCTCCATCCTGCACACTCCCTCCCACCCACATTCTCCCCCTTTAGTTCATGTCTCTGTGTTCTTTAGCTTCTACATTTCCCACACTACTCTTGCCCTCCCACTGTCTATTTTCTCCCCACCATCTATGCTACTTATTCTCTGTACCTTCTCCCCACCTCTCCTCCTCCCACTCCCCTGTTGCTAACCCTCTCTGTGATCTCCATTTCTATGCTGAGGATTTGAGAGTTGGATTTTTTTAGGTATAAAATACCCAGATCCCTTGGGTGTTCATTTGCTGAGTAATCACCACCTGAACACCTGACTATAGTCTGTTTGTTTTTAATATTAAATTGACCTTTTCCAGGCTTTCTTGTTGAGGAAGTGAGAGTCTGCATAACACAGCTGTGTGTGGTGTCAGAATGGAACAATAATTCAGGGATGCTGAGTATGTCTTGCCTTTATTTCCTGAAATTGTGCATTGATTTCTTTTGTCAGTAGGATATTTCAAATGAATGAAAGCAGTGTTTTCTATTTTTAAGTTGTTTTTGTGTGTGTAGGGTAGACTTCTTTTAAAAGAAAATATTTCATCTGCAAATTCGACTTTAGTATGTCTAATTGGCTTATAGTAAAACACATATGTAGTAGAAATTTTAACTGTGTCTTTGCACCTTGAATATTTATTGATTATTATGTCTAGACTTTTCATTTTTAATAAATAAAGGAAACATGTTCATTCTAGTTATTGTTGCCAGCATGAGAACAGGTTTTTTTTCATGAGTATTTTCAGGATTTTCTTTACCTGAAATTTTTTAAGAAAATAAAACTGAGTTATGTTTACAGAGTTATTTTCTCCTTTCCTTTGACATTGCTGATTGTCATTGTCATACTACATTGCCAATTGTAGTATGCTGATTTGTAGCTTCAAAATAGTAGGGTTAGTTTTTTTTTTCTGAATCAATTCTTTGTGGAATAGACAATCTCCAAGAATTTAGTTCAGGATCTAACATGAATCAGTATTTTCTGCTAACTACTATTTACAATCAGGTGACTGGGAATTCTTGAGAAGCATACAAAGAAATGTGTAGTTTTATGCTTATTTTATAAATCAGTCTGGAGGTTTCTTAGGATTATTAACATTATAAACCTGAGATACTGATGTTTCTTTTTCTTCTTTTTTTATACTTATACTGCATTTGTGGAGGTCCCAAGCTGATAAGTATAATAATTACTTGCTGTCTAATAAATCTCTCTGGGAAATTTATTATTGTTTGGGAACTTTGTTACATGCATTTCCAGTGTTTTATCAGATAGAATTCTTTACTTCTGAAGCACTACAATGCAGTTGAGCCACCTCCCTCATTGGGAAGAGTGCTTTGCACCAGTCAAGTCACTGTTATCATCAGTGATTGGCTATTAGCCCAAATGATGCAGCTTACATTATTTTATCGCTTATATTGTGTAGGGATTCCAAAATCACATCTGGAATAAGGGACAGCTTGACAAATATTGTGAATCAGTAGAATCTAGATAGGAAACTACTTGGTATTTTACTCATTCAGGTGACTGGACTTTATTTATTTTGGTGGGGGGGTTTGAAAATTGATAGCAGAAGGAAGGCTAAGTACCAGCTGTGCTAGATTTTGTACTCTTAGTTTCCTTCTCAGCCACTATGAAAATGAGACATGATCATTTAAGCTGCCTTTTGAGAGGACCCTGTTGAACAGGTGGTAATTATGTCTTTCCCTAGGGCAACCATATATCAGATTCATATACTTTAGGGTTTGTTTGGCTGCACATACTATATTTTGAAAAAGTAGCTACATAATAATAGAATGTCCTACATTTGGTAGAAAAACCAATTGCTTGAATATCCCAATGCAATCTCAGTTTAAAATCCTTCCCTAACCCTTCCTGCTATGCTCAGTGGGTTGGGTGTCAATTTTCCAGTTTGATTCTTGATCAGGGCATAGGCCTGGGTTATGGGGCAGGTCACTGATTGGGGCTGGGGGGGCAATGTTTCTTTATCACATTGATGTTTTTCTCCCTCTCTTTCTTCCTTCTTTCCTCTCTCTCTAAAAATAAATGAGTAAAATCTTGAAACAAAAAATCCTTTCCTAGGGGTAGGAGTAGGCATAATAACAATGTCAGACTCTTTTTTTCCCCATGACCATTGTTCAGTACTTTAGCCTAAGGCCAGTCATACTCTTACAAAATCTAAAAGGTCACTTCATAAGTTTCTTTTTTCTTCTAACCAGATTTAAAAGCTATTGGGTGGACCCAGCATTCTGGGTCTAGGAACGTCGTCAGTACTAATGGAGAGATCAGCTCTGCCCTGAACAGTTGCCGTGGATGCCTCCAGGGCAGCCAGAGCAATTGCCTGTGCCGTGTTTTGTGAGACACCCTTCCCCTTAACCATTAGTATTTTATGCTGGTGATTAGAAGAGTTTGACATTTGGAAACAAGGTCCTTTTGACCTTGTGTTTTGTGTGCACATATACAACCTTATGTCCTTAATGTACAGTCACAAAAGCTTCCTGAAGAGAGCTGATTTCAAACTGAAGAGCAAGAGATTGAAACCGAGCAAGGCACTCAAATGTAATAAATTAGAATGAGCTGAAAACAGACAAGCCTATGATAAAAGACTGATCCAAAAGGTTGAACCCAGCCTCTGACCATCATCTCTCAAATTGATTGGACCTGAGTTACCAGTAGAGTTTTTTTGTTTGCTTGTTCGTTTTACCACACAATCAAGATGATTTTGTACTATGATCTTTTCACATTCCCATATTGGAGATGGAGAGAATATTTCATTCAGTTTTTGTGAAGATTAAAATTACCTGTTAACTTATTAAGCATGTTATTGCACTTACTTAAAAGATTTGTTTGTTCTTTTGTTCCCTGCGGCTTTTACTGCTAGCCTATGCTTCTGAATGTGTGAGGGAGGGATCAAATGAGACTTAATAATTATATGGCAAATAGCATAACCTTGAATTTTATCAAATTATTTCTAGATACAGAGTTGAATCCAGTATCTGTTATTATAATTTAGCTGATGATTTCCAGCATTTAAGCTGCTTAGTTAATAGTAAATGAATGTTTTGGGAAATAACTTACTGCAGTAAGCTTCTGGGGATATTAGTGTTAGTCCAAATCAGAACAAGAGCAACTCCAGACTCCATTGAAATAGTTGTTTCAGATACCGTGTTCAGCATGTGGAGATACTGAGGGGAGAGTTTTTTTAATATAAACTCTTAGTGCCCTATGTTTTTTAGGGATTAATGATGTGTGGCGAGGATCTATCCATACAACCTTAAATGAAAAACATCTCATGATAAATGCTGGGTGTTAAAAAGGTAGTCTAATGTGATAACTCTTTAAAGGAATAATTATATGTAGACCTAATGTGATAATTTTTTAAGGTGTAATGTTTTGTAATTTGGAGTCCCCCTCACTGCTAAGGATCACTCCTAAGCTAACTGGAGGAGCCCCGGTATGCTAACTGAAGGGGACCACAGTGAATAGCAGTTAGGCAGTTTCTACTGCTGGGAAAAACTTGTTTGTTGACCTCAGTTCCTGCAGTAACCCCCGTGGGTCAGTTTTAGTCTTCCTTATAAATAGATTTTCCCTGGTGAGTACTGATTGATACTTAATGACATTTTTGTCTCAAGGCTAAGGTGAGAGCTATTTTTAAAACAAAAAACTATTTTATTCTGTATGGTATACACCTAAAATAACTTATTGTTTCCTTAACACACTAGAGTTCATTTTCAATGTAGAAATCTTGAATAATGCGAATAATGAAAAAAGAGGAAGAAGTAGAACTCGCAGTGCTTTGGAGCCAGACAGAATTGGGATTTAATGTTGGTTCTGCCTTTAATTGGACAACATGATCTTTGGTAATTTTATAATCTTTCGATTGAGAACAACACCTAGCTCATGCTGAAAGGGTATGAGAATGTATATGTAAATGGCTTAAAACAGTGTTCCACATATAAGTGTTGAATATGTAGTTATGCAAGTATAAATGTATTTTGAGGGCTTGTAGGGCAGTGTACTGAATGGTTTACACTGTACATAGCTGTGTGTGTGTATAGAAAACCCAATGACTATCTCCGACTCTTTCTTTAGAGTGCTGTCCTCATAAAGAAGGAGATTTTAATGGTTATTAATAACACCTGAAACCTTCACACCTGGTGACAACTTAATGTGTCTTAATATAAAGTAGTCTTTGAATGGTATGTATTTTGTAGACACTGCTTTGCAATTTGATTTTTAAAAATTTAACAATATTCTATAAATATTTTGCCACAATGCCAAATTTAACAGCCACAGAGTAGTTTCTTGTAGCTTGAAACACAGTTAACTAATTCTTTACTCATTTTTCCATTTTTCTCCTATAAACAGATATGATAAACATTCTTGTGGTTATTATCTTTATACATAGCCATGTTTTTATCCTTAGGATAAATTTCTAGAAATTGATTTGGAGAAGGCATGCAAAAACTTTAAATATTTGGTTTCTATTACCAAATTACCCTGAGAATTTGTACTTCTTTGGTATATATTTTAAAGTATCTTTGTGGAAACTCAGAAGTTGTAAGGTCTTAGAAGAATGCTTTTAATTATAGTTTTAAAATTTCTGTTTTGGGGCAAAAGAAATGTGGCTTAAATTTATTCCTCTTCCCCACTCTGCACCTGAGCAGTTCTCAGGGGCAGTTGGGACTTTTGGTTGGGCTGTGATCCTGGTGAGTCTGGCTTGAGCTCAGTTTGGGCCAGTTGGCCGACCTTTTTATGATTACAGACCTCACTGCTTAGCCCAACCAACTTCTTGTAAATCTTGGACACAGCAGTCCCAAATAATCTGTTATGTGAGCTAGAAGAGCCCAAGAAGTTTCATTAATAACATGCTTGCAAATGAAAAACAGTTCATTATAAGAAATTCAGACAGAGTCAGTTGATGATTAAGTATCTGTTTACTCTGTGCATTGTAAATTCTCTCCAACCCTGAGTGGTATATTTAAACTTAGCAGGTTGCTTCATAATATGTTCCTAGGGCATGGTCTTAGGTAAACTTCACTTTAAAGACTGCAGTCTTAGTCTGGTGTTCCAGTTCATCTCTTTACCAATGGGCCTGGGTGTGCCTGTTTGTCACTATGGAGTGCTGATAGGTGCCAGTTCCTTTTGGGAAGCCATCATTGGTAGGAAAAGTTGCTAATGTATTTAGACTTTCATATTTATTATTAATATATGATATTAATATGTAATATTATTGCCAAAATGATCTAAAATTAACTCTGAATTAACCTAGTGTCTTGAAGAATATTTTCTCTAGTTATATTCTATAGAACTTAATTTAATGAATTACAACCACTCCCCACAACCAAACCTTTCTTTTTTGCCTCCCTTCTGCCCTCCTCCTTCTACTATATACCCATTCTTTCCCTTTTATTTGATTGAATTAGTTACCTTCCTTAGAAGATGCTTTTGGGAATGTTGAAGTATTTCTCTGGGAAATAGTCTTCAGAGGCTGTATCTGCCTTGTTGTATGAAGGCTCTGTACATGAGCAAGAAAGCCTGGGTGACATGTGTGCATGTGTGTTAGCTGATTTCTATTTAAGGGGCTTAGAAATGTGTCATCCTGAGTAAGGTTAAATTTTTACTGCATATTCATATTTTCTACACTGAAAGTATAATTTTAGTAGGTGAGCAAGTACATTGGTTTTTCATTGCAAATTCTGCTGTTGCTGGAGTGTTCACTTTCTCCTCCAGTGAAGCCTACCTAGATAGACATGTTTATATGGCAGGGATCCTTGTTACACTCACTGAATTAGCCAGAACTGTAAGCCAGTGGTATAGATACTTTTCAAGAATTAATGTTAGCAAAGAGTAAAGGTCACAAAACAGTAGCTACTGGGAAAGTTTAATTTCCTTAGTGGTAACTGGATTGCCCCCCTTTTTTCCATACATCTTCTTATATATTGTTTCTCATTGCATTATTGCTATATGTTCTTATACAAGATCTGGCAGAATTAATGCCATTGAGTCTGGTTGGTAGGGTACATGAGTGTCTCACATGAGATGGACAGCAATTTGAACATTTCACCTAAAATGTCATATGGTGTGCTTGAGTGTGATATTGTTATGTTACAGAATTACATGCCTATGATTTTGTAATAAAATATTTTTATGTAATAAAAAGGGGTGTTATTTGTGCCAGGCCCTGTATATATTCTTTTAAAAAGTTCACTTATACATAGATACCTCTTCTGTTTGCATGCATGTGTTCCATTTTTTTCCTAAAATTGCTGTGTAGGTGATTTCAGCAAAGTATATTTTGACTTAAAATAAAAAGTTCCTTTCTCATGAACTGCATGCCCCTATCCCTGGTAAGCAGAATAATGGCCTCTGAAGATGTCCATGTCCTAAGCCCTGGAACCTGTGGATATGTGACATTAAGTGGCGGTAGAAATTAAGGTATCAGATAGAATTAATGTTGATAATAAGCTGACTTGAAAATATAGAGATTAGCCCTGGCTAGTGTGGCACAGTGGATTGAGTGCCTGCCTGTGAACCAAAGGGTGACTGACTAGTTTGAATCCCAGTCAGGGCACATGCCTGGGTTGCAGGCCAGGTCACCAGTAGGGGACACATGAGAGACAACCACACATTGATGTTTCTCTCCCTCTCTTTCTCCCTCTGTCCCTCCCTCTCTAAAAATAAAAATAATTAAATATTAAAAAATAAAAACATAGAGATTATCCTGAATTATGTAGTTGGGCCCTGTATAATGACAAGGGTCTTTAAATGCTGAAGAGGGAGGCAGAAGAAGAGGTCAAAGTAACATGATATGACAAGAACTCAACCTTCTGTTGCTGGCTTTAAAGATGAGGGAAGTGCTACAAGCCAAGGAACATGGGCTGCCATATGTAACCTTCCAGAAATATTTTTGCATAATAATGCATATATATTTTCCTCCTTTTACATAAATGGGAGCTTTTAATCCAATGTATTATTTTCTTTGAGTCTTTTTTGCTTTTTTAATCAGATCAAATGTTGAAATCAGATGAAGAAACTATCAGGTATATTGATCGCATTCTTTTTAAAAAACAGCTTTATAGCATTCCTTTATAGGACTACCACAATTCACTTAAATAGCCTTCTATTGATGGACCGTTAGGTTGTTTTCAGTTTTGGCTATTACAACTTGTCTTGCTTCATTCAGGCTGCTATGACAAAATAGCATAGACTGGGGTGGCTTATAAACAGTAGAAATTTATTTCTACCAGTTTTGGAGGCTGGGAAGATAAGGTATTGGCATGCTCAGCTTCTGGTGAGGGCCCGCTTACTAGTTCACAGACTCTGTCTTCTTGATCTGTCCTTGTGTGGCAGAAATGCAAGGGAGCTCTCTGGGGTTACTTTTATAAAGGCACTAATCTCATTCACGAGGGCTTGTCCCTCTTGACCTAGTCACATCCCTAGAGATTCACCTCCAAATACCATCATCTAGGGGTCAAGATTCAACATGAATTTTGTGGGGACACAAACATTCAGCCTATAGCACAAGTTTTTGCAACAAGTGTATTTGCAGCATAAATTCCTAAAAGTTGTGTGGGTAGATATATATGAATTTAAAATTTTGATGGTTATTGCCAAATTACTCTCCAAAGAGTCTATCCACTGTCCATTTAATAGCCTCTGTCTGGACTAAATTGTAGTACATTGATTGTTAGTCAAAATGAAGTGTAAAGTGCAACACACTAGGAGACAGAGATCAGATAGAGCATGCGTGGCAAACATAAGGCCCACAGGGTGAATCCGGCCCTCCCCCTTGTTTTATCTGGCTGGGCACCAGGTTTCCTACCTGGCAGCAGTGCGGAGCTCCTTGCCCCAGTTAAGGAGCAGTTACATTTATACAGCCCTAAAATTACATTCTGCCCCTTAAAGGCAACTGTGAGGCTGATGTGGTCCCTGGTGAAAATGAGTTTGACACCCCTGAGATAGAGGGTCAGTCTTTTTATTTTGTGTTAAATACAATGCCAAACACTGTTTTTTGATTGTCAGGGTGATTTGGGTCTTACAGCCAGTGTGGTTACTTTGGTAGAGTTGCAGTGCTGGGAGTGGGTCAGAAGTTGGAGTGCCCTGTCCTACAGCATAGTTCCTGTGGGTTTCTTAATTCTGTTCTAGTTGGATGTTTATTTCTTCCTTTTGTTCCAATAGTTGATTTGAGTCCTTGTTTCCTTCCTGTCACCATTAGTTCCCTGAATATTTTGCTTTACTTCATTTTGGGTATCTTTCATTTTTTCGACCAAGCTCAATCAATTCTGTGAGCATTTTGAATACAAGGGCTTTAAACTCTCCATCAGATAGGTTGGCTATCTTCTCATTGTTTAGCTCTCCTTCTGGAGTTTTGCTCTGTTCTTTCATTTGGGCTCTATTTGTTTGTCTCACCGTACCTGCTAAATTGTAAGGGGGTGGGGCCTTAGGTATTCACCGGGGAGGGCAACCCTCTTTGCTGTGCTGCAGTGCTGCCTGTGGTGGAGGGGCCAGAGAGGGAACAATGCAGCTCGCCTTATCATCTCTAGCACACTTTCCAATGAATAGTCCTGTGAGACTAGGGGTTTCTCTCAGCACAGCAACCGCCCTAGTCCATGGTGAAGTCTGAGTGTCAGTTTCCTGTTCAGTCAGCCCTGCCCATGCAGTCTACCGCTGTGCCTCGGGTTCTCTCCATCCACCTCTCTTACCAGTCTGGTTAGCCTGGTTGACTGTTTCTTTAATTCCTTAGTTGTCGGAGTTCCATGCACTTTGATTTTCTTGCACTTTTGGTTCTTTATTGATTTAAAATTGGTTGTTAATCTCCTTTTGGTTGTGTGAGAAAGTGAAGGGTTTCTACCTACACCTCCATCTTGGCCAGAACTCCTCTTTCTAGGATTTCTACACTTCTTTACTTTTGAATCTTAGGTCTGCTAATGGATTATTTTTTCTCTTTTCAAGGAGAAAAATTATTTAATTAAATATAATATTTGGCACAATCTATAGCGTCTTTATGCTAAGTATATAATATATGGTAGCAGAGTGGTACCGTTCATATATATACTTTCATGAATTATGGGAGTTAATAATTTTTCTACTTTTGACATTTTCAGTATAACTGTTTAGGGGTGGGATAAGTAATGTTTGTACCATCATAGCAACAAACAAAACAACTTAAACTTTTTGTTTTAGAATTATCATAGTGGTCCATAAAGAATTACTGTATTTTGCCATGTATAAAGGGCTCCTCCTGTGTATAATGCATAGCCATGTTTTTGGCTCAAACTTTCAGGAAAAAAAATTTTCATTTTAATTTTTCTATTTATTTATTTATTTATTTATTTATATTTAGATACTCTTGTATTACAAAAGAATTTTTAACATTTATTTTTGAACATATTATGTACAAGAAATTTTATATAACAAATAATTATAAAACGCAAGAACAGATACAAGATTTTTCAGGTACTACTTATGTATAATGTGCATCCTTATTTTTCCCTCAAAAATTTGGGCAAAAAAGTGTTCATTGTACATGGCAAAATATGGTATACAGTCAAGAATGAGTTATTGAAGCAGCACAAAACACATGCTATTAATAATCAATATTTGAAATACCTTGCTGTTAGTTCTGCTTTCTCATGTCTGATTACAGAAGTTTGGGTCTGGAAAATATCTTCAGTTTTAGTAATTTTTTAATTTTGACTTGAGCTTTCCAGCAGGAAAATAAAGATGAATTATTTATGCTTTATAGTCTTAGAGTTGTTGTTTGAAATGGGTGTTGATAATATAGTGACTAATGAAGCAGGCATTGCTATGTATTGCTGCTGTGCTTGAGATTATTCCTTTTTAATTTTTTCATTGTAGCCTAACAATATTCTGTTCTACATGAAGAAGTCATATATTTGAGACAAATTAAATTTTTAGGTTAAGAAGTATTTTCTTGATTAAACACATATTACTTCTGTAGTAACTACTTTGTATTCCTGATAAACAGGACCTCTCCCAGGCGGACAGGGAGTCTCCAGTATTTAATTGCCTTTAGCCAATATAGGCTTGTCATGAGGTGGATCTAAAGGGAGCTTGACCTCACCTCCCAAGATGAGGAAGTGATTGCCTATACTATAATGAATACATAAATGTTGCCATTCAGGGAAGTCCCTCAGGATATTCCATAAGTGTTATTTCAGTTCTTCTGTTTTATCATTAGTACTATAGTATTTTTAGGTCCGAACTCATAAAATAATACCACCACATCCTTGTGAAACAGCAAATAATATTTTTGTTCCTAGTTGCAGAGCTTGCAGTTGAATGAGTATTAGCGTCTGCTTAGTTTGAGGATGAAGATGCCAGGCTGTGTTTAACTCCCTGGACAGTTTTCCTTAATTATATTTGCAAGGGTCAGAGAGTTTTTGTGAAGATGATAGGCAATACACTCTTTTCTGTGATGGCAGCAACTCTGAAGGAAATAGTTTTTTAATATTCTGCTTCTTGGACCACCCCTGCATCTTCTTATTATTAAGTTTCAGCATGCATTATTCTTTCACAGTATGCAGCCCTGTATTTAAATACTGTATTCACAGTATTTAATGCCTTCTTTTTTCCTTTTCTCTCAGACGTCCTCTTTCCAAGGCTTCATAAAGAAAGCAAACACAATTGTTGCATCTGTGATCTGCATGTCTGTTAGGACCTGGATAAGCAGACTTGAGGGAGGTGGGAGAAAGGGAAAGAGGACCCTTATCTTTCTAACAAAACACTTGTATCATATCATTCATTTGCTTAAAAACCTATTCAGCCTAGTACCATTTGAGCACTTGATACCAACCAAGAGGAAATGGATTCAGAAGAGTATTAATGAAGCTTGTCTTAGTTCACACAGTGTCCGAGTCATGAATCAAACTCAGAACTTTATGACTTTAAAATGAGTGTTTGTTTATTTATCTATTTCTTATGGCTCTAAGTACTGTTTATATGCAGATGTCTCCCAAATTTATATCTGTAGACCTCTAAACCTAGTATGGACCTCTCTAGACAAGATCTCTCTTCTGAACTCCAGACCCGTTCATTGAATGGTGTACTCAACATCTTCATTTGAATGGTCCGTAAATACATGAAACTGAATACAGCCCCAAATGCCTGATTTATAAGTGCCTCCTCAACCTACTACTCCACCCGTTCATTTCCTTCTCAGGTTGTGACTGTTCCATCCTTGCAGTTGCTCAGGGCACAAATTCCTTAAAGTCACTGATGACTCCATATGCACTTTGTTAGGAAATCTTGTTTGCTTTACTTTAAAACTATGCCACCCATTACCTCCTTTGTCCAAGATGCCATTTTCTGCCTGGATTACTACAGAAGTCTCTTGAATGGTGATCTTGTTTTTATCCTTGCTTTCCAATAAGTCTAGTTTAAACACATCAGCTAGAGATACCCTTTTCAAACATCATTCTGATTTCTCATCCTTTTCCTTAAATCCTCCAGTAGCTTTTATTTACCCTCAGAGTTAAATCCCTACAGCATCTGGCCTGTTACCTCTCAGACTTACCTTTTGTTGTGTTCCCTCTTGTTGATCCACTCCAGCTTCATAAGCCTTCTTGCTATTCTTTTACATACTAGACACCCAGCTGCCTTTGGGTGTTTGCACTCCATGTTCATTCTTCCTGGAATGCTGTTCCTCCAAATACCTGCAACACTCTCTCCCTCATTTCCTTCAAGTCTTAGAGCATATGATACCCTGACCACTCCACTTGCTGGCATGCCCTCATCTCCCTTTACTCTGTTTAAATTTCCTCCATTCTACTTATCACTGTCTAATAGATTAAACAATTTATTTATTAGTGCATATTGTCTATCTCCCCCACCATTGACTCTTTCAGTGCCAACTGAAAGCTCCATGAAGCAGAGATTTTTTCCTTTTTGGTTGTTTTCAGGGTTTTGTGTACCTAGCAATTATGTCAAGGTCTGGCACATTGTCGGTGATCAGTGAAATCTGTGGGATGAATAAATTTATTCACAAACATTTATCAAGCTCTGCCGAGAGTGAGAAATCCAGGGGACATCTCTGGTTCTCAAGCTTCTAATTGATTATGCTCTTAGGAGTTTTGCCTTTTAGTTAAAGAGAAATCAAGGTGAAAAGAATCAGCATGTGTTCAGTAGTTGCTTTGTTATCAGATGTTTCATATAGATAGAATGTATTCGTTTACATCTTACAACAACCTCATGAGGACTGTTATCAGTGTGGTTCAAGAAACAGTGGTTTACGGTTATTATCCATCCTACTAAAAACCCACTAAGTGACATAAGGAAGAGTCAGAGCCATGTGGATTGTCTGTCTTTCCCTATTCTGTACACTCTCTCCCTAAAAGTCCCCCATTACTTGTGGGGTGAGCCCCATTTTCTAAGCATGGCACATAAGACCCTTTTGTACATACTGTCACAAAAGGTAAAATCATCTTTTTATGACTGAGTAGTATTCCATTGTGTACATGTCCCATACTTGTTTTATCAACTTACCCGCTGATGGACGCTTTGGCTGCTTCCATATCTTGGTGATTGTAAACAACGCTGCAAAGAACATAGGGGTGTTTCTGTTTTTTGGAATTAATGTTTTGGGTTCTTTCCGATATATTCCAGAAGTGGGATCACTGGGTCAAAAGACAGATACATTTTTAAGTTCTTTAGGTATCTCCATACTGCACTCCACAGTGTCTGCGTCAGTCTGCAATGCCACCAACAGTACAAAAGTGTTCCTTTTCTCCACATCCTTGCCAGCAATTATTGTTTTTTGATTTATTGATGATAACCATTCTGACAGCTGTGAGATGATATCTCATTGTGGTTTTAATTTGCACTCTCTGGTAATTAGTGACACTGAGTTTTTTTCACATATCTGTTGGCCATCTGTATGTCCTCTTTAGAGAAGTGTATATTCAGGTCCTTTGCCCATTTTTAATAGGTTGGTTTGGTTATTTTGGTGTTGAGTTTTGTGCATTTTTAATAAAATTTGGATGTTAACTCCTTATGAGATGTATTGGCGAATACGTTTTCTCATTCTATGGGTTGTCTTTTTATTTTGTTGATGCTTTCCTTTGCTGGGCAAAAACTTTTTAGTTTGATTTAGTCCCATTTGTTTATTTTTCTCCTTCCTTTGGAGAGATATATCTGATAAAATATTGCTACAAGCAGTGTCTGAGATTTTGCTGCCTATGTTCTAGGATTTTTTTAAAAGATTTTATTTATTTATCTTTAGAGAGGAAGGGAAGGAGAGAAGGAGAGAAATATCAATGTGTGGTTGCCTCTCGTGAGTCCCCTGCTGGGAACTGGCCCGCAACCCAGGCACGTGCCCTGACTGGGAACCGAACCACAATTGTGTGGTTCGCAGGCCCATGCTCAATCCACTGAGCCACACCAGCCAGGGCTGTTCTAGGATTTTTAATGCCTGGGATCTAACATTTATGTCTTTGGTCCATTTTGAATTTATTCTTGTGTGTGTTATAAGAAGGTGGTCTAGTTTCATTGTTCTGCATGTATCTGTCCAGTTTCCCAGTACCACTTACTGAATAAACTATCTTTAGCCCATTGTATGCGCTTGCTTCCTGTGTCGAATATTAGTTGACTATAAAGGTGCGTGTTTATTTCTGGGCTCTCCATTCTGTTCCATTGATTTATGTGTCCGTTTTTATGCCAGTACTACACTGTGTTGATTACTGTGGCCTTATAGTATGGTTTGAAATTAGGTACCATGATTCTTCCAACTTTGTTCTTCTTTCTCAGGATCACTGTTGCTATGTGGGGCCTTTTGTGGTTCCATATAAAATTTTCAAATATTTCTTCTAGTTCTGTGAAATATATCATTGGAATCTTGATAGGAATTGTGTTGAATCTATAGATTGCTTTGGGTAGCATGGACTTTTTAATGATGTTAATTCTTCCTATGCATGAACACGGTATGTGCTTCTATTTATCTTCCTCAGTTTCTTTCTTCAGTTTCTTATACTTTTCCAGGCACAGGTCTTTTACACCCTTGGTTGAACATTATCCTAAGTGAAATAACCATTCTGAGAAAAACAAATACCAAATGATTTCATTTACATATGGAATCTAATGACAAACTGAACTAACAAGGAAAATGGAGCAGATTCATAGATAGCAGGATGACAGCTAGTGGCAGCTGGGGGATAGGTAAGGGGGTGGAGGGACTGAGCAGAGAGGAAAAGGAGTTATGGACACAAACAACATTGTGGTTATTGATTGGGGAGATAGGGTATAAGGAGATTATATGGTAATAGAATAAAATACAATAAAGATTAAATTAGAAATAAAGACCCTTTCAGTCTGCATTCATCCTGTCGGATGAGCCTTAGTTTTTCTCTTTCTCCTGGGGCCCTGCCAACTTCAGCTTTAAAGTCTTGTTTTTTAACCTAATAGTCATACGTTGGTAATTTCACACCTCTGCAAAGTATTTTTCCACTAATGAGAATACCTTTTCTTCCTTTTTTTGTCTGGGGAATCTCTGTCGGTTCTTGGAATCCTAGCTCATATTTACTTCCTCCATGAAGCCTTTCTTGGCTTCTCTTGGGGAGAGAGTTGATTACTGCACATTGCTTCCAGAATGCCACATATCAGGTTGGAAGGGAATTACCTATCCTTTACACTATGTTTTAGTTAGTTCCACAGGAATGGAGCTTTCTTCTATTTTATCAGTACCTAGGGTAGGGCCTAGAATTTACCATATACTACTTAAGTGTTTTTCTTCAGCCACTTAATAAAGACATGAACTACAAGTGATAACAAACACCTAGGGATTTCAAATTTAAAAACAGACGAATGACAGTTATAATCTGAGAAAAGTCTGGAAAATACCTCAGAAATGCTCTGTGGCTTAAACATTCATTTATGCATTCATCAGTACAGGGTAGTTATTAAGTACATTGACTTAATGGGTTCAACATCCAGTCCTGCCTCTTACTTCAGGCTTAAGTAACCTTGCCAAGTTACTTATCTCTCTGAACCTTCGTGATCTACAAAATAGGGAGTAATAGTGGTGCCTATCTAAGCGTTCATGGTAGGACTTAATGACAAAGAGTATAAAGGGATTGCCATATATTAAGCACTAAATAAATATAATTACAGCAAAGCTTTCTGGAAGAGTTAATATTTTTATTATAAGGTTTTATATTCAAATTACATCGAATATATTTAGTAAAATACTAAACTAGACACATTGGCCATAAAAAAACAAAGCCACTTTTTAAAAATGTTACTTTGTGGGTTTATCCTTCAGAATTATTTCTGAATCTCTCTTTTTTTTGTACATGGAGTTTTCATTTGAAGTGGTAAGTGGAATTTTTTTAAGATCTAAATGAAGAAGATTAGAAATGGTCATTATATTGTGAGGGAAGTAGTTGGAATCTGAGAGTTGTATTTTATCAGAACAATTTAATCACAAGCATAAGACAGTCTTAGCATTGTTTATGACATTGGTTAGGGAGAGGTTTTACCAAGTTATTAGGACATTTGATTGCAAGAACTGAAACTTGCACAGAATCTGTGTGGTAGGCCCTCTGATTTGGTGTGCATATGTTAGAATTATGTTTCAAGTGTCCTCTATGAAAATTATAAAACCATGCAAATATGCATGCCAGCTGCAATATGATTTTACATTGGTTTAATGCCTGGCACTTTATATTTTCTGTGCATTGTTAGAAAACTTCCTAGGCTGGCAATATTAAAGTATTTGGATTAAATAGATGTAATATGAAGTCTGTGACATCTGAAGATAAGTTAGCCAGCTTAATACTTGGTGTTTGGAAGCTGGGAATGTTTTTCGTGGTTATAAGTTTCTGTGCCAAATGTTTATTCTTAAAATTGGTCTTAGAGGGCATGATGAGAAAACAAATATGGGGAAGGACTCCCCCCGCCAAAAAAAACCCCAGAATTATCTTATGGAGGACAGACCTCTTGCAGTAATGGCTTCCTCTGCTAGGTGAGTGTTCTAGAACCCATCTGTATCAGTGTACCAACTGGTGCTGTTGTGAGAGGCTGCATTTGGCTTCAGTGAATTTTTTTGTCAAGACTCAAGGTGTTTGCCTGTTTCATGACAGATGATTTACAAGCACATTTGCTCATACCACACTGAGAGTTCAGCAGTTTTTGACCTAAAATGGCATGACCCCCATGCCCCACTCTCCCTATTCACTCAACCTTGCCCTGAGCAACTTTTTTGTTTGTTTGTTTCTCTGGATGCAGAAAGCCCTCAAAGTGAAAGTTTTGCCAATGTGAAAGAAGTGAAACAAAAAATGGCAGAAAGCACTGAAAGAGTTAAAAAACTTTTTTGAGCAGTGGAAAAAAATGTCTTGACATGTGCATTGCATCAAATGGAGAGTACTTTGAGGATAACTGAAGTTTAACCATGTAAGGATAAATACACACTTTTCTATAAATAAAATCTGGGTTTCTGGGTCTCCCTCATATGGAAGTTAAAGAATGACTTAAGCAGTGATCTTAGAAGTTAGGGATTTATTTTTCCTGTTCTGCTAGAGCATTTATACACTTGTAGAAATACCACAAATTACAGATAAAACAAAATATTCTTTAATTAAATCATCTTGGGTTTAGCTGTTAGCAGTCCAACAGCGAACAAGATGTAAATGGTCTGTCCCTGCATACCTTATGGAGTTTATAATTTTCTTTATAAAAAATATTTATTTTTAGACATAGGGGAAGGGAGGGAGAAAGAGAGGGAGAGAAACATCAATGTGAGAGAGAAACATCTTAGCCCTGGCTGGTGTAGCTCAGTGGATTGAGCGCGGGCCGGCGAACCAGAGAGAGAAACATCAATGGGCCCCCTCCTGCATGGTGCCCTGACTAGGGACTGAACCTGCAACTCAGACATGTGCTCTGACTGAGAATGGAACCAGCGATCCTTTGCTTTGCAGGGCAACACACAACCAACTGAGCCACAGAGGTCAGGGCATAGAGTTTATAATTTAATAGATAAAGCACACATCGATATTTACCAAATGGTGCAGTTGAGGATAACTGGACTTTACAACAGGTAAGTAAGATGGTCAGAGAAAGCTTTCATGAGGACTTGAGAGTTAAGGTGCAGGATTCCAGGCAGTTACCTTTGTTAAAAAGAGCATTTTAGCCAGGGAGGGGCTTAGCCTATGCACAGGCTCCTATGAGCCTTGCAAATTTGGATAAAGGGCTGCAATGGTAGAGCTGGTGTGCAAGGAGGAGACTGATTTTTAGGCTGTTGTGTAAGATGAGCGGTGATGGTGGCATGGATCAGAGTGGCTGTTGGAGAGATGTTCAGGATATATCTGGAGGGTAGAACTAGTGGGACTGTTGAATTGGGTGTGGGGCGTGAGGCAGATGGAAAAATTGAGGAGTACCCTCAAGTTTCTAGCTCGAAGAACTGAGTGGATGGGAGTGCTCTTAATCAAATAGGAGATTATTTGAAGGAGGCAGAGGACACATAACAAAGGCCGAAGGAAATATGAAGGCTGGCAACGCTTAGTAGAGTCTAACAACCCACATGTTTTTATCCCTGTTCTCTTGCTTTTTGCCAAAATAAAAGCTTTTTATCTCCTGTAGATTCTTTGAACACAGTGTAGCTTCTGTGTCATCAATAATTTATGCAGTGTTCTCAAGGAAAAGCATTAGTGTCCAAGGTCTTGTGATTCTGATCTGGTTTCCCAGAATATTTCACAGAGCAGATATGAAAGGGACGATTTGGACACAAACAATGCCACCATTTATTAGTATGGTATAATTTAAAGGGCCATAATTAAATTTTACAGCGAACAGCAAACAAGATGTAAATGGTCTGTCCATTTATACCTTCCTTTTTGTAGGTGTATAATTTAACTATACAGGTTATGTTTTTTCCATGACCTGCTGTATTGTACTAACACCTGTAACCTATTTATAGGAAACTAAACAGGTCGATTATTATCTTTTGCTTTCAACTAACTTTTTTTAACTATGTGTACCACCAGAAAGGCTGTTTCAGAAGTTTAGCTTTTCAGCCTTTCAGGTGAAATCAGCAGTTACTTTCTCATAAAAGTAGTTATCCTCATTTAATCTTTCTCTTTTTTTGCTTTGCTATTCAGAAGGGTATTATTTTATTATATTCACTTTTTCATAAGCAATAATACATTGTATAAAATGCAACACAACAAAAGGGTCAATGGTGAAAAAGAAATCTTCCTCATACCCCCTTCCCTCCAGCTCTTTCCTCCAGACATGACCACTGCCAACTTGCTTCTTTGCTGTGGGCAGTATTTCTGGCCACTTTTACCCAGTTAAAAAAATTCATTAGTTATCTTCATTCTTATTAATAATAATCTTTTAATAATAAGTAACTTTTCTTGTTACAAATATAATACCTTCACTGTAGATAGTTTGTTAGGTACAGAGTTAGATAATCCTTTGTAATCCCAATAATGAAAAGCACTGTTTACTTCATCTTTTTAAAAAATTAATCAGTGTAATGCTTCATTCTATATGCAGTTTTGTATCCTCCATTTCTTCAGTTAACATTTTTTTACAGTTTACTTTCCATTTCATTTGTTTTGGTTTCACATGCACAGCTTAGTTGTACAATCATATATGTATTTACAAAGTGTTCCCCTCAATATTTCCAGCACTGACACTGTATCTAGTTTTTAGTATTACTGACTATATGAGGTCTGTCCAGAAGGTATCCAACCATGTAATATGAAAAATAGAGACATTTATTGAGGAAGATACAAGATACAAGAAACACTGTACATAAGACAACTACTCCTCAGTCCCCTTCAAAGTAGGGACCTTGGGACCTCACACAGTTCTCCCAGTCACCATCAGCTGCCCTGTTGTATTTTCCTGAATCTCACTGACAGACTGAAATCTCTTTTATTTCAAAGGTGATTTTACTTTTGGGAGAAGCTGAAAGTTGCAGGGTGCCAAATATGGGCTGTAGGGGGTCTAAATCACCTGGGTGACTTGATGTTTTGCCAAAAAACTCTGCATGAGATGTGATTCATGAGTGAGCGTGTTGTGATGAAGCTGCTGATCACCAGTTACCCAAAGCTGCAGCCTTCTGAGTCATCTGAAGTTTCTGCAGAGGAATGTTCAAGCTTAATGCAAATTTTTATGCATATTTGTTGCTTTACTGGCTTAGTCAGTTTGACTGTGAAGGCCACACAGTACACATGCTCACTCAATGGCATCTATCACCCCCCACTGACTAGTACACTGAAGTTGTCATTGTTCACGCATGTGCATTCCAGTCCACTCCGTGGGCCTCTTTGGGGTCATCTTGTTTGGGACTATCTCCACTTTGTGGACCTGTGCATCTTTTCTCCCCACCAGGTTAGGGAAGTTTTCAGCCACTTTTTCTTCAAACAGGTTGTTGATTCTTCCTTGCTTGCTTTCTTCTTTTTCTGGTAACCCTATTATGTGGATGTAGTTACCTTTCACATTGTTGCTGAGGTCTCATAGCCTGTCCTCTTTTTTTAAAAGTCTTCTTTTTTTTTGGTTGTTCTGATTGGGTAGTTTTTGCTACCTTGTCTTCCAAATCACTAATTTGATTCTTCATTTAGCCTGCTGTTGATTTCTTCTAATGCATTTTTCATTTCAGATATTATATTCTTTATTTCATTTTTTTAGTCCTCACCTGAGGATATGCTTTTTTAAAAATTGATTTTATAGAGAGGAAGTGGGGTGGGGGAGAGAGGCAGAAAGAGAGAGAGAGAGAGATCAACATGAGAAACATTGATCAGTTGCATTTCATATGTTCGCCAGCCGGGGATTGAGCCTGCAACTTTTTTGTCTTTTTGATATATGAGATGATGCTCCAAACAACTGAGTCACCCAACCAGGGCTGTATTCTTCATATCTTACTTAAAAAATAGTTTTGTCTCTTTTTTTATGCTTGCTGTCTCTTTGTTAAGTTCTCCCTAAGTTTATTGAGCATTCTTATAACCATTGTTTTGAACAGTCTTATCTGGTAGTTTAATTGCCTGTATTTCATTTAGTTCTTTTTCTGGGGATTCTTCCTGTTCTTTTATTTGAGGCATGTTTCTTTGTTTCCCCATTTTGACTGCCTCTCTGTATTTGTTTCTGCATGGTGGCCTTTTATAGTAGGTATATTGTGGTTCTCAGTGGAGCAGTCAGCCTGATCACTTGAGCTAGGTGCTTCAGGAATATCCCTTGTGTGGTCTGTGTGAGCTCTACTGTTGTAGTTGAGTCTTGATTGCTGTTGGCTCTTTCCATGGTGGGGTTGCCCCTCCACTGTCTATGAGTGTTGACCCCAAGTGCAGTGTTTGAGCTGCTGTGTGGGGACTGACAAAGCTAAATTTTCACCAACAGGGTCTTCTTTCTGCTGAGATCTCCCTCTGTGTGTGCTGCTCATGGACTTAAGTGGATCATCTACTGATGTGGTCTGAGCCTCTGGGTGTGTTGATTTGGGGGCCACTTGGGAGGGGAATCCAGTGCCTATGAATATCAGGTGCTGCCTGTGACTGGCCCTGGGCTACCCATTTGGAACTGTAAAGTAATCTACAAGTTGTGGCTGCCTCTGCTGGGGTTGCATATGCATGGTAGGGGCCTAGTTATGCACCAACCAGTTTCTACCAGCTCTGAACCCAGGGGCAGGTCAGCAAAACGTCCAAGGCTTCCCAAGATCTACCTTCATCTGTTAACCGCTTGTTAATCTCAGTCACTGGAAGAGCCTCTGCTGGTGTGTTATATGAGGGAGGCTTTCAGTGAGTTCACCAGGTAGGGAAGGGTGGTATTCATCAGACTCATACAGATTCAAACTCCGAACTAGTGCTGCTTTCAGGCCACTCATCAACAGTCTCAGGGTACACCAAGGTCAGCTGCAACCTGCCAAATACCCATGGACTTATGTGGTGGAGCAGTGTCTCGGGGATTTATCAGAGTGAGGCCAGCAGTGTTCATCAGGCCCAAACTGACCAAAATTTGGTGGTGTGAAGAGAAAGTTCTCATAGGAACAGTGACACTGCTCTGGCCTGGGGTGGGAAAAATGGACCTGCCCAAGAGCCACACAAGTCAGTTTTTCCCAGAGTCTGCCCAGACCTCTTAGAGTGTCTTCTGCATTGGGAGGGGATGAGAATGACCAGACTGTCAGAATGCCACAGTGCACTGACAGTATTTCTAAGCATAAGCTCAGCAGGTCAGGACTACTGGGAGTCAAGAGGATAGTTTTAGAAGTTCTTTCCTGTTGAGGATAGTGGATCTGTCCTGGGAGACAGGAGATACTACTCTGGGCCAGCCGGTGATGGGATTAGGAGAAGTGGGGTGTTTGAGTGCCACAGGTGGTGTTGCTGCTCTGGAGTGATGTGGGGTGAGGGGCATGACTTCTGCCCCAGAGCCACACAACTGTGTCTTTTATTCTCCCTGAGATTACTCTCAAGGTCCCTTTAAGAAAGTTTATACCACAGGCTCAAGCAATGGACTTTTCTGCACAACTGAGCTGAGCAGGCAGGATGACTTGGAGTGGGGAGGGTGGGGCTTGTTCAGTTCCCCCAGGCCAGTGCAATTTGGAGGGGAGTGCTTGACTCAGGAAATATGATGTCTGTGGGCTGCCTGGGAGAGGGACTCAGTACAGGGACCTGGTGGCTGATCCTTGAGCCCTCTTCCCAGAGCCACACAATTCAGTTTGTTCTTGTCTGACTCTAGTCTGCACCAAATTGCCCTCACTCTGCTGGAGCTCAGTGTGTGTGTGGCTGTGAAGGAGATTTTGTACCTTGGCCCTTTAAGAGGGCTCTCAAGTTTCCAGCAGACTCCCATCTCTCCCTGGCAGACAGAATCCCCACTGATTTTGTGGGGCACCTCTTCCTGGCTCTGTTGATCCAGGTTGAGGAGCCTGGGTTGAGACCCCACATTCCTCACAGGGGACCTTTGCAGTTGAGGTATCTCTCTGGATTCTCAGCTGCCACACATAGATGTAGGGCCAGCCCTTTTTGTGTCTCCATCTTATCAGTCTCCATGTGGATTCTTCTGTAAGACTTCTGTTCAGCTAGTCTTTAGTCGGTTATTGAGATTGTTGATTTTCTTTAATTCAGTTGTAATTTCAGTTCAGACGTGGGAAGAGATGAATGTAACTTCCTGTGCCACCACCATCTTCTTCCCCTGTTACTTAACACTCTGTTGTGACTGTTTTTTATATCTTATTAACTATTATTCAAAGACGGCGTTTTAAATGGCTGTGTACTATTACCTGGCATGGAACATTTAATCATTTTCCTCTTTAGCATTTAGGTTATTTGCTGTTCTTTGTAATTTTAAATTAATAAAAAATTTCAGCCCTGGCTGGTGTAGCTCAGTGGATTGAGCACGGGCCTGCGAACCATACGATCGCGGTTAGATTCCCAGTCAGGGCACATGCCTGGGTTGCAGGCCAGTTCCCAGCAGGGAACTCACGAGAGGCAACCATACATTGATATTTCTCTCCTTCTCTCCTTCCTTCCTCTCTAAAGATAAAGAAATAAACTCTTAAAAAAATTTCCGACAATTTTTACAGAACACAGTGTTTTAACAAAAGAAACAAACTTCCACTCAAACCAGTGTTTTCAGTAGCTTTAGAGGAATGATCCTAGTCTCCTGGACACTGTTCTTGCGTTGCTTCTGTGCCCTGGGAGTTGCCAGAGCTACACATGGACTTCCTTTGCTACACTCCTCGGCACTGTTGTTCACTGGGATCTTTGCCCTGGTTCTTTGAAGCTTCTCTGTATTTCCATTTGTAGCTGGCACCTTGGCATCTTGCCTTGCAGTAGTGGCTGGAGCTGGGGATAGAGATAGTTATAGCCCTTTTACCACAGTTCTGGGCTGCCAGATTGGCATTTTGTGTCCTTGGCTCAGCGCTCATTTTTGGCAGTCCCTTGGGTCTCAGCTATCTATCCACTAAACAACTGTTTACTGAGCACCTACCATATTCCAGAAACTGGGCTAGATATTGGGGATATGATGGTAAGACAGATAGAACTCTCCTTATAATTTATTGTTGGTGGGAAGTAACTACACGGGAGGGAGTATAGACTGTTAGGTATGGTTTGGGAGAGCACTGTACCAAAACAGAGTTCTAGGTAGTTCATACCTCAGCTTGCTTTCCCACACATGCTGAGCACCCTCTACATATTGTATTTTAGAAGCTGTGCAAACACATCTTTAACTATGAGTTGTATCTGTTAAAATGAGACAAAAGAACACAGTCAGTGAAGCAGAACATTGCTTGGTAATGCTATGTTTCTCTGCTGGCCTTTTGCATTATTAGAATTATAAGGCTAGATCCCTAAGTCTGAGTTCAAGAACTATCTTCCCATCTGTACCTATGACAGGACATATGCCCCATAATAAAGGTGGGGGTGGGTAGGACTTGGCTTGTAGTGTGCCTAGAAGGTGATTTTAATTCTTGTGTTTTCCTCTTCCTCTTAAAACGGTACTACAAACCCAGATATAAGTGAATTTTGCTTTTGTCTGGTCATTGCTTGGTCACACTCAGTCTGTACTGTAAATGTGATGTGCTTGAGGGCAGGGTACCATGTTGTGCTTTGGGTTTGGTTTGGTTTATTTGGTAATTTAGTCACAAATTAGGTGAACAAATGAAGGCTAAACTAAATGAAATGAAGGGAAATGCACAGGAAACCAACAGTGATGGAAAGGAAACTGGGACTCAAATCAAGGGAGTGGACTAGAAGGAAGGAAAAAATGACCAAACAGAAAAGAATGAAGAAGCAAGCATTCAAAAAATTGAGGAGAGGCTTAGGAACCTCCAGGACATCTTTAAACGTTCCAACATCCGAATTATAGGGGTACCAGAAGGGGGAAAGAAACAGCCACGAGTGGAACACTTATTTGAACAAATAATAAAGAAGAACTTCCCCAGTCTGGCAAAGGAAATAGACTTCCAGGAAATCCAGGAAGCTCAGAGAGTCCCAAAGAATTTGGACCCAAGAAGGAACACACCAAGGCACATCATAATTACATTAGCCAAGATGAAAATGAAGGAGAGAATCCTAGAAGCAGCCAGAGATAAGGGGGCAGTCACCTACAAAGGAGTTCCCATCAGACTGTCAGCGGATTTCTCAAAAGAGACCTTACAGGCAAGAAAGGGCTGGAAAGAAGTATTCCAAGTCATGAAATCCAAAGACCTACAGTCAAGATTGCTCTATCCAGCAAAGCTTTCATTTAGAATAGAAGGACAGATAAAGTAATTCAAGGAGTTCATCATCACCAAGCCCTTATTATATGAAATGTTAAAGGGACTTATCTAAGAAAAAGAAGATAAAATATGAACAGTGAAAGGACAGCAAACTCACAGTTATTAACATTCACACCTAAAACAAAAGCAATCTAAGATGACAGCTAGATCAGGAGCAGAACCATAGAAATGGAGATCACATGGAGGGTTATCAACAGGGGAGTGGGAGGAGGAGAAGAGGGGAGAAGGTACAGAGAATAAGTAGCATAGATGGTAGGTAGAAAATAGATAGGGGGTAGGGCAAGAATAGTATGGGAAATATAGAATCTAAAGAACTTGTGACACATGGACATAAACTAAAGGGGGAGAATGGTGGGGAGGGGGTGTGCAGGGTGGAGGGGAATGAAGGGGGAAAAAGAACAACTGTAATGGCATAATCAATAAAATATATAAAAAAATAATGATGTATCTTGGAGTGGGACTCTTTGTACCCACCATAACTGGGACTCTGCACTTGTTGGACTTGCATGTCTATTTCCTTCACCATATTATGGAAGTTTTCTTTCACTATGTTTTCAGATAGATTTCCAATTTCTTGATCTTTCTCTTCTGGCATCCCTATGATGTGAATGTTGGATCTCTTGAAGTTGTCTCAGAGGCTGTTTATACTATTGTCATTTTTTTTATTCTTTTTTATTCTTTTTGTTTTGATTGATTGTCTTTGACTTCCTTATGTTCCAAATCATTGCTTTGATTTTTGGCTTCATTCATTCTGTTGTTGTTTCCCTGTTTATTGTTCTTTATTTCAATTAATGTACCCTTTATTTCTGACTGGGTCTTTTTTATGCTATTGGTATCCTCACTAAGTTCCTTGAGTATCCTTATAATCAGTGTTTTGAACTCTGCATCTGATAAGTTGCTTATCTCCATTTCCTTTAGCTCTTTTTCTGATCAAACAGACTTTTGATCTGTTCTTTCCTGTGGGCCCTGTTTCTTTGTCTCCTTGTTTGTTTCTGTGTATTAGGTATTAGGTGTATTCTGTGCTTTGACTCCGTGTTTTGGTAGTATAGCCTAATGTAGTAGGTGTCCTGTAGGGTCCAGTGGCACAGCCATCCCTATTACCCAAGCTGGGTATTTGAGGTATGCCCTAGGTATTACCCAAGCTGGTATTTGGGCTGAGTACACCCTGCTCTTATAGTTGAGCCTTGGTTGCTGTTGGTGTATCAATGAGAGGGATTTCCCCAGGCCAGTCAGCTGCAAGGACTGACTATGACCACTGAACACCAGTCGCCACCCTCTGTGGAGGATCAGCTGTGCAGGGGCAGGGTGGTGGTGCTCCAAAATGGTCTATAACTGCCCACTGGGTGCATTGGCCCTCGTGTTTGCTGGGTGGTGCAGGCCAAGGTCAGCATTCACCTGTGTTTTGCCTGGGGTACCCTTTCTGAGCTGTAAAGCAATCTGAAATGTCTGCTACTTGTGCTGGGTGTGGAGATTCCCAGGTGAAGCCAAGCTTTGACTCTACTCTGGCTGCTACTAGGGCTCACTGAAGCCAGCTGTTGCTTGTTTGATACCATTTAGGAGCCAAGATCAGCCATTCTTATGGAAAAGCATCTTGGGTGGGCCTATAAATTGGGTGGGGTAGAGCCTCTGTGGATCTCCAAGGTGGAACACACAATGTTAGCCAAGTTGATGGAATCTCAGATTATAGCACCAGCCTATTGGCTGTGTGTGGGGAGGGCTCGGCAAAGGGACAATGGCCTCTGCACACCCCAATGCCAGACACTTCAGTCTCTCTCTCTGCATACTATTGGTGTCCTTCCAGCTATCATCCTAGTCCTGGAGCTCAGAGGGAGTGAATCTGAGTAGGTGAGTTTCTGTGTGGGTTCTCCAAGAGAAACTTCTTAGGTCTCCAGCAGCCTCCTCTTCCAACTCAGTCCCTGATGTTTCTTAGCCACAAGATGTGGGGACTTACCTTTGCAGCACTGGAATCCTGGGCTGGGGGGCCTGGCGTACGTCTGGGATTTTTCACTCCCGAGATATCTCTCCTGAATTGTTATTTTTTGTGGGTTTGGGGCCAGTCCGTTCTACATCTGCGCCCCTCTTCCCAGTTTGGATGGATGTGGTTTCTTCAATTCCGTAGTTGTCAAACTTCCATTCAACTTGATTTCTGATGTTCTTGAGTGATGGTTATTCTATTTAGTTGTAATTTTGATGTGGTTGTGCCAAGAAGTAAGCTATGTCTGCCTACGTCACCACCTTGATCAGAAGCTGGTAAATTTTTTAAGATACAGTAAATTCGTGAAGGCACCTCAAAAGATATAATTATATTAATTTTTCATAGATAAATAAAACTTAGGTTCTTTGTAGGAAAAAAGTTAATGTTTATTTATTCTGTATATCAAACCTTGGATAAACTTCAGGATGAGAGACAAAAGAACTGGTTTATTCTGAGGTTAGCCAGCACTTCTCGTGACCAACATATTATGTTCTGTGCCAAAAATAATGGCTTAGTTCTGGCACTTCAGTTAAGATTATTGGCAGATAGTGTGCAGCACAAAAATGGGAATTTTTCTTTAGTTTTTTGTAGCATTCAAGAGAAAAAAGAGAGAAAATTAAGAAATCTTTTCATTTTGACTTTTGCTGAGGCTTTTTAAATCTATATCTAATGATATTTTAAAGTATTGATTTTTAGGCAGGCTGTAATTGGCACATTATACTGTACATGGAAAAAATCACAATAAAAATAAAAATAACTAACTGGATATAGAATCTGTAGTGTTTGGTGTTTTTGTTTGCTTTTGGTTTTTCTTTCTTTCTTTTTTTTTTTTTTTATGTCAGTTCTCTTTTGTGGTCCTAGACAGAATTAAATTAAACAGAAAACATGGAGATAGGTTCTTTTTATAATATTCTCATGATTTTACATAAATGACAAAATACAGTTTCCTCCCTCTCTCCCTCTCTCTCTCTCTCTCTTTCTCTCTCTTCTTTCTTTCTTTCTTTCTTTTTGCGTTAAGAAGCCCTTTAGGGGTGACTTTTCTTGCAAGTCCCCCCAGCCACCACAGATGAGAGTAATCATGACTGAGACATGATGTCATCTGATTGGGGAGGAGAAGTGGCAAGGATCAAATAGTAGATAATAGTTCAAAAAAATCTGAGGGCTTAGTATGAGTCAGAGTCTGTCAGGAACAGAGTTTTAGGGGTTCCTGCTCGAACCCTTAACATATGAATGAAAATACTTTTAGCAGAGCAGATTTCACAGGTTTCTCAGGAAATCTTTGTGATGCCATATTTTTCCCCAGGACACGTTCTAGCAAGGCAAGGAGCTGCACCTCTCCCCAACAGGTATTCAGGCTTTAGGGGATTAGAGCCAGGAAGCGCTTTTCCCAGGGAACATGGGGACTCGGGCTATGTCAAAACCCCGGGGTGGGGGACCAGTCCATTGCTCCCTGTTGCAGCACCCCCACAGTCTTTCCATGAAGGCCTCTCAAGTGATCAAGTCTGGCTTAGGTTGCCCCCCGCTGTGAGGGGTCTTACCTTTCATTGACTTCTGATCAAGCTTTGGGGGCAGGGAGGAAACTGAGGCAGCATTTGCTACCAGAGACAAGCTTTGTCTCCTGCAGCTGGCATTCCAGAGGTTGTCCCTTGCCTTTAGCCACAAGGGGTCGAGATACAATTCCTAGAACCAGGCAGAGCCGTCTACAACAAAGCCCAGTATAAAAATAAAAGGTTTTCAGAATGGTCAAGTTTGTTTTCATTCACTGCATTTCCTTTACTGAAAAGGCAGTGGAGAAAGATTTTTATGTCTGTATTTGTATAAAATAATTCCATATGCCACTTTCTTGGTGTCTGTCATTTCCCCCTCACCTTTTCTATTGAAGCATAATTTATTTGTTTCTTTAAAGGAAACAGGATTTTGAAAACTGCACACTAACTTAGAAAATACCTGTGGTATTTATCCTCTAGTGCTTCCTTTCTTTTTACCCAGGGGATATAATTCTATGGGAATTTGTGGCATTTATAGTAATTTTCAATAGGTATTATTAGTCTTTATCACTGTCTCTGTATATTTGAAGTACAGTAATTTTCAGAACATTAAATTCTATGCAGGGGAATAATTAAATACCCTCCTATTTATTCATTAATTAAAATAGCTATAAAAACATAATATGGTATTTATTTAAAGATTTTTTGATTTGCTACCTTTGGCTTTATAATATGGTATTTTATTAAGCCATGAAACAAAATCTGTTTCTGTTGAAAATAAAAATTTATGTGACAATGTACATGGGAAAGGTTTTTTTATTATCTGACTCAGTATACTAGTAAATAAACACATATTCCTTTGATTTTTCTATAAGTTAATGCTTTCTTAGAAATTTTTAAGAAGGATGATGTGATTAAAAGGTAATTAAAAAACTACTTTTCTATGGGTTGCTATCAGGGGCTTCCAGAAAAGTCTCAGAAGAATTTGCTTTTTTCACAACCATTTAATTAACTTGAGAAAAGTCCCAAGTGTACTCTTATTACAGATATGCTTCTGAAAAAGTGGTGACTCTAATATGTACAGAGGTATTGTCACCTTCATCAGCAAGACCAAAGTGTTGGATTTTTCAAGTGGAATTTGGGTGTAATTTATAAATCTCAGCAAGTGTTGAAGCAAATAAAAAAGATAATTTTGTCATAAACTTTGGAAGAATAGCTCCTAAAACCAACCTTCATGTTTGTTCCTTCATAAACCTATTTTATATAAAAATGTTCACTGCTTTTCTCCAGATCAATACATTCCCTGGCCTGGGCTTCTTTGGCAAAAAGCTTTCTTTAAATAACACTTGCTCCCCAGAGATGGGCCTCTGGAAGAGGACTTCTATCTGCAACAACTCTAAGGGTTTCCCAGCAAGTAAGTGCTGTGGAACAGAAGTAGATGGATTCCTGCTGTGTTCTGTATGGCTGGAGTATATTTAAGAAACTTAACACATGTTCATTAAAGCAAAACAATGGAAACCAGCTGGTTCTTTAACATTAGTCACGATCTGTATTTTGTTTTTGTTTTGGGTATTTCTCTGGTACTTACAGAGTATACTGCCAGATACCTTGAAGACACTTTCACATAGTCAGTTGTCTTAGAGCAGGGATGTCAGACTCATTTTCACTGGGGGCCACATTAGCCTTGCCATTGACTTTAAAGCAGTGAATGAAATTTCAACTTCTAAACAGTTAGGGAGTAGTTACATTTATACAGTCCTAAAATTATTTTGGCCCTTTGAAGGCAACTGTGAGGTTGATGTAGTCCCCAGTGAAAATGAGTTTGACACCCCTGTCTTAGAGCATCCTGTGAGGCAGAGAGCTCTTAACTGATACAGAACTGAGGCTCGAGGAAGATGTATTTGCCAAGATTCCATAATTGATTGGGAGTAGAACTAGGAATTTGAGGGTTTTTGGATTCAAGTCTGGTATGGTATACTTTTTTCTACACTGTAGAGTCTACGGCATGCTCACTATCCTTTTATGTCCTATCCAGTGCAGGCTGGGTATATAAAAGAGAAAGGAAGTGATTCTGCCACAAATCCTTCTTTTCATTTCTGAATCTCAGCTCAGAATCACGCTTGGGATCTTTACCACAACGTAATCCAAGTCACCAATACCTTTCTCCTGGAATGCAGCAGTAGCCTTCTGACTTCATGTTCTTCCCCCTTAGAAATATAATTTAGATCATACCCTTCTGTTTAAAAGCCTTCAGTGATTTCCCATTGTACTTAGAATAAAATTTGAAATACTTATTTTGGTCTGGCTCCTGCTTATCTTTCCCTCATTTGTCTAGTGTCTTCTGACCTTACATTGTTCCTGGAATGCCTCACACCCTTTGTTGCCTCAGACTTTTAAATTTTTATTATTTTTGTTTTTATTTTTTAAAATTTATTTATTTAATTGTCGTTCAAGTACAGTTTTCTGTCTTTTACTCCCATCCCAGCCCACTCCCCCAGTACTCCCCACCTCCCTCCCATTTCCACCCCCCTTAGTTCTTGTCCATGTGTCCTTTATACTAGTTCCTGTAAATCCTCCCCCCTTTCCCCTGAAATTCCCTCCCCTTTCCCCTCTGGTCACTGTCAGCCTGTTCTCTATTTCAGTGTCTTTGGTTATGTTTTTCTTCCTTGTTTGTTTTGTTGTTTAGGTTCCTGTTAAAGGTGAGATCATATGGTATTTGTCTTTCACCATCTGGCTTATTTCGGTCAGCATAATGCTTTCCAGTTCCATCCATGCTGTTTCAAAGGGTAGTAGCTCCTTCTTTCTTTCTGCTGCATAGAATTCCATTGTATAAATGTACCATAGTTTTTTGATCCATTCATTTACTGATGGGCACCTAAGTTGCTTCCAGCTCTTGGCTATTGTAAATTATGCTGCTATAAACAAGTGTTGGAGAGGTTGTGGAGAAAAGGGGACCCTAGTTCCTTGTTGGTGGGATTGCAGACTGGTAAAACCACTGTGAAAAACAATATGGAATTTTTCTAAGAAAACTAAAAATGGATCTGCCTTTTGACCCAGCAGTTCTGCTGCTAGGATTATATCCTAGGAAACACCAGTCCAAAAGAACCTATGCACACCAATGTTCATAGCCTCAGCCTTTTGTACTTGTACTTTTCCTTTGTCTGCAGTTCAAGTTTTTTCTGACTGTGTTCAGTTGATCCATCTTTCAGGTTTTAGCCTAAATGTCATTTCCTGAGGAGAGACTTTCCATTCTGAGCTCTCCTGCTTGATGTATATTCTTTCTCTCTCCTGGCATTTATAACTTGCCTTTATATTTACTTAATAATAATAACAACAACTAATAGTTAGGGTTCCCTTCCAATATGCCAGTCACTGAGTATGGCCTTTAACTCTGTTTATAGATTAGGAAGAAAATACTTTCCCAGATAACAGTAAATCATGAACCAGTATTTAAACCCAGGCTTCCTATACAAGATTAAAACTCTGGGAGGGCAGGAACCATGTCTATGTATTGTTTTATTCCCAGTGCCTGGCGTACATATAGTAGGCCCTCAAAAATACATAGTGAACAAATGACTTTGTTTTGGTAAAAAATCAAACATTAGAAAAACACTTTAATTCCAGCTTAACTGTGCCATGCACAGTGTCTGGGGACAATCTCTGGGTACAGTGCTTTTTGACCACTGATTCACACAGGAGCCTCCAAGAATGTCCACGAGGGGGACTTACATTCAGGGGGCTGAGCTGGGGGAAGTGGGGAGGTTCCCTCATGGGTAGGAGCAGGCATGAGGAAAAGGAGCTACTTCTTGGCAAATGAGATCTTCATTGAGTTGTTCTGGGTGATCTTGAAGCTCTTCAGGCGTCACAGAAGGGCTTCAACGGCATCTCACTGTCAGCTTCCACAAAGGTGATGTCGTGCTGCCCTGGAATCAGCCAGACCTCCTTGAAGCCGGGAACTGGTTTAAAGCATGGACAGCATGAACTCGTTGCTCTCCTCTGGCAGGTTGCAGAAACAAGATATGATTTGGTGGGTTTTCTGAAAGAGGCTGGGCAGGTGGCATCTGGTCTGGTAAGCTGCTGTGGGGGTATGGCCCCAGGTGGGATCTGGCTGGTGGAAAGATGGAGGTGGGATCATGCCGGGGGGTAGCACATAGGGAGGCTGACTCTGCATGTGATACATAATACAGGGTGCCTGTGTCAAGCCCCGGGACTACCCCCACTATGGAGGTAACTGCCTAGCATTGCATTCCCTTCTTGGCAGCTTGGCTGTCCTGGCTCTTGGGCCTCCTCCTCCACTTGTGATCTCACTCCATGAAGGTGCCCTTCATCTTGGCAACGGTGTCCTGAGTTGGGCTTGGTGTGCTGGATGCTTATGTGCTTGTTGTAGAAGGGGAAACCCTGTGTGGAGTGCAGGGCATTGGTGGCACCACTGACCTGGAAGATGACAAAAGCCTAGCCCCTCATCTTTAGGCTTCATGACACCAGGATATCCAAGATCTGGCCGGACTGGAGAGGATGGTATACTGGGACTTTTTGAGCTCATCCTTCTTGATCTTCTCATTGAAGTTGTTGATATAGTGTGGTTGCAGCAGGTCTCAGGAACTGCCACTGAGAGAGGTGCCAAGGTAGGGCAACAGAGATGCTGCTCTGGCAAGTGGATCTTGCTAGGTTTGTGAGTCAAATGACTTTATATGTATAAGCTTTTCTGAAAAGTAATTCACATACATTAATACCCTTTGAAATATACCATTTGGTGGTTTTTAGAACTGTGCAACTATTATCCCTATCTAATTTAGAGCATTTGCATCACCCCAAAGAGAAACTCTTGCTCCACAGGGCCTGTCAGAGGTGCCCCCCACAGAGGAGAGCAGCAGGGCTCAGGGAGTCAACAGTCCCCAGCAAGACTTAACTCAGTGGGGGAGCTGAACTACCTTGAAGAGACTTAGAGTCCCTAGCACCTAGGACAGCAAGGAGTGGAAGGTGGTGTGTGAGTTTACTGTAAAATTGGTGCACCTCAGACAGCACAACTGGTGGACTGAAGGTGTAAGCCTAGCGCAGAAGGGCACTGGAGGCCCGGCAGTGAACTGAGGAACTGGGCTGCAGGCTGGGCAACTGTGAAGAGTGAGGCTCAGACCAGGCCTCCATCCATGCAAAACCATGGAAGGGAGAAAAATGAACCCCCCCCCCCTCAGTCTGCTGTAGTCAGGAAGACCAGCAGAACTCCTTTGGCTAGTGTAAAGCTAGCAGGAGGCTTCCCCCCCTCTCTCTTCTCTGCTGCTCCACCACCCCAAAAAGTGAGACAATAAGGCCTAGAGCTGTGAAAGGACCAGAGTTAGACCCACAGAGGGGTTGTGACAACAGCTGAGAAACTGAGACAAATTTCACTTTGCTATTCCAGAAAACTGGCAAGTTATTGTTTATTTGCATTATTATTATTTTTCTTCTTGTACTAGTATTTTTATTTCTCTTTCTGTTTAGTTTTCTTTGTTATGTTTCTCTAATTTCATTGTTTGGCTTTTCTTGTTCTCTCTTCCGTAGTGTATTTTTAGTTTTCCACCTTTCACTTCACTTGTGTTCCAATAGCACAATACTCTAGGTCCTGTACTTCCTATTCTCATCATTCAGATCACATAGATTCTGTCATATGATTGTTGCTCCATTATTATTGTAAATAATTGCTGTTCCATACAATTGTAAATACTACATAGCAGCCCTCCTGGACCTTAACTCATTACACTGTCTTACGGAACTTTATTACTGTTATGGTTAATTCTGTTCTCTCATACACTATGGCTATTTTCTGTCCTTTACTATCACTGTATCTCATAATCTGACCTGCCAAAAGCTCACTGCTTTATAGATACAGCTCATAATCTCCCCCTCCCAATAAGAGTTTTATCTTTTTTCCACCCTGTCTAAAAAATAACTAATTGGATGAAATATCACAGTTAACACTGTACTTATCTGAAGGATCTCCTATCTCTTCTCTATGGGTTGGTAACTTAAGTACCATAGAATACATACTGTTGTCTTAATCCGTTTTGCCTTCCTACTCCAACTAATCACATAAAAGATTGGGTTGGAGCTGTGGACCTCAGTATACCTGCCGGAAGGGAGAAACCACCAACAAAGGAACCGCCAACAGATAACAATGGAAGAAGGTGAAGGAGGGAGTGTAAGCCACATTAACCTCAACCCAGGGCCAATCTGGAACTACAACTAAATGACGGAGAAATGACCCAGAAAAAACAACTGAACAAGAGTGAGAGAGAAGCCTTAAGATTTCGGACAGACAGAAGAACCAGCTTGAAAACAACCTGTCCACTTCTGCACAACAGCTATCAGACATGGTGGGCAGAGTGACCCTCAGTTAACCAGCTGCAGGGGAGGACCAACCAAAGAAAGACCCAACAACAATCAAAACCCAAAGACGTCCAGAGAGACAGCATAAACGATATCCCAAGACCAGCAAGCTCAGGAGATCCAGAAAATTGAACTACTGAATCTCACAGGTCTCCAAGAGACAACATAAACGATATCCCAAGACCAGCAAGCTCAGGAGATCCAGAAAATTGAACTACTGAATCTCACAGGTCTCCTGCCATAGAAGTTCACACCATAAACCCAGGGAGTAAGAACAGATCAATTTAACAAGCAGAGCTAACAAGAAGTGTCTCAGAAATATGGGAAGACAACTAAACAATCCCCAAAATGAAAGGAAAGGAGGAAGCCTCAGAAAGAATGCTAAATGAAATAAAGGCAAGTCAATGATCAGATACTGAGTTCATAGCAGTGGTTGTAAGGAACCTCAATGAGCTCACAGAGAATTTCCAAAGACTACAGGGAAACTACAATGAATTCACTGCAACCAAATCAACATGAAAAAGGAAATAGAAACTCTCAACAAGGGCCAAGAGGAAATGAAGAATACAATTTCTGAACTGAAGAACACAGTAGAAAAAATCAGAAGCAGGCCAGATGAAGCAGAGGATTGAATCAGTGAGCTGGATGACAAGGTAGAAAAAACACTGAGGAAGAGCAAGAAAAGGAAAAGAGGCTCAGAAAGAATGAAGAGGGGTTAAAGGTAATGCAGGAAAACATGAAACATAGTAATATCCATATAATAGGGATGCCAGAAGGAGAAGAAGAGCAAGCAATAGAAAACCTGTTTGAAAAAGTAATGATGGAAAACTTCCCTAACTTCATGAGAGAAAAAGTCACACAAATCCAGGAAACACAATGAGTCCCAATCAAGAGGAACCCAAAGAGGCCGAGTTCAAAACACATCATGATTAAAATTTCAAAATTCCAAGACTAAGAGAGAACCTTAAAGGCAGGGAGGGAGAAACAGGAAGTAACATATAATGAAGCCCGATAGGACGAGCAGCTGACTTCTCAATGGAAGTGCTCCAAGCCAGAGGGGAATGACAAGGAATGTGCCAAGTAATGAAAAACAATGGCCTACAACAGAGACTACTCTATCCAGCAAGGCTCTCAATTAAAATGGAACACCAAATAAGAAGCTTCCCAGAAAAAAGAAGCCTCAAAGAATATATCTCCTCCAAACTACCTCTGCAAGAGATGCTAAAGGGTGGGCTTTAAGAAAAGGAAAAAAAAGAGTGAGAGAGAGGAACACAAATACAAAAAATGGCAATGAATAAGTATGTATCAATAATAACCTTAAATTTAAATGGATTAAATGCTCTAATCAAAACACACAGCATACTTGAATGAATAAAAAAGCATGACCCACAAATATACTGCCTCTAAGAGACCCACCTCAGGACAAAAGACCTACACAAACTGAAAGTGAATGGCTGTAAAGAAATTTTTCAAGCAAACAGACCAAAAAAAAAAAAAAAGCTGGGGTAGCAATACTCATACCAGACAAAATAGATTTCAAAAAAAGGGCCATAAAAAGAGATCCAGTAAGTCAGTTCATAATACTCAAGGGAAGAATCCATCAAGAAATCATAAACATTGTAAATATATATGCACCAACATAGGAGCCCCCAAGTACATGATCTTGGAGGACTTCAAGAAAAATATTGACAACAACACAATTACAGTAGGGAATTTCAACACCTCACTGTCAAATATGGATAGATCTTCCAAACAAAATATCATCAAAGACATTGTAGCACTGAACAATGTCCTAGATCAAATGAACTTAACTAATATATATACAGACTTTCATCCCAAACAAGCAAAATTCACATTCTTTTCAATGCACATGGAACATTTTCAAAGATAGACCACATGATAGGATACAAACCTCAACAAATTCAAGAAAATTGAAATCATATCAAGCATTTTCTCTGAAACTAGAAACCACCCTCAAGGAAATATTTCAAAAGCCTTCAAATTCATGGAGATTGAAAAGCATGCTATTAAACGATGAAGGAGTTAAGAATGAAAATAGGAAAAAAATCAAACAGTTTCAGGAAACAAATGAAAATGAACTCACAACAACCCAAGACTTATGGGACACAGCAAAGGCAGCCCTGACAGAGAAGTCATAACAATACAGATCTACTTTAAAAAATAGAAACATTTCAAATAAAGAAACTAACCCAACCCACACAAAAACTTAAAGAACAACAAAAAAGACAGCCCAGAATAAGTAGCAGGAAGGAAATAAGCAAGATCAGAGCAGAAATAAATAACATAAAGACTAAAAGCACAGTTCTAAAGATCAATAAATCCAGGAACTGGTTCTTTGATAAGATAAAATTGAAATGCCTTTAAGAGGCTCATCAAGAAAGAAAGAGAGAGGACCCAAATAAATGCAATCAGAAATGAAAAGAGGAGAGATTATAAATGACACCACAGAAATACAAAGTATTCTAATAAATTACTATGAAGAACTATATGCCAAGGAATTTGAAAACCTAAGTGAAATGGACAAATTTCTAGAAAAATATAATCTTCCAAAACTGAATGAAGAAGGCCTAAACAGATTGGTAACAGCCGATGAAATTGAAGCAGTAATCAAAAAACTCCTGACACACAAAAGCCCTGGAACAGATAGTTCCACAAGATCATTATACAAAGCATTTAAAGAAGAGCTAGCCCATATCCTTCAGATTATTCCAAAAAATCTAAGGAAATGGAAAACTCCAAAACTCTTTTTATGAAGCCAACATCCTCCTAATCCCCAAACCAGATAAAGATACAACAAAGAAAGAAAACTTCAGGCCAATATCACTGATGAACATAGACACTAAAATCCTGAACAAAATGTTGGCAAACCACATCTAGCAATACATTAAAAAGATCATACATACACCACGACCAAGTGGAATTCATCCCAAGGATGCAAGGATGATACAATATTTCCCAATCAATAAATGTAATACATCACACAAACAAAATCACATAGAAATTGAATTTTGAAGAGATCCCATTTGTTTATTCTTTCCTTTATGTCCCTGGCTCATATGAATAGATGCAGAAAAAGCATTTGGTAAGATACAGCACCCATTTGTGATAAAAACACTTAGCAAAGTGGGAATAGAGGGAGCATTCGTCAACATAATAAAGGCCATATATGAGAGACCTACAGCCAGCACTATACTTAATGGGCAAAAACTAAGATGATGTTAATTCCTCCAACTATGAGCATACTGCATGCTTCCATTATTTTATGTCTTCCTTAATTCCTTTCTTCAATGTTGTGTAGTTTTCTGAGAATAGGTCTTTACATCCTTGGTTAGGTTTATTCTTAGGTATTTTATTTTTCTTTTTGCTGTATCAAAAGAGATTGTTTTTCCTGATTTCAGCTTCTGATATTTCATTGTTGGTATATAAAAATGCCTTTGACTTCTGAATATTAACTTTGTATCCCAGTGTTTTGCCACATTCACTCATTAGGTCAAGTAGTTTTTTGGTGGAGTCTATAGAATTTTCTATATACACTATCATGTCATCTGCAAACAATGACAGTTTTGCTTCCTCCTTTCCAATTTGGATGCCTTTTATTCCTTTTTCTTGTCTTATTGCTTTGGCTAGGACATTAAATACTATGTTAAATAGGAGTGGTGTATGCAGAGATCCTAGTCTTCTTCCTGATCTCAGTGGGAAAGTTGTAAGGTTTTGCTGATTGACTGATGTTGGCTGTAGGTCTCTCAGATATGGTCTTTGTTAGGTTGAGAAATTCTCTCCCCTTTTCCCACTTTTCTGAGTGTTTTTAACATAAATGGGTGCTGTACCTTATCAAATGCTTTTCCACATCTATTGTTATAACCAGGTGATTTTTGTCTTTAGTTTTCTTTATGTGATGTATTACATTAATTGATTTGTGAATATTATACCATCCTTGCATCCCTAGGATGAATCCCACTTATTCATGGTTTATGATGTTTTTAAAGTATTGCTGGATATGGTTTGCCAACATTTTGTTCAGGATTTTAGCATCTATGTTCATCAGTGATTTTGGCCTGAAGTTTTCTTTCTTTCTTATGTTTTTATCTGATTTGGGGATTAGGATGATGCTGGCTTCATAAAAAGAGTTTGGGAGTCTTCCATCTTCTTGGATGTTTTGGAGTAGTCTGTGAAGGATATGGGTTATGTCATCCTTAAACTCTTTAAAAAATTATCCCCTGAAACTATCTGTTCCAGGACTTTTGTGTGACGTGAGTTTTTTGATTATTGCTTCGATTTCGTCAGCTGTTATCGATCTGTTCAGGCTTTCTGATTCTTCATTCAGTTTTAGAAGATTATATTTTTCTAGAAATTTGTCCATTTCACCTAGGTTTTCAAATTTCTTGGCATATAGTTTTGGTACTAGTTTCTTACAATGCTTTGTATTTCTATGGTATCAACTTATAATTTCTCCTCTTTCATTTCTGATTGCATTTATTTGGGTACTCTTTTTTCTTGATGAGTCTGCTTAAAGGCTTGTCTATTTTGTTTATCTTTTCAAAGAACCAGCTCCTGGATTTATTGATTCTTAGAATTGTGCTTTTAGTCTCTGTTTCATTTAATTCTGCTCTGATCTTGGTTATTTCCTTCCTTCTACTTACGATGGGCTCTCGTTGTTGTTCTTCAAGTTCTTGTAGATGTAGGGTTAGGCTGTTTATTTGAAATGTTTCTCTGCTTTACATAGGCCTATATTGCTATGAACTTACCTGTCAGGGCTGCCTTAGCTATGTCCCATAAGTTTTGGATTGTTCTGAGTCCATTTTCATTTGTTTCCAGAAATTTTTTGAGTTCTTAATCTCATTCCTGACCCATTCATTGTTTAATAGGATGCTATTCAATCTCCATGAGTTTGAGAGTTTTTGAGTTTTTCCTTGAAGTTAGTTTTTAGTTTCAGTCCCTTGTGGTCAGAGAAAGTGTTTTCTATTATTTTTCCTTGAAGTTAGTTTTTAGTTTCAGTCCCTTGTGGTCAGAGAAAGTGTTTTCTATTATTTCAATTTTCTCGTATTTGTGGAGGCTTCTTTTCTATCCTATCATGTGGTCTATCTTTGAAAATATTCCATATGCATTGAAAAGAATGCGTATTTTGGTTCTTTGAGATGAAAGGGTCTATATATACGCATCATTTAAGTCCATTTGATCTAGGAATTGTTCAGTGCTACAATATTTTTGTTGATATTTTGTTTGGAAGATCTATCCATTTTTGACAGTGGGATGTTAAAATCCCCTACTATAATTATGTTGCTGTCAATGTCTTCCTTGAAGTCCTCTAAAATTTTCTGTATGTATTTGGGGGCTCCGATGTTGGGTGCATATATATTTATAATGTTTATGTCTTCTTCATGGATTCTTCCCTTGAGTATTATGAAGTGACCTTCTGAGTCTCCTTCTATGGTCCTCTTTTGAAGTCTATTTTGTCTGATGTGAGTACTGCTTCCCCAGCTTTTTATTTTCCCTGTCCTTTTACTTGGAATATTTGTTTCCAGCACTTGGTTTTCAGTTTGTGTAGGTCTTTTGTTCTGAGGTGGGTTTCCTGCAGGCAGTATACGTGTGGGTCATCATTTTTATACACTTGGATAGAGTAGTCTCTGTTGTAGGCCATTGTTTTTCATTACTTGGCACATTCCTTGTCATTCCCCTCTGGCTTGGAGCACTTCCATTGAGAAGTCAGCTGCTCGTCCTATCGGGCTTCATTATATGTTACTTCCTGTTTCTCCCTCCCTGCCTTTAAGGTTCTCTCTTAGTCTTGGAATTTTGAAATTTTAATCATGATGTGTTTTGAACTCGGCCTCTTTGGGTTCCTCTTGATTGGGACTCATTGTGTTTCCTGGATTTGTGTGACTTTTTCTCTCATGAAGTTAGGGAAGTTTTCCATCATTACTTTTTCAAACAGGTTTTCTATTGCTTGCTCTTCTTCTCCTTCTGGCATCCCTATTATATGGATATTACTATGTTTCATGTTTTCCTGCATTACCTTTAACCCCTCTTCATTCTTTCTGAGCCTCTTTTCCTTTTCTTGCTCTTCCTCAGTGTTTTTTCTACCTTGTCATCCAGCTCACTGATTCAATCCTCTGCTTCATCTGGCCTGCTTCTGATTTTTTCTACTGTGTTCTTCAGTTCAGAAATTGTATTCTTCATTTCCTCTTGGCCCTTGTTGAGAGTTTCTATTTCCTTTTTCATGTTGATTTGGTTGCAGTGAATTCATTGTAGTTTCCCTGTAGTCTTTGGAAATTCTCTGTGAGCTCATTGAGGTTCCTTACAACCACTGCTATGAACTCAGTATCTGATCATTGACTTGCCTTTATTTCATTTAGCATTCTTTCTGAGGCTTCCTCCTTTCCTTTCATTTTGGGGATTGTTTAGTTGTCTTCCCATATTTCTGAGACACTTCTTGTTAGCTCTGCTTGTTAAATTGATCTGTTCTTACTCCCTGGGTTTATGGTGTGAACTTCTATGGCAGGAGACCTGTGAGATTCAGTAGTTCAATTTTCTGGATCTCCTGAGCTTGCTGGTCTTGGGATATCGTTTATGTTATCTCTTGGAGACCTGTGAGATTCAGTAGTTCAATTTTCTGGATCTCCTGAGCTTGCTGGTCTTGGGATATCGTTTATGCTGTCTCTCTGGACGTCTTTGGGTTTTGATTGTTGTTGGGTCTTTCTTTGGTTGGTCCTCCCCTGCAGCTGGTTAACTGAGGGTCACTCTGCCCACCATGTCTGATATGCTGTTGTGCAGATGTGGACAGGTTGTTTTCAAGCTGGTTCTTCTGTCTGTCCGAAATCTTGAGGCTTCTCTCTCACTCTTGTTCAGTTGTTTTTTCTGGGTCATTTCTCCGTCATTTAGTTGTAGTTCCAGATTGGTCCTGGGTTGAGGTTAGTGTGGCTTACACTCCCTCCTTCACCTTCTTCCATTGTTATCTGTTGGCGGTTCCTTTGTTGGTGGTTTCTCCCTTCCGGCAGGTATACTGGTGTCCACAGCTGCCACCTACTCTTTTTTTGTGATCAATTGGAGGGCAAAGGCAAAATGGTTTAAGGCAACGGGAGTGTATTCTATGGTGTATAAAGTATCAACCCATAGAGAAGAGATAGGTGATCCTTTGGACATGTATAGTGTTAACCATGATATTTCACCTAACTAGCCACTTTTTAGAAAGGGTGGAAAAGAGATAAGACTCTTGTTAGGCCTGGGAAGTATTGTGAATTGGATGTAAAAAGCTGTGAGCTTGTGGTACATCAAATTGTGAGTAAAGGGAGAGTACAGTGAGAGTAAAGGAACAAAAATGGGTGTAGTGTGAGAGAGAATATAGTTAATCACCACAGTAAGAAAGTTCAGGAAATGGTGAAGGGAGCTGAGATTTGGGAGGGGTTCAGTGTAGTATTTAGAATTGTATAGAATAGCAATTATTGGCAATATTAATGTAGCAACAATCATATAACAGAATCAATGTGATATGAATAACAAGAATAGGAAGTACAGAACCTGGAGTAGTGTGCTGTTGGAACGCAAGTGAAGTGAAAGACAGAAAATTAAAAATACACTATGAAAGAGAGAACAAGGGAAACCAGTCAAGCAATGCAAGTTAACAAACCAAGTGAAGAAGAATAAAGAGAAAGAAGAGAAATACAAAAATACCAATAAAATAAAATATGTAAGAATAATGAAAATGATAATAACAATAATACAATATACAATAACTTGCAAGTTTTCTGGAGTAGAAAAGTGAAATTTGTCTCAATGTCTGAGTTGTTTGAATGACCCCTCTTTGGGTGTAACTCTGGTGTTTTCACAACTCCTGGTTTTATTGTCTCACTTGTGAAAAAAAAAGGAAGAAGGAATAAACAAGGGAAGGAAGGAAAGAAGGAAGGAAGAAGAAATTTTAAAAGAAAATCCTTTTGCTGACTTTAAACACACAAAGCCCATTCTGCTGGGCTTCCTGGCTGCAGTAAGGTGAAGAGGGATTCATTTTGCTTTTCTCCCTTCCTGAGCTGTATTCTTTGCAGTTTTTCAGCCTTTAGCCCAGTTCCTCAGTTCACTGCCTATCCCCCAGTGCCCTTCTGTGCCTGTCCTACCCTTTCAGTCTACCAGTTGTGCTGTCCTTGAGGTGCACTAGTTAGTGGCAACTCACATACCACCTTCTCACTCTTTGCTGTTCTAGATACTAGAGATTCTCAGCACCCCTTCAAAGTAGTTCAGTCACCCCACTGAGTTAAGTCTTTCTGGGGATTACCAATTCCCTGAACCTTGCAGCTCTCCTCCCTGCTGGGACATCTCCACCTTTCTTTTAGAGATCCAAAGAGTCTGAGCACTTGGCGTTGCTGCTGGGGTGGGCAGGCCAGCAGTTGGGCCACTGGATCGGGTGAGCACTGTCCCCTGGGCTTCGGGTGTGAGTGTGTGGTGGGGCAGGGGTAGGGGTACAGGCTACCGGGGCAGCCTCTGAAGGAGAATTTCCCAGAGGATCTGAGTTTCTCTTTTTTCTTTTTCTTTTTCCAAAATTCCTCCTATTCAAGCCTGACAAGTGCCTGGCCTTTCACACAGCCCTGCTCTCCAACCAGCCTGGGGTCTGATGGGTTGGAGTCCATCACTGTCCAACTCTTCCTAGCAGCGTGCACACTCTCAGTGGGTGCATACTGCCTCTGTGTGCTGCTCAAACCTTGTTTGGCAGGGGAGGAGCCATTGACCTGGCTCTCTCCCAAGAATCCTGTGGCAGACCCCAGTGAGTCCTGGGCCTGGGGCTGCAGCCAACCTGGTTGCTGTGCTGGTCCCAGGGACTTTACTGTCGTACAGCACTCTCCTTACTGTCTGGTTTTTCAATGTCTTCTACGATTTTTGGTCTCCAATCTTCATACATGCTGGGATACCATTGGCTCTTCACTCTGTTCCTTAGAAGATATTTTAGGCGTTTTACCCATGTGCAGCAGGAGGTGGACTCTGCTCCCACCTATCTTGCTGCCATTTTACCTCAGGAATCTCTTGTGAGAGTTGTGGAAGCATATACATGTCGTATATATAAAATGTGCCTAAAAAATAAAAAACCATTCACCTAGCTAAAATGAAGATACATGATATCCATATGTTTTATTGATTATGCTATTACAGTTGTCCCATTTCCCCTCCTTCACTCTCCTCTGCCCTGCACACCCCCTCCCATCCACATTCCCCCGCTTTAGTTCATGTCCATGGGTCGTACATAGAAGTTTTTTGGCTTCTACATTTCCTATGCTACTCTTAACCTCCCCCTGTCTATTTTGTACCTACCATCTATGCTACTTATTCTCTGTACCTTTCCCCCCTCTCCTCCTCCCACTCCCCTGTTGCTAACCCTCCATGTGATTCCCATTTTTGTGATTCTGTCTTGTTCTAGTTGTTTGCTTAGTTTGTTTTTGTTTTTATTTTTGTTTTAGGTGTGATTGTTAACAACTGAGTTTGCTGTCATTTTACTGCACATGTTTTTTAATCTTCTTTTTCTTAGATAAGTCCCTTTAACACTTTATATAATAAAGGCTTGGTGATGATGAACTTCTTTGACTTGACCTTATCAGGGAAGCACTTTTTCTGCCCTTCCATTCTAAATGATAGCTTTGCTGGATAGAGTAATCTTGGATGTAGGTCCTTGCCTTTCATGACTTGGAATACTTCTTTCCAACCTCTTATTGCCTGCAAGGTTTCTTTTGAGAAATCAGCTGACAGTCTGATGGGAACTCCTTTGTAGGTTACTATCTCCTTTTCCGTGGCTGGTTCTAAGATTCTCTCCTTATCTTTCATCTTGGGTAGTGCAATTATGAATTGCCTTGATGTGTTCCTCCTTGGGTCCAACTTCTTTTGGACTCTCTGAGCTTCCTGAACTCTCTGACAGTCTATTTCCTTTGCCAGACTGGGGAAGTTCTCCTTTATTATTTGTTCAATAACTTTTCCACTCGTTGCTCTTCCTATTCTCCTTGTGGTACCCCTATAATTTGACATTGGAATGTTTAAAGATGTCCTGGAGGTTCCTAAGCCTCTCCTCATTGTTTTGAATTGTTCCTTCATTCTTTTCTGGTTGAATATTTCTTTCTTCCTTCTGTTCTACACCATTGATTTGAATCACCATTTCCTTCCCATCACTGTTGGTTCCCTGTATATGTTCCTTTATTTAGCATAGCCTTCATTTTTTCATGTTTTGCAACCACATTGAACCAATTCTGTGAGCATCATGATTATCAGTGTTTTGAACTGTGCATCCGATAGGTTGACTATCTCTTCGTCGCTTTGTTGTATTTTTTCTGGAGCTTTGATGTTTCATTTGGACTTTTTTTTTTTGGTCTTAGCATGCCTGTTTTGTAGTAAGGGGCTGAGCCTGAGGTGTTCACCAGGTTGGGGCAACCCACCTTGCTGTGCTGTGACACTCTGTGTTAGGGAGGGGTCTGAGAGGGAACAGTGCTGCTTGCTCTACTCTCTGATGGTTTTAGTCACTTTCCCCAATACCCACAAGGAAATTGGGCCCTTCTGGTGCTGATTCCTGGGTGGGAGGGTTTGTGTAAGTTCTAGGACCCTGTGGGTCTCTCCAGCAAACTCTCCTGTGAGGCTGGGAGTTTCTTGGAGCTGTAACCTCCACCACTGTTTTCAATCAGAGGTTTGAGACTTTATTTCCTTGTGCTGAAGCCCTGGGTTATGCAGTCTGTTTTACTCCCCACTTGTTCTTCCTGGTTTATGTGCACATGAATATGGGACTGCCCACTCCACCTGCCGCCACCTGGGTGGTGGGTCCACCAGTTGCTGCCTTGCTATGAGTCCTCTCTGCCTGGCTGCCTGTCTCCACCCCTCCTATAGCTCTGGATGAGTGTTTCTTGTTTAACTCCTTGGTTGTTGGACTGATTTTCTGTCAGTTATGGTTGTTTCATATTTTTAAATTGTTGTTGCCCTTCTTTTGGTTGTGGGAGGAGGCAAAGTGTGTCTACCTATGCCTCCATCTTGGCTGGATATCTTATTTCCATATTTTAAAAAAAAGTTTTCTTTCAGCTTCTACTTTAATGTTAGCGGACTTACAACCACAGTTGCAGATCAGCATGTGGAGTAATATTTCATGGCTGCAAAGTTAGAACATACATTATGGTTATGAAAGAAGCTCTTCGGGCGGATAGAGTTGGCATGTCTTAACACTTTTTTGGGGCATACTACAGAGTTGTCAGATGTCCATACGATTTTCATTCTCATGAATTATACATGATTGTATCAGTTTTATATGCTACATAACAAATCACTGTAGATATAGCAGCTTAAAATAACACACATTTATTATTATCTCATGATTTCTGTGGGTCAGGAGTACAGGTACAGTTTAGCTGGTCTTTGGCCAGTTGGTCTCACCAGTGTGTAATCATGGTGTTGACCAGGCTGTGATCTTATTTGTAGGCTCACCTAAAGGAGAATCTACTTCCAAATTCATTCTGGCCACTTGCAGAAATCATAGCTGTAGAACTGAGGTCTTCATTTTCATATTGGCTATTGATCAAAAGCTACCCTTAGCCTGTAGAGACTTCTTGTAGTCCATTGCCATTTGGGCTTCTCAGTATGGACATTTACTTAATTCAACTAGCAAGGATAATCTCTGAGTGTCTGCTACCAAAATGGTATCTTACATATCGTTGTTAGAAATGAGTTGCATGTCCCACCCACATTCAAGGGGAGGAGTCACATCAAGATATGAACACCAGGAGGTTGGGGCACCTTAGGATTTTGTCCATTACAGTGTCAAGTTCTATAATTTTAAAAGCTGCACAATCTGGAAATATGTTCAAAATTAGCACGCATGTAAGCTAAAGTATTAAAATATCTATTTTCACTCTTCGGTAAATGAGGAAAGGCAGAAGTGGAATTGCAGCCTTAATGGAAGCTGACAGGAAGGAAGAGTGATAGGTTTGAAAGAACAATCAAGTGAAAGAAGAGAATATTCTCTATCGTCACCAAAAAAATGCAAATAACAAATTAAACTATTCTAGTATGTTACCTAATCCACTTTGGAAGTGTGAGAAAACAATTTGATAGAAGGTTCCTAATAGACTAACATGTCCCTTAATGTGCTTTCTACAGACATGAGACACTTTGTGTACTTTCTGTAACTAAATGAGAAAAGTTGCTTTGCATGAAGTTAGCAGTCTCCCAATCTACCTTGATGTTTCTGTCAAGTCCCAGAAGGCATTGTGGCCTTGATTATTTGACCCTTGCAAGGGAAACATTTGCAAACCAGCATGCTTGGTTTTTGGTTTTTAGGCTTCAATATGGTGTATGTCCTATACCACAAGGACACTTGAAGAACACTAAAGACAGGATTGCATGTGGTTCCCATAGCCTGTGGCTGAATTGTTTTTTTCAAGGACCCTTCTGTCAACTGGGTCTTCATTTGTTTTGTAGAACATCCATGTTTAGCACAAGGACAAATCATAGTATAGGTGATTTACTCCTTGGGCTGTAGTCTGTAAGTTAGTGCTAGACACATAGAAGGTGCTCAGTAAGTGCTAGTATGGCTGCTGTTACTCCTATTATAATGCATATATTCTGCTCAGTCCTCTCTGCTTTCTGCAATTATTGTAAGAGGCCCAACTGCTAAAGGAAGAGTAACATAAACATAAATAACAATAGTAATACATATCATTCAATGAGGTCTGCTCTGTTAGGCAGCTTATTTACATTAACACATTCAGTTTTCACAACAATTCTATGATATAACCATTATTCATCTTATTTTATAGACAATGATATTGCCTCAAAGGTACAAATTTTCACCTGTGGTGAGATAAATGTTACTTATATTTATTACTTACTGAGAAAATAAATAAACCAAAGTCCCTCTTCCTTAAGCATTTTTTGTGGGTGTTAGATTACATTATTTCTCTGTAAATAATTTTGGAGAAGACCAAACAGAAGCAAATATTTCACTTTTAGAAATACAATTTTGATCTGTTTTAATTGTATCATCTGAGAATAGCCATTTGCTATGGGTCAATTAATATTCCATGTATTTGTATACCAGGCACTTTAGGAAGTAATTTCACATATCTAATAGTAATTTCCCATTAGTACCTCAACTTACACATGCAACTCAGTGGCACCTGCACTACTCTTCTCTTTCCTTCCATGGGCACCCTGAGGCCCTTGGGCTGCAGTGTTCTAAGGAGTGCTCCACCGCTCTACCTGTCACTGCAGCCATGGTAACTTTACCTGGGTATCTCCTGATTCATCATTCTACAAGTCTCAGATGAAATGCTTTTTCTTGGCAGGAATTTTTCTTGATCTAATCCTTGTGGGTACCCTGTGTCTTTATAACTTCCTAAGGCAACTTCTTTGATATTTGCTTATCCACCTACTTGTCAGTCTCACCCATTAGATTATGAGTCCCTTTGGGGGCAGTGCAGTGCTGTTTGCTGTGGTATCCCCAGTATCTGGCCTAGGTGTGCATTCAGCTAGTATGTCCTGAAATTACTAGAGAGAGCAGCTCTGGGAGGGTATAGGACTCTCCTGAGGCCACCACACAACAGCTGGTTTCACAGAGACTAAACCTCCTAATCCTGCATCTTTCATTTTTTTCCATCCAGCCTAAATAAGCTTAGTTTCTTTAACCTTTCTTTTAGACATTTTTGTCTAACCTTTTCCTCCTTATTTCACATGCCATATTTTAGCAAGACATTGAAGGGAACACAGGACAGAGTAGACTCATATTTTTGGGTGTTGTAGAATTTATTACTTTGTGTATTCAGTTCTGTCTAGTCAGTACCTCCAAGTCTTTGATGCCACCTTAACCTCTTCATTCCAGAGCTTTTCTGTCTGAGGTGCATTGTGGCTACGGAGATAAACTCACAGGGTTTTTCACAGAAGGTCTTCTCCAGGAGTGTAACTTGGGAATAGCGTGTGTTCTGAAGAATATGGAGGAAGGCTCTATACTCTCACAAGGAAGGGCCAGAAATGTGACTGGCTCCTCACAAGCAGATCCCATAGGCCCACTACATGTGATTCCTGAGTAAGCCTTCTGGTTTTCTACAATAGTTCCTGCTCGTGGGAGTGATCCTTCACTTCCAAAAGTTGATCTGTTGTATTATCTTCTCTCTTCTGTGATTCATAGAGGTCACTTCATTTTTAATGCTGTATCTATTGCTCCTACCAAGTTTCCTTTTGGAGTCATACTCAGTTCCTTCCTAATTGCTGGTTAATTGAATGAGAAGATTATGCCAAGTTAAAATTCAACATCTTCAGATTTCTACATGATACAGTCCCAAAGGCTACCCAGAAATAACTGACAGCATATTCTTGAATATTCTTTGAGCAATGACCTGATAAAAGGGCCCACCTGGACCATATGAAGAGCCTTCTAATTTATTAATTTTGTCTCTGGGCTAAAATAAGACATTAGAAAAATTTTATGAATTTATTGCTTGCAAAACTAGATTAATCTTTACCTCTTTGTTCCTGAATTTGTTTTGCCCAGCCCCAGCAGGTATGGAGGTTACAGTGATGTCCCTGTGCATTTCAGGAAAATCCAGTTGATGTTTCAAAGCTCATGCCTCAATTTTTAGGTACTAGTCCAGTTTTTAGGTACTTTATCAGGCCTTGGATATTTTCAAACATAATTTCTAGTGACTCTGGTAAAACCATGCAAGATAGTTTTTCATTTTAAGGCAGGCTGAACTGCAGTATGTAGCCCTAATGTAATGGGGAAACCTTAAACTAAGTTATTTGCTCTTTCAGGGTGGCTTCCTGCCTTTCCTCCCTGGTGCAGCACACACCAATGATAAGATGACAGTGAACTTATTTTTAAAGGTCAGAGGTAAAAAATAAGTCCAGTATTAGAAACATTCATTCTTGCCCTGGATTGTGTGGCTCAGTTGATTGAGTGCCAGATTGCAAACCAAAGGGTTGCCAGTTTGATTCTCAGTCAAAGCACATGCCTGGGTTGCTAGCCGAGTACCCAGTAGGGGGAGCACAGGGGGCAACCACAGATTGACCTTTCTCTACCTCTCTTTTTCCCTCCCTTCCCCTCTGCCTAAAAACAAACAAACAAACAAACAAACAAACAAATAAATAAATCTTTAACAAAAATAAAAACATTCATTCTTTAAAGCATCCCTTTTCTTTTTTTTAACTTAATTATTGTTCAAGTACAGTTTTCCATTCCCCACTCCCATCCCAGCCCACCCCTTCCCCTGTGCTCCCCACCTCCCTCCCCTTTCCACCCCCCCTAGTTGTTCTTCATGTGTCCTTTATATTAGTTTCTGTGAATCCTTCCCCCTTTCCCCTGAAATTCTCTCACCTCTCCCCTCTGGTTCCTGCCAGCCTGTTCTGACTTTCAGTGTCTTTGGCCATATTTTGCTTGCTTGTTTGTTTTGTTGTTTAGCTTCCTGTTAACAGTGATATCATATGGTATTTGTCTTTTACCGCCTGGCTTGTTTCACTCAGCATAATGCTTCCCAGTTCCATCCATGCTGTTGCAAAAGGTAGTAGCTCCTTCTTTCTTTCTGCTGCATAGAATTCCATTGTGTAAATGTACCGTAGCTTTTGATCCATTCATTTACTGATGGGCATCTAGGTTGCTTCCAACTCTTGCGTATTGTAAATTGTGCTGCTATGAACATTGGTGTGAATAGGTTCTTTTCAATTGGTGTTTTAGGGTTCTTAGGATATAATCCCAGCAGTGGAATTGCTGGGTCAAAAGGCAGGTTCATTTTTAGTTTTCTGAGCAAATTCCATACTGTATTCCATAGTGGTTGTACCAGTCTGCAATCTCACCAACAGTGAACTAGGGTCCCCTTTTCCCCACACCCTCTCCAACATTTGTTGTTTATTGCTTTATTTATGATGGCCATTCTGACTGGTGTAAAGTGGTATCTCATTGTGGTTTTAATTTGCATCTCTCTGATAGCTAGTGATATTGAGCATCTTTTCATGTGTCTATGGATCCTCTGTATGTCCTCCTTGGTGAATTGTCTGTTCAAGTCCTTTGACCATTTTTTAATGGGGTTGCTCATCTTCTTTGAATAGAGTCATGTGAGTTCTTTGTATATTTTGGAGATTAAACCTTTGTCGAGGTATCATTGGCAAATATGTTTCCCCAAACAGTTGGTTCTCTTTTTATCTTAATACTGTTTCTTTAGCCGCACAGAAGCTTTTTATTTTGATGAGATCCCATTTGTTTATTCTTTCCTTTATAGTCCTTGCTCTAGGGGACATATCGGTAAAAATGTTGCTGAGTGAAATATCTGAGATTTTCCTGCCAATGTTCTCCTTTAGGAATTCAATGGTTTCATTGCTTATATTTAAGTCTTTTATCCACCTTGAATTTATTTTGGTGTATGGTGTAAGTTGGTGCTTGAGTTTCATTTTTTTGCACATAGCTGTCTAGTTCTCCCAGCACCATTTGTTGAAGAGGCTATCTTTACTCCATTTTATGTCATTGCCCTCTTTGTCAAATATTAATTGACTGTAGAGAGTTGGGTTTAATTCTGGGCTCTCTGTTCTGTTCCATTGGTCTATATGCCTGTTTTTATGCCAGTACCAGGCTGTTTTGATTACAGTGGCCTTGTAATACAGTTTGATGTCAGGTATTGTGATCCCTCCTACTTTGTTCTTCTTTCTCAAAATTGCGGCTGCTATTTGGGGTCTTTTGTGGTTCCATATAAATTTTTGAAGTGTTTGTTCTATGTCTGTGAAATATGCCATTGGAACTTTAATAGGTATTGCATTGAATCTGTAAATTGCTTTGGGTAGTATGGACATTTTGATGATGTTAATTCTTCCAATCCATGAACATGGTATTTTTTTCCATTTGTTTGTGTCTTCCTTGATTTATTTCTTCAGTGTTGTGTAGTTTTCTGCATACAGGTCTTTAACCTCCTTGGTTAGGTTTATTCCCAGATATTTTATTTTTGTTTTTGCTATATCGAATGGGATTTTTTTCTTGATTTCTGCTTCTGCTGTTTCATTGTTAGTATACAAAAATGCCCTTGATTTCTGGATATTGACTTTGTATCCTGCAATTTTGCCAAATTCATTTATTCGTTCAAGCAGTTTTTTTGTAGATTCTATAGGATTTTCCATGTACACTATCATGTCATCTGCAAACAATGCCAGTTTTGTTTCCTCTTTTCTGATTTGGATGCCTTTTATTTCCTTTTCTTGCCTGATCGCTGAGGCTAAAACTTCCAATGCTGTATTGAATAGAAGTGGTGAAATTGGACAACCTTGTCTTGTTCATGATCTTAGTGGAAAAGATTTTTCCCTTTTCTAATGAAAGGCTAGTGTTTTCTTTTTGCTATTTTGTTCCTTAATACTTTCATCAGTATCCTCACATGCATGCTGTCATGCCATGAGCCTACACTTTGAGGGCAGGACGTTTGGTGTTCAGGTCATTGCTCAGACTTCAGCTGTGATGTAAGATGAAAAATAACATTGACCTTAGCAGCTGTGGAGTTGAAGTGAAGATTAAATTCTGTAATATATGAAAGTGGTTTTGTTGTAAATATTATATAATAGGTAAATAGATTGAAGTTGCAAGTACTAAGCATTAATATTATGCCCAGAATTGCCAAATGCCATGTCTTAATTATTTTAGTCAGAATATCCAGTAAGACTATAAAATTCATAAATTCTCAAATGATCACCTTCCAATTTCTAAATGTTTCTGTGCCTGCTTTTCTCTTTATTTGTGTCTCTATTTCTTTTCATGCCCACCATTATCTCTCCCAACTCTAGTCAGCTTTCTATAACTAGACAGAATAGAGAAGTGTGTTCTACTTATTAGTTACTATTGTTGTACACTCTTAATTAAAATGAAATGAGTGAAATATTTACTTTTATCTCTTTAAAACACTAAAATATTTTTTCACTTATCAATTCTTCATAATTAATGGATCAGTGATTTTCAGTAGAAAAGCTTTCTCCTCCATTGCTTTATGCTTTGTTTCAGGGGCATTAACAGGAAGGCTACTAATGTACTTTAATACAGGTGAACCTTTTTTGCTGTCTTTTAGAGGTGTAGATTTCTAATTCTATGCTCAATTTGTCCTTAGAAATGTACTGAAAAGTATATGGCACAGATACAAATGTTCACAACTACAGAATAATAAATAATAAATCTGTTATATAATAAATAATATGTTATATTATCAGAATAATAAATAATAAACTGTTTTGGTAACTTTTTTTAAATAATGGGAAATATGGAATCATTCATAATGTAAGAAGGGGAATTTTGAGAATTTTAGGCACCTCAGAATCAGACCGGCAGTTACTAGCTCTAGGTTTGTAACTGAGGCTGATTTTTTCTTTCCTTTTTAGAAGTCTGCCTCCTTCCACAGACTGTTGGGTGGGAAATAACAAAGCACTGTTTTTGGTTTTTTTATAATGACCAAGCAAAGCCACCTCAACTGTACCTACTTTTGTCTTACAGCTTTAGGCTGATCTCTTTCGTCCATGCCTTTCTCTAGTGCCTGGAAACCATCCTCTTAATCAAGTCTTTGACTGTTGACTGAGCACATTGTGTTCGTCCAGGTTCTTGTGATTACAAACGACAGACCACAAGTCAATTTTATTTTAAGAGGGGTATAGGAAGAGCACGGTTTATTGAGAGGATGCCCAGTAGCCAGGAAGGATGGAATCAGTGTATTCTTCCACATTTGCATGTTTGTAAAGGGTTCATAGCTCAAGCTTATTCCCTCCTTAACTAGTGCGACTCCTTATAAAGGTTGTGCTGTTTGCTCAGCACCTCAGAGCAGGTCCCATTCATTTGCTCACATTGCCCTTCCATCCCTCCTCTTGCCTGCTTTTGTCTGGTTAAGGCCTACTTATTCTCCTGGACCTCTTCCCAGACCCCCAGCTTGAGGTGCATCCTTTTTATGTGTTTTCATCAAATTCTGTGTACAGGAACTGTATATATATTTATCCAACTTTATGGTAATTGCTTGTTTACTTGTCTGTTTCCTAACTAGACTTTGGCCTTGTGGAAGTGGGAACTGTGTCTGATTCATGTTTCCATTCCTTGTCCATGGTCTCATTCATAAATAGAGAAAACTGAATGAGCCTGGGATCTCTATTCATAGTAGAGGCTTCGCTTTTTTGGGCTAAGCTCAGGACAGATGCCAAGGACATTAAGCCTTTTCCCTTAATGACATCACAATCCTGCTTCTAATATCCTTCATTCTAAAACTGGGCTGGATAGGATTCCCTTTTACAAACAAAAACATGAAACAAAAAGCCCTTTAGGTCATTGTTGTTTTGGTAATAGTCAAAGTTTCATGCAATATCTGTATATAAATGATAAGGACTAAAATATATTTATAAAATATATATCTAACCCACTTATTTATTTTATTCTTCAATTACAGTTGACATTCAGTATTATTTTAAATTAGTTTTAGGCATACGGCATAGTGGTTCTGTTACAGGGCAAAATTTAATTCGGCTGCCTGCCACGGTATACAACCATAAAACTGAGACTGGTGGGGAAGGAAAAAGTCTTTTATTAACAGTGTGCCCAATTTGGGGGAGCTGGGATCAGTGCTGCTCCAAGCCATTCTCTTGTGCAAAACACAGAAACCCCTTTGTTCTTCAAAAGACTGAAGTCCAAATCTATGCCCAGAGATCCCCCTCCATTCTTATCTGCCCTTTTAGAGCCCAAGACTGTCACACAGATGGGTGTTTATTTCTCTAGCTTCAGGCTCTTTTTCTAGAGTGCACACTTGAGGGCCAGCACAGCTTTCTCCCTCTCCTGGGGCCAGATCACTGTAGCCAGTCGTGCTAGGAGCTCAGTCCAGTGGGCCCTGGCATCCAAGACTGCTTGTGCCTTGGGGCCATCAAATGTTCCCAGCTCACCCATCTGTGTGTCACTCTGAGGGTGAGAGAATGGAAGCAGACTAGGACCCATGCCATGTGGTGTGGGGCTGCAGCCTTCCCCCCAAGCCTGCTGCTGGTGAGATGCGTGTCCCATGTGAGCCTACTTCAGCCATGTGAACAGGGCAAGGCAAGAGCTATGAGTGGGGCCTGGCATTCCATGGGCCTGCCACTGATGGAGTGTGCATCCTATGCATGACACTCAGCTTCCATCAGCTAGCTCCTGACTGCAAATGAGGGGAAGGAAAAAGGGAAGCACTTACATGCACCTTCTGTTTGAAATCTTTCCTGCAAAATTCTGTGCGCTGTGGGAGTGTCAAAATTCCCAGTCAGTTCCAGGCCAATGCCCACCATAAGTGTCAGCCCACACTGTAAATCAGCCCTCTTCTGGCCACCATTATCCAGAAGCAGGTGGGAGGGTTTTCCAGCCACACTAGGGCACTGCATCTCTGCCCAGGGCAGGGTTTCCCCTGGTTACATGTGTGTTGTGACCTTTTCCAGGCCCCACAGCCCACACAGGCTCTGTGCAAGTGGTGTCATGAGCTGCGTTAGTTGTTTACTGTTGCCTCGGGAATACTGTATGGAATTATACCCCAGCTCCAGTTTTAATCCCTGACTGCTTTTGGCACTTTTCACGCATCTCAGGGTTCCCTCACTTCTCCAGCAAGGATGTCTTTTTCACCAGCTGTTGCTTCAATCTGCTGTCTTGGAGTTTCTGCCAACCCTTCCCTTCTCTGGAGGGAGCAGGCTCTCTTGCAGGATTGGGTTTCTCCCCATCCCCCAGTATTCTGGCCAGACTCCCTTGTTACAGTTAGACAGTTACATAATTTACAAAGTGATCTCCCTAATAATTCAAGTACCCACATAACACCACATACATAGTTATTACAATATTGTTGACTATATTTCCTATGCTGTACTTTACATCCCTGTGACTATTTTGTAAGTATCAATTTGTACTTCTAATCCCTTCACCTTTTTCACCCAGTCTCCCAACCCCCTCCCATCTATCACAACCATTGGTATGTTCTCTGTATCTATGTATCTATTTCTGTTCTTTAGATTGTACATATAAATTAAATCATGTGGCATTTGTCTTTCTCTGACTTAGCATAATATCCTTTAGGTCCATTCATGTCGTCTCAACTGGTAAGATTTCATTNTGTTGACTATATTTCCTATGCTGTACTTTACATCCCTGTGACTATTTTGTAAGTATCAATTTGTACTTCTAATCCCTTCACCTTTTTCACCCAGTCTCCCAACCCCCTCCCATCTATCACAACCATTGGTATGTTCTCTGTATCTATGTATCTATTTCTGTTCTTTAGATTGTACATATAAATTAAATCATGTGGCATTTGTCTTTCTCTGACTGATGTGTTTTACTTAGCATAATATCCTTTAGGTCCATTCATGTCGTCTCAACTGGTAAGATTTCATTCCTTTTTATGGCCAAGTAATATTCCATTGTGTGTGTGTGTGTATGTACACCACATATTTTTTTCATTTTTTAAAATATATTTGATTATTACAGTTATCCCACTCCCCCCCCCCCCACTTTATTCCCCTCCACCCTATATACTCTCTCCCACCCACATTTCCCCTTGTTTAGATCATGTCCATGGGTCATCCATATAAGTTCTTTGGCTTCCACATTTCCTATACTATTCTTAACCCCTCCCTGTCTATTTTGTACCTACCATTTATGCTACTTATTTCTGTACCTTTTCCCCCTTTCTCCTTTTCTCCCTTCCCCACTGATAACCCTCCATGTGGTCTCCATTTCTGTGATTCTGTTCCTGTTCTAGTTTACATAGTTGTTGTTGTTGTTTAAGGTTTGGTTGTTGATAGTTGTGAATTTGTTGTCATTTTACTGTTCATAGTTTTTATCTTCTTTTTCTTAGATAAATCCCTATAACATTACATATAATAAGGGCTTTGTGATGATATACTCTTAGTTTTACCTTGTCTGGGAAGCACTTTATCTGCCCTTCCATTCTAAATGAAAGCTTTGCTGGATAGAGCAATCTTGGATGTAGATCCTTGCTTTTCATGACTTGGAATACTCTTTTCCAGCCCCTTCTTACCTATAAGGTTTCTTTTGAGAAATCAGCTGATTGTCTTATGGGAACTGTCTTTTTTCTCTTGTTTCTTCCTATTCTCTCCTTATATTTATTCTTGGGTGATGTAATTATGATGTGTCTTGGTGTGAACCTCCTTGGGTTCAAATTGTTTGGGACCCTTTGAGCTTCCTGGACTTCCTGGAAGTCTGTTTCCTTTGCCAGAGATTGGGGAAGTTCTCCTTCATTATGTTTTCAAATAAGTTTTCAATTTCTTGCTCTTCCTCTTGTCCTTTTGGCACCCCTATGATTTGGATGTTGGAATATTTAAAGTTTTCCCAGAGGTTCCTAAACCTCTCTTCATTTTTTTGAATTCTTGTTTCTTCATTCTGTTCTGGTTGACTATTTCTTTCTTCTGATCCAAACCATTGATTTGAGTCCCAGTTTTCTTCCCTTCACTGTTGGTTCACTGTACATTTTCCTTTGTTTCACTTTGTATAGCCTTCACTTTTTCATCAATTTTGCAACCATACTCAACCAATTCTGTGAGCATCCTGATTACCAGTGTTTTGAACTGTGCATCCAATAGGTGGGGTATCTCTTTGTCACTAGGAGCTTTGATCTGTTCTTTCATTTGGGCCATTGTTTTTTGTCTTGGTGTAATTGTTAGTAAGGGGCAGAGCCTTAAATATTCACCAGGGCAGGGCAAACCACATCGCTGTGTTGTATGTTGGGGAGGGGTCCAAATGGGAACAATGCTCCTTTTGGACTCTGTGTTAGCTTTCAGTCACTTCCACCACTACCCATAAGCAAACTGGGGCCTTCTGGTGCTAATTTCTGAGTGGGTGGTTTTGTGTACATTCTAGGACCCCATGGGTCTCTCCAATGAACTCTTCTGTCAGATTGGGAGTTTCTCTTGCTGCTTGTAACCCCCACAGATTTTTTCAGTGAGAGGTTTTGAGGCTTTCTTTTTCTGTACTAGAACCCTGACTTGCACAGTCTGTCTTGCTCCCCAGTTTTTCCTCATGGTTTATCCACATGCAAATGTGTGACCTCCCATTCAGCCAGCCACCTCCTCACCCTGTCCACCAGCCACCGCCTTGCCTGCCCCAGTCCTCCAGGTGCTGCCTTGCCTTGTGGTGAGTCCTCTCCATCCCAGCTTCCTGTCTCTGCCTCTCCTACCACTTTCAGATGAATGTTCCATCTTTAACTCCTTGGTTGTTGGACTTCCATACAGTTCAATTTTCTGTCAGTTATACTTGTTTTTTTGTTTTTAAATGTATTGTTGTTCTTTTTTTGGTTGTGTGGGGAAGCACAGTGTGTCTACCTATGCCTCCATCTTGGCCGAAGTCTTGTACCACATTTTCTTTATCCACTTACCGTATTGATGGGGACTTTAGTTGCTTCCACATCTTGACTGTTATAAATAACACTGCAATGAACAAAGGGGTGTATATATCTTTTCAAATTGGTGTTTTATTCCCTCCAATATATACCAAGAAGTGGAATTGCTGGACCATAAGGGAGTTGTATTTTGAAGTTTTTGAGATACCTCCATGCTGTTTTCCATAGTGGCTATACCAAAAGTGCACAGGGTTACCTTCTGTCCATATCCTGGACAACACGTTTTTTGTTGAGTTATTAATGATAGCCATTTTAATGGGTATGAGGTACTATCTTAGTGTATGTCGAATTTGCATTTCTCTGACAATCAGTGATGTTGAGCATCTTTTCATATGTTTATTGGCCATCTGTGTGTCATCTTTGGAAAAATGTCTATTAAGATCCTTTGCATATTTTGAAGTTGGATTTTTTTGGTGTTGAGATTTATAAGTTCTTTATAAATTTTGGATATTAACCCCTTATCAGGGGTATTATTGGCAATGATATTTTTCCATTTAGTAGGTTGTGTTTTGGTATGTTGATGGTTGCTTTTGCTGGGCAAAAACTTTTTGTTTGATGTAGTCTCATTTGCTTACTTTTATTTTGTTTCCCTTGCCTGAGAAGATAGATCAGGAAAAAAATATTACTAAGAGAAATGTCAGAAGTTTTTTTGACTATGTTTTCTTCTAGGATTTTAATGGTTTCAAGTCTTACATAGAAGTCTTTAATTCATTTTGAATTTAATCTTGAGTCTGGTATAAGGAGGTGGTTTAGTTTCATTTTTTTCACATATCTGTCCAAATTTCCCAACAGTATTTGTTGAGTGGACTGTCTTTACTCCATTGTTTGTTCTTGCTTCCTTTGTAAGTAAACCTTTCTTAACAGGCAGCCAGATCAACAGTATAGTTGATATGGAGAGAGTGCCAGGAATCAGTCAGGAAAATTCCTGGTAGTGAACCATTTTGAATGGTTTATTTTTCATTGAATCCAATTATTTTGATGATTTATTAGTAAGCTGAAAAAAATTTACTAATATATGCTTACTTCTGTCAGTTTGTCCTTCCTTTTTAGGGGTATTATAATCTTTAATAACAGTTATTTTCCGTTTGTCCTAAAGTTGAAATACTGCTGTTGTTTCATCAAGGATTCTGATATGTGGGTCCCAGAAAACATACAGGGCATCTTCTGTATTTGACTGACAGTTATAATCAGTTTTGATTAGACTTTTCAGTGGTTAGGAATCCATGGAAACCATTCACAAGAATAGCTTGGGTAGGCAAAAAACTAAGAAAGCTGCTCATTTATTCTTTTTTGTAGCATTTTTCTTTCTTTCATTTTTTAAGAGTATGTTAATACTTAACACCTAGTATTCTGAACTTGTGTAGTGTTGAACCATTTTAATAGGGCTTTGCTATGGTTCTAAGAATTTTTATCACCAGAAACAAATGATTTCAACAGAAAGAAAAATGAAAATTGGTTTTACTAGCATACTCATGCGTTCTTTATTCTTCCACCCCCTCTCTTTTTTCTTCAGTGAGCATGTTTTTGAACACGTTAACACCAAAGTTCTACGTGGCCTTGACAGGCACTTCCTCACTAATATCGGGGCTTATTTTGGTAAGTAATGGAATTCTTTCTATTTAAAAACAGGCTTATTGTCAATACACATGTATATTAGTATATGTACAGGGAAAAAATGTAAAAGAATACACACTAGCAGCTTTGTTATTATCTTGCATGTGTGTATATGTTGGGTTGGCACATATAGAGGCCTTTCACTATTAGGTTACATATTTCTAAAATATTTTTTAAAAACTTTAGACAAAGCATATGTTATTTTTATTAAATTGAAAAACAATAAATAAAATAAAGGAAAATGATTCTGTGTCAAATTCTAGTGTCTAAGATAGTATAAAAATATGATTCATTTCAAGTAAAAATATTTTCATTATTCCTTTTAGAATAAATTATGGGATGTAATTAAGGTCAGCAGAAAAATAGCTCAGATTCTTCAAATTTATTTACTTAAGTATGGCAGTTCTAAGCTTTTCCTCCTGATCTCCTGTTCTGTTAAAATTTGCATTTATTTCCCTATTGTTTCTTTTAAAAAATTTCTAAATAGGTGAAAAACAATATGATGATCATATCTGTGGCTCTTTTTTACTATGCTTGAAAATAGTTACAGGTTTGATAAATTGTAACACCTGAAATCATTTTCTTTACTTTAAAAGCACCTTAGATAGGACCATCTAAACTCAGTAGAATCATTCTCATATAAGTAAATGACCTTTAAGGAGAAAGTGGTTTTAGAAAGTTTTTTTCTCTACACATAACCCTTTGATTATTAATTATTATAGAGGTAGGACAAGAAAGATATTACAGGGATTATGTTAAAAGAATATCTGTAGAGAAACAGAAGTTTTGGGGGGGAAGGGCACCAAGATGTCGAGCAAGAACATAAGTGAACTTAGATGAACAGAGGATTTCAGAAGCTTGAGCTTATAAAGTGAAGAGTGAAAAGGTTGAGCAATGTGCAGGGGGGAAACCTGCAAACAGATGAGGGTGATGGTGATAGTGTGGGGGTGCACCTTTCTTGTGGTCAGAGCCTGTTCAGGTTAATCATGTGGATTGTTGGACTCAAGGGAAGATGTGTTTGAAATTGATACTATTGGACTAGGAATGTGAAGAACATCAGCAAGGGGCACTCCAAGATTGTTATGTAAGTGGAAATCTAAATAGAAAGCCCAATTTTGACTGCAGAGACCAAACCAAGGTGAGGGGAAGCATATTAAAGTTCCTTCTTGAAATGGGTTGAAATGAGGTATATGTATAATTTGTACCATATTGCTGCTTACATGCAGAACTGCACACCCATTTGTGTCTGAAGTCTTTCTTATTCTGTGGGAAAATGAGAAAAATAAAGGCCTCACAGGGAATTGTTCATAAAGCTGTAAGTGATTTGCCTATGTTCCTGTTGTTGATTTGTAGCAAAGCCAGATTTAGAACCTATGTCTCTGGTTCCCGCCTTAATATGCTTAATGGACTGAAGAAACTCTAAACTTGGAGAATGCTTTCATGTGCTTGATAAATTATTCATGAGAATATGCTGAAAACATAGCAACCTTTTAGCATATATATATATTTTGGGGGGGAGTGAGGAAATATTACAAATCTCCATCTAATAATTATCACATATAAAATGATACTTAAGTATTTTTTTCTAAAACATCTTTTAACTCTTTTTTGATTAAACAAATAAAAATGGTGGACATTTTTATATACAATTTGAATAGCAATTTCATAGTGAAACCAGCAATCCACTCTGACATGGAAAGGTAAGTTTGTGCATTGCTCTCGGGGATGTTCACTTAAGAACATTACCTCCTTAGATGGTAAGGTGTGCCAGGCAGTGATCTAAGCACTTTAAATGCTAACTCATTTACTCTTCCCAACAGTACAGTGAGTTAATTGCTAATGTCATTTCCATTTTATTTATGCATAAACTGAGTGGTAGAATAGGCAAGTATGGTAATCTACCTTAGGTCACACAGTTAGTAAATCATGAAGTTGGGCTTTTACCCAGGCAGTCATGCTTTTTTTAAAAAAAAATTATTTATTGATTTTTGAGAGGGAGAAAGAGAGAGAGAGAAATAGAGGGAGAGAAATAGAGAGGCAGACGTCAGTTTATTGTTCTGCTTATTTATGGGTTAATTGGTTGATTCTTGTATGTGTCCTGTCCAGGGATTGAATCCACAACATTGGTATATTGAGATGACGCTGTAACCAACTGAGCAACCCAGCCAGGAGCAGTTGTGCTTTTTCACTTATTTCACCATTTTTTGGCCATTTTCCTAGTTTGCTGAATAAATGGCAGGTCTGGATTTTATTCTAGCAGTATATTGGTATGGAGCATTAGGCTTTAAATTAATTGCAAGAATATAGGTTATTTGTTTTCACTCTGGTAAGTTAGGCCCCAGGTAGTCATGTTTCCTTCTAACTCAGGGATGGTGAAGTCCCATCAGCTTGTTTTTCTTGTTCTCCAAATAAAGGGATTTCCCTAGCCCATGGCCATTTTTTTGCAGATCCAGGCTGGTAAGGCTCTCTCCCTTGCCTGTGGACTGAGGTGCTGAAACTTCCTCAGTGCGGTGTTGCCTTATGGGATTGTTGCATTGCATTATTCTCAGGAAGCAGAGGATATTGCTGACTGATGTGGTGCTTTGAGCAAAGGAAAACCTTTAATGTGTGAGGATTTTGAAAGGCCTTTCTCAAAAATGTTTGATCTGTGCTGAGGGCAAAGTAACTACAATGTGGGAGTAGTTCTTGATAGTATTAGACTTCTGCTTTAGATTGTTGACACTGGTTTTGTCCAGCCTTTGGGTACTCAACTTTGCTAACCCTCAAAATGGACCTAGGATGGAGGTTTCTGTTCAGCCACAACTCTTTCTGCCAAGTGCATTTCATGAAGAAGCAGTATTGAGGTAAAAGAAGAGATACTTTGAAAAATAGCTGCTTAGCAGTTTGTTCCCTGGCATCAGACAGATGATTATCTAACTACTCTCCCTTGAGCAATGTTAGGAGAGCCATGCTATGAGCATTCAAAGAACATTGCTGCCCCTGGGGAAAATTGCTTATTTGAGGACCTCAGGATTCCTATGCTGGAGGCTTAGATTATCATGTGATGTGATGATGTCTTAGGAGAAGAGAGGTAAAAAGAAACAAAAAACCCTGGTATTTCTCTTGTGAAGAAAAAGTCAATTAAGTGAACAAATATTCATAGAAATAAAATGGGTTTGCCAAATGCTGCTCTCCTTCACACTGATGTGTTTAAAAATAAATGAGAACTAATCAGTATGCATTTTACTGGATGTCACAGCTTGTTATTAATTTCCCAAGTAAAAAACCTGCAATGAGTTATACCACCCACCTCTCTCTCTCTTCCCTTTTGGTTCCTGTGCCCAGGTACCCATCCAGCCAGCTCAGTCTCTTAACTTCGAGTTGCCTCTGCTGGCTTAGCACAAGCCTTTTCACCTCAGTCTCTTTCCAGCCACAGGAAGTGCACCTGTTGTCACAGCCCAAATCTACCAATTTTGTCTCTTATCTCCTCTAGCAAGGACATGTCTGTCTGCTTGAAGTAGCCTTTGTAGGCAATGTTTATGTCAATGGAGATAATTTCTGGGTTTTGTTTTTGCTTTTGAGAGTGGTCAGGTGGATATGTGGAGAAAATACTCCCCACAGTTTTCTCAAAATGTTGGTAGAATAGAGAAAATGCTGTTATATTGTATTGACATTCATGCCTAGATCCCTGTATCCTCATGAATATATATATAGACAAGCTCCTACAACTACATATTACAAATATTAAATGAAGAGCTAGAAAGTAGGCATCCAGAGCATAATTTTTAAAAGTGGGAACCAAGAACAAAAAATGCAGAAATTTAGAATACTAAAGAAAAAATTCATTAGTTCATGGTTTAGATGTGAAAAAGTTATGTTTTGGGGAAAATAGTAGTAGAGATAACATCAGTAGTAGGAAATTTGTTGTAAAAAGGTCTATTTGTGTCAGGATGGGCGGGGTAGGACAAAACGGCAGCTGAACTACAACCGGGAAAAATGGCTAACATCAAACCAGAGAGCTGAAAAGGCGGGCTTTGCCAAAGCGGATATCCACGTAGCAACCTGAGCCCAAGGAAAGCCACCAATGATATATTGCCATTTTGTTCAAAGGGGAGCCAATGAAAATAAAACCCTGCCATATTCCTGCTTGGGGGCGACTTCCCTGGCCCCATTCTGTGGACCGAGGAACCTCACCTGGGTACACAAACCCCAATAAAGTTCTTTATTGCCTGACTTTGTGGCTGATTGGCATTTTTTCTCAGTGGAGCCTAAGAAAAACCTTTTAGTTTGAGTTTCCCACTCTATTCCAGGTACTGTCTTAAGCACTTTGCATTTATTATTTTGTTTAATTCTCATTGAAATTCTAGGTGGTAGATATAACCAGTGTCTTTGTGCTGCTGAGCAGAAACCTACACATGGTATAAATAATTTTGCCAAGGTTATGTAGCAAATACATAGCGAAATTTGAATCCAGACCTGTTTGATCATGCCCTTTATCTCCTCTTGTTCAAAAGTAAGGGAGTGGGACTAGAAGGTTGTTATGGCTCCTTTTGACTTTTCTTCACTTACCTGAATAACTTGACCTGCACTTTAGGTAGCACTTTGATAGCCATATGAATCACCCAAGTGATTCTGTTCTAAAAGTGAAAAAAGACTCAGGGAATCTTGACTGGAAGGGCTCTTGGAGTGTGGGAAGTACCATATAAATAAATACCAGGTAGTGTCCATTATGAAGCAGCTTGTATCTTGCTCTAGAATAAAGAATGAGAGGGATGCTGTGGGGGCTAGATGGCTGGGGAGCCTGCAGGCAGTGTGAGGAAACTAAGGCCTTATCAGATCACAGCTGCTTGGGGTCACTATGAAAATTAATAATCTTCTGCAGGAGACCAAGTACCACAGGGTAGATAGATGCCTGTCAGGGTCTGACTGTGGATATGAGTGGATCAGATTAATGATTAGACTTGGTGAAGGAGATAAAAATGCTAATGGCAGAATAAGGGACAAAACCATTCTTTTAGCTTTTTTAGTTTATGTTTGAGAAAAAATTGAGAGGCTTGAAAATTATATGGTTGAAGGGCTGGAGGTGGGAACCATCAAAAGCCATGCAATTGAAACCAGGAAAGACCTAACTAAGGACTAGGTATCCAGAAAGTTCATGACTTGCCCAAGATATCTTGCTAGGTAAGGGTGGAGTGAGGCCTAGGATTTTAATTTCCACTGCTTTGGCACAGGATCATTCTGCCTTTCATGAAGATGTTGACTAGGAAGGTGGATAGCCCCAGTGCCTACCAGTTGATGTTTTCATGTTAACAGACTTAACAGAAATAGGTCAGGTAGACAAAAAGGGGGACAGGGTAGAGAAGAAAAGAAATGAAAGTGGGAGGGAGACTTCAGCCTTTTCTGGAAGAGACATTTTTTTTCCTATTTTCCCAATCGGCTATGGATTAGGTCAAATTTGGCCAGGTTAGAACATAGATGAACACTTACCACAATTTACTTTTTTTGTTTCATCATTTATTGTTTCTTCTCTTTATAATAGAAGTTTCACAAAGGCTAGGACAATATCTGTATTTTTGTATATGACTATATAATAAGTAAACACTTAGGAGTATTTGTTGATTGCATAGAGGTCCAGTGAATAAAGGAATTAATCAACTTCATCAAAATTATCTGGAGAGTTTATTCCTGTTTGTTTATTTTCACATGTATATTTCCTTTTACTAATAATTTATCTTTTTGTATTTTTTGCATTACCATTTATCCCCCTTATATCCTCTTCCACACCTACCCATCTGTTCACCCTGGCAATCACCACAGTGTTATCCATGTCCATGAGTTCTTTTTTCTTTTGTGCTGGATCCCTGCCCCCTCAACCCTGACTAAGAGCTGTCATCCTGCTCTCTATCTATGATTCTGTCTTTATTTTGCTTGTAAGTTCAGTTTCTTCATTAGATTCCACTATGACTAAAATCATACGGTATTTGTCTTTCTCTCACTGGCTGATTTCACCTAGCATAATGTTCCCCAGGTCCATCCATGTTGTTGCAAAGGGTAAGATTTTCTTCTTTTTTTACTGCCAAGTAGTATTTCATTGTGTAAATACAGCACAGTTCTTTAATACACTTATCTATTGATGGATGGCTGCTTCCGTATTTCGGAGATTGTAAATAACGCTGCAGTGAACATAGAGGTACATATATTCTTTTGAATTAGTGTTTTTAGGTTTCTTTGGATAAATTCCAAAAAGTAGAATCACTGGGTCATAAGACACTTCCATTTTTAATTTTTTGAGGTAATTCCATGCTGCTTTCCACAGTGGCTGCACCAGTCTGCATTCCCACCAACAGTGCAATGCAGTGCACTGCCCTTTCTCCACATTCTGGCCAGCACTTTTTGTTTGTTGATTTATGGATGGTACCATTCTGACAGGTGTAAGGTGATAGCTCAATGTGCTTTTAAATTGCATTTCTGACAATTAGTAATGTTGAGCACCTTTTCATATGTCTATTGGTCATCTGAATGTCTTCCTTAGAGAAGTGTCTATTCAGGTCCTTTGTTCATTTTGAATTGGATTGGGGGTTTGGGGTTTTTTTTTTTGGTCTTTTTTGGTGTTGAGTTTGGTAAGTTCTTTACAAGATTTGAATATTAACCCCTAATTAGATATATTGGTGAATATGTTCTTCCATTCACCATTCGTTATTTTTCTATTTAGTCAATGATTTTCTTTGCTGTGGAAAAACTTTTAGTTTCATATAGTCTCATTTCTTTATTTTTTTCTTTTGTTTTCCTAGCCTGAGGAGATATGTCAGAAAAAACATTGAAAAAGAATGAGGAAGAGACATTGTAGGGCCTCCATCCCCTACAAGCAATGGCTGAGATTTTACTGTGTATGTTTTCTTCTAGGATTTTTATGGTTTTGAGTCTAACATTTAAGTCTTTAATCCATTTTGAATGTATTCTTTTGTGCGTGGCATAAGAAAGAAGGTGATCTAGTTTTATTTTTCTGCACATATCTGTCCAATTTTTCCCAACAAGTTTATTGAATAAACTATATTTAGCCCTTGTATGTGTTTGTCTCCTGTGTCAAATATTAATCGACTATAAATGTTCTCTATTCTGTTTCAGTGATCTATGTGTCATTTTTATGCCAGTACCAGGCTCTTTCTATTACAGTACCTTATAGTATAGTTTGAATTTAGGTAGTGCTATTCCTTCAACTTTGTTTTTATTTCTCAACATCACTATTGCTATTCGGACCTTGTGTAGTTCCATGTAAATTTTGGAAATATTTGTTCTAGTTCTGTAAAATACATCATTGGTATATTGATAGAAATTGCATTAAATCTATAGATTGCTTTGAGTAGTATGGACATTTTAATGATGTTAATTCTTCCTATCCCCAAACATGGTATATGCCTCCACTTACTTGTATCCTCTTCAATTTCTCTCTTCAGTGTCTTATAATTTTCTGAGTACAGTTCTTTTACATCTTGGTTAGGTTTATTCCTAGGTATTTTATTCTTTTTGAAGAAAATTTGCATGGGATTGTAGTCTTAATTTCCCTTTCTGATAGTTAATTATTGGCATATAAAAATGCAGTTGATTTCTGGATATTAAATTTATATCCTGCTACTTTGCTGAATTCATTTATCAGTTATAGTAGTTTCCTGGTGTAATCTTTAAGACTTTCTATGTACAGTATTACTTTCTATGTACAGTAATACTGTTATAAATAATAACAGTATTACTTCTTCTTTTTTTGAATATTAGGGGTTAATATTCAAAATTTGAATAAAAGGCATCCTAACTAGAAATCCTAATTTCTAGTTAGGATGCCTTTTATTTCTTCTTTTTGTCTGATTGCTATGGGTAGGACTTCCAGTACTAGTTGAATAAGAGATGAAGGTGGACATCCCTATCTTGTCCCCAACATTAAGGGGGAACATTTGTAGTTTTTGCCTATTAAGTACGATGCCGGCAGTGGGTTTGTCATATATGGCCTTTATTACATTTAGGTATGTTCCTTATATTACCATTTTGCTGAGAGTTTTTTTTTATCATAAATGAGTGCTGGATTTTATTAAATTCTTTTTCTGTATCTATTGACGTGCTCTTAAGGGCTTTATCCTTCATTTTCTAATGTGGTGCAACACATTTATTGATTTATGAATATTGTATCAACTTTGCATCCCCAGAGTAAATCCCACTTGGTCATGGTGTATGGTCTTCCTGATGCATTGCTATATTGAGTTTGCTAATATATTGTTGAGGATATTTGCATCTACATTCATCAGGGATATTGGCCTGTCATTTTCTTTTCTTCTAGTCTATTTTTCTGGTTTTGAAATTAGCATGATGCTGGTCTCAAAATGAGCTTAGGAGTCTCCCCTCCTCTAGAATTTTTTCGGAATAGTTTGAGAAGGAGAGGTGTAAGTTCTCAGAATTTGATAAAACATACCTGTGAAGCCATCCAGTACAGGGCTTTTGTTTGTTGGTAGTTTTTTGATTACTGCTTCAATTTTATTGGTTGTAATATTCAGACTTCTATTTAGATTCTCTGATTCTTCCTGATTTAGTTTTGGAAGATTGTATGTTTCCAGGAATGTATCCATTTTGCTCAGGTTGTCCAATTTGTTGGCATATAGTTACTGTTCATAAAATTTTCTTGCAGTCCTTTGTATTTCTTTGGTGTCAGTTTTTTCCTAACCTTTTCTCATCTCTGAAAATGAAAAAAAGGACTGCAAGCAATGCAGTCCTTTTTTCATCTCATCTCTTTTTTTCTTGATGAGTCTGGTTAAAGTTTTGTCAACCTTGTTTTCTTTTTTAAAAGAACCAGCTCTTGGATTCATTGATTTTTGTATTGTTTTTCTTTTTTATACTTGATTTCATTGATTTCTGCTCTTATCTTTATTATTTCCTTCCTTTTATTCACTCTGGCCTTTGTTTGTTGGTCTTTTCCAAATTCCTGTAAGTGTCAAGTTAGATTATTTATTTGAGCTTTTTCTTTTTTCTTGAGGTAGGCCTGAATTTCCATCCTAGGACTGCTTGGGTCCCTTAATATCCATCAAGATTTGGATTACATATTTAGGTGTTCCTATGTGGGGTGCATAAATGTTTATTTACTAGGAGTATGTCCTCTTTTTGAATTGTTCCCATTGTCATTATGTACCATCCTTCTTTGCCTTGGTTTTCAAACCTATTTTGTCAGATACAAGTATTGCTACCCCAGATTTTTTCCCCTTTCTATTTGCATGAAATATTTTTCCATCCCTTTACTTTTTGTCTGTGTGTAGTGTATCTTTCATTCTAAGGTGGGTCTCTTGAAGATCGCATATATGTGGGTCTTGTTTTCTTATCCGTTCAGTTACTCTATGTTTTTGATAGTATCATTTAAGCCATTTACATTTAAAGTGATTATTGATATATGTATTTATTGTCATTTCTTTTTAAAAACTTCTTTATTTTCCATTGTTCTTCTTCCTCCTCCTCCTTCTTCCCCACTTCCCTGTTCTAGTGCTGGTGTGGTGGTAACAGACTCCTTTAGCTTTTTCTGGTCTGGAAAGCTCTTTATTTCTGCTTCAGTTTTAAATGATAGCCTTCCTGGGTAAATCAGCCTTGGGAGTAGGTCCTTACTTTTCATCACCTTGAACATTTCATGCCAGTCCCTTCTGGCTTGAAATATTTCTGTTGAGAAATCAGATGACATTCTTATGGGAACTCCCTTCTGGGGAACTAACTGCTTTTCTCTTGCAGCTTTTAAGATTCTCTACTTGTTTTCAAGCTTTGTTTGCCATTTTAATTGTAATGTGACTTTGAGTGGGCCTCTTTGAATCAATCTCATTTGGTACTCTGTACACTTCCTGGATTTGTGTGTCTTTTTTGCTTTACCAGGTTAGGGAAGTTTTTGGTCATTATTTCTTTTTTTTCAGACAAATTTTAAAAACATATTTTATTAATTATGCTATTACAGTTGTCCCATTTCCTCCCCTTTATTTCCCTCTGCCCTACACCCCCATCCCAACAGCACTTTTAGTTCATGTCCATGGGTCATACATATAAGTTCTTTGGCTTCTCCATTTCCTCTATTATTCTTAACCTCCCCCTGTGTATTTTCCACCTACCATTTATGCAACTTACTCTCTGTATCTTTTTCCCCTCTTGTCACCTCCTACTCCCCGACTAACTACCCTCCATGTGATCTCCATTTCTGTGATTCTGTTCCTGTTCTAGTTGTTTCATAGTTTGTTTTTGTTTTTTAGGTTCAGTTGTTGATAGTTGTTTGTTGTCATTTTACTGTTCATAGTTTTTTATCTTCTATTTCTTAGATAAGTCACTTTAACATTTCATATAATAAGGGCTTGGTGGTGGTGAACTCCTTTAACTTGATCTTATTCGGGGACCACTTTATTTGCCCTTCCATTCTAAATGATAGCTTTGCTGGATAGAGTGATCTCGGATGTAGGTCCTTGTCTTTCATGACTTGGAATACTTCTTTCCAGCCCCTTCTTGCCTGCAAGGTCTCTTTTGAGTAATCAGCTGACAGTTTAATCGAAACTCCTTTGTAGGTAAGTATCTCCTTTTCTCTTGCTGTTTTTAAGATTCTCTCCTTATCTTTCATCTTGAGTAATGTAATTACGATGTGTCTTGGTGTGTGCTTTCTTGGGTCCAACTTCTTTGGGACTCTCTGAGCTTCCTGGACTTCTTGGAAGTCTGTTTCCTTTGCCATATTGGGGAAGTTCTTCTTCATTATGTTTTCAGTTTCTTGGTTTTCCTCTTGTCCTTCTGGCACCCATATGATTCGGATGTTGGAACATTTAAAGATGTTCTGCAGGTTCCTAAGCCTCCCCTCATTTTTTGAAATCTTGTTTCTTTATTCTGTTCTGGTTGAATGTTTCTTCTTTCTACTCCAAACCCTTGATTTGAGTCCTGATTTTCTTCCTGTCACTACCGGTTCCCTGTAGATTTTTCTTTATTTCACATAATGCAAACTGCATTGCTGCCTGGGTCTTTTTTATGCTGTTAAAGTACCCAGTGAGTTCCTGGAGCATCCTGATAACTAGCGTTTTGAACTGTGCATCTGTTAGTTGGCTATCTCTTGGTTGCTTAGTTGTGTTTTTTCTGGAGCATTGATCTGTTCTTCTATTTAGGCATATTTTTTTTGTCTCCATGCACCTTTTACATAATAAGAGGTGGAGCCTTAAGTGTTCACCAGGGTGGGGCAACCCATGTGGCTGTGTTGTGTTTCTGCATGTGGGGGAGGGGTCTGAGAGGGAGCAGTGCCACTTGCTCCACTCTCTGATGGTTTTCAGTCATGTCCCCTACTACCCACAAGCAAATTGGGCCCTTCTGGTGCTAATTCCCGTGTGAGTGGGTTTTGTGTATGTTCTTGGGCCCTCTGGGTCTCCCCAGTAAACTCTTCTGTGAGGCTGGGAATTTCTCCTGCTGCCATCTCAAGCCCCACAGGTGTTTCCAGTCAGAGGTTTGAGGCTTTATTTCCCAGTGCTGGAGCCCTGGGTTGTGTAGTCTGTCTCACACCCCAGTTACTCCTCCCGCTTTATCTGCACATGAATGTGGGACCACCCAGTCCACAAGCCACTGCCTCATTCGGTCTGCCAGCTGCTGCCTTGCCTGCCCTGGTCCTCCAGTTGCCACATTGCTGTGAATCCTCTCCACTCGGCTGCCCATCCCCACCTGTCCTATAGGTCTGAATGAATGTTTCTTCTTTTTCTTTAACTCCTTGGTTGTTGGGCTTCATACAGTTCAATTTTCTGTCAGTTCTGGTTGTCTTTTGTTTTTAAATTTTTATTGTCTCTCTTTTGGTTGTGGGAGGAGGCACAGTGTATCTGTCTACCTACGCCTCCATCTTGGCTGGAAGTCTGGTCATTGTTTCTTCAAATAAGTTCTAGATCCCTTCCCCTCTCTCTTCTCCTTCAGTAGTTCCATAATGCAGATGTTGTTACACTTCACATTGTCCCTGAGGTCCTTTAAACTATCCTCATTTAAATTTTTTTTCTTTTTTGCTATTCTGCTTGGGTGTTTTATTCAACCTTGTCTTCCCAATCACTGATTTAATCTTCTGCTTCAATCAAACCTACCATGTATTTCTTCCAGTGTATTATTTATTTCAGATACTGCATTCTTCATTTATGAATGATTCTTTTTTATGGTTTCTGTGTCTTTTTTTTAATGCTGTTGAGCACCCTTAAAATTATAACTCTAAACTTGGTATCTCATACATTGCTTGGCTCTATTTCATTTAGCTCTTCTTTTGGAGAATTCCCTTCCTTTGGAGAATTCCCTTGCTCTTTCATTTGGGACCTGTTGCTTTGTCTTCACATTTAGGATGCCTCTTTTTGTTTGTTTCTGTATATTAGGTAGATTTACAAAGAGTTTTGTACAGTTCTATGTCAGATGCTGCATGCGACTGGCCCTGGGCAACTGTTTGTAGCTATCAGTGATCCACAGCTTGTGGTTTCTTCTGCCGGGCCTGCGTGTGTGCAGAAAGAACCAAGATGTGCACCATGGCTGGCTTTTGCTAGCACTATGGCTGGGGGAGGTCTGGGGAGCTTCTTTAACATCATGGATTCTGAGCACCACTGCAGACCACGAATATAAGCTGACAGGATTTGGGACACATGGCACAGCCTGGCTTCTCCCAATTATCTGTGGTCTCCATAATTTCATTCCAGGAGAGTGGTCTTTCTATCTTAGCCACAGTCAGTAATGCTACAAAGGAAAATCTCATCCTGTGAGCGTGCAGACACTAAGTTGTGATGGATCACTAACTGTTAACCTAGAAGAGAACCTCAGTTCTTTGTCTTCTCTCTCTTTCTTAAAGGCAGTAGGTGCCCAGGAAAGAGGGTGGAAGAGCATGAATACCTGACCTTCACACAGCTGCCTTAACTGTTTAGGGAAGTAGGTGACTGAGGAGGTATCTGTGGAGATCAAAGAAGCAGGAGATCGACCCTCTCTTTAACTCTTCAGTATTCCTAACAAAAGGGACAGAGTCCAAGACTAAAAAAAAAAAGGTTGTTATGAGGGATTAGGAGGGACTTTGAGAAGGTAGGTGAGTATGGCAAAAGGAATATACTTGAAAATTCTAACAAGACACTAAAAAGTTTATGGATCTTACTATTTATAATTCATGACAACTGCCTTAGTTGGTCTCATTTAAGCCCAGAATATTCCCTCTTACCAAAACACCATTTACCACCAGATATATCTCTGAATATTTAGAGCAGTTGTCAATTTGGCTGTTTTTCCATAAGAGTAGACTGCTAGAAAGTTTCCTATTTCCTCTTTAATCTCCACTGTCACTGTGTCTACCCTATTGTGTTGTCATCATTTACTTTAATCTTCAGGAAGCACTTAGCCAATTAAAGACTGTGACATTTTTTATTTCCCATGGATTTAATGGAATTGGTATGAAATTACTAAGGTGCTGCTACATGGGAATCTTGGGGTATTTTTTAAAATGTGATATAGGGAATAGAGAAGTCCCCTGATTCATGGGGACAAAGCTTATATATAGAACACGTAATTCAAGAAGAGGAGGGCTTATTGATTAGGAAGTATCTAGGCATCTTTAGGAAATACTTAGCTTTTAAGAGTGGAAAACAGATGGAAAAGCCTTGCCTCTTATCCCTTTGTCAGATTTTTGCTCCTTCCCTATGGTTGAAGATGAGACAAATTTGCATCTTAGGCCAGCTGCCAACCTGTATCTCCACCTCCAATCCCCAATCCCAGTGCTCCTTAGTCATCCTCTCTTCTTCTGCCAATAGTAATGGAGGCAGTCACAAGGCATTGTTAACTGAGACCTTGACAAGTGGGTGTTTGTTTTAAATATGATCTGGGTCCTGGGTTTTGCTTATGACCCTTCTGTACTGCAAGGTATAGATCCAAATCACTTTTCCCAAAACCACTTCTTCCTTACTCACATTCCCAATTCAATTTCTACATTCATTACCAAGAGGATAAACCTTATTTGAAATCTACTGAGATCAGTGCCACTTTTTAGCCTTTTATGACTTCTTAGTGTGAAATAGCTCATATCACACCCTATTTTCCAAAAAAGAATGTATCCCTCTATTCATTCATCCTTCCCCATTTTTTCTGGCTCCAAGCAAAAAGTGGTAGGTTACTTTTCAAGGCAGGGTAAGTGTGTTTCATAGGCTCTGGGCATCTTGTCCCTTGGTTATTTGTACTTTTGCATCTTCAGTTTCTCTCTTTCCACTAGTTTCTTTCCTGTTCCACAAATCTATGTAGGCTCCTTTTTTATAACAAACAAAATGAACATAACCTTTTCATTGGTCCTAATGGTTTTTTAAATTATATTCCACTAAATCAGCAGGCCAGTCCTTATCATCCACCCATGCATCCGTCCATCCATCCCTTCTTCCATTGATCCACCCCTTTATCCAACATTAACTGAGTGCTTACTCTGACCTTCTTTTACACATTAGATAACTGAGCCACAGAGAATTAAAAGAACCAACCAAAGTCATACAACTCAGCTATCATGAACTGTATTAGAATTTTTACCTTTCAGCTAGAGTAGGGTCACTATTGGCTTCCTAAATGTTAAACCCAATTGATGCTTTTTAGTTTTCATCTTACTTGATCTGTATAATCCTTGGGGTTGAACATGAGTAGGAAAAAATAATAGAAAGATTACATTTTAAGACTATGAATTGAGTAAGTTCATATTTTAATTTTATTATTTTCAGATTAAAACAATTAAAAATTGTTTTGGCCCTGGCCAGGTGGCTCAGTTAGTTGGAGTGTCTTCCTGTACTCCAAAAGGTTGCGGGTTCAATTTCTGGTCAAGGCATGTACTTAGGTTGCGGGTTTGATCCCTAGTCGGGGTGTATATGGGAGGCCCATGATTGTTGTTTCTCATATTGATGTCTCTCTCTGTCTCTCTCCCTCTCTTTTTCTCTCTCTCTGAAATCAATAGACATATCCTCCGGTGATGATTAGAAAAAATCTGTTTTGGTCCACTGTGGCAAGCCCAGTTAGCTATTAGCATGTCCAAGAACTAATTTTAAAATCTAAATTTCTTTACGAAAGCTTTGTAGTTTACATTTTTGGTTATGCACCATGGAGAAAAATTCAGAGTGACAACAAATATGTGCATATTAGGTAACACCATCTGCCCATTTGGATCAGTGCAGCTCTTCCAAAATACTGTGACATGCTGACCCAAGGCCTGATAAGGGGCAGATTGTTATGTTAAGACCCCATATTAGAAGACTTGGTTTGAAGATGGCTTCAAGTCCTTTCTTTCTTCCTTTCAGTGGTTATTTAGTCACTATATATTGGAGCCCCTGTTCTAGGGTGTTGGGGGCACTAGTATAAACAAACACAGCGATGGGTAAGTAGCCATCTTTTGCTATGACAAGACAGTCCTGAAACGGCTGCAAAAATAACCCAGTCTTTACTGAGGTCCATTATTCCTACTTTGGAAATACTGTGTGGAAGTTTTGTCTCCTATTACAGGGTAAATATCCTGTTAATATGAATCATTTACATCTTAGGATGAATTATCTGTTCTCATTTGATAGGCTACTTCTGGATTGATTTTGACAGCTAAGAAACCTCAGAGGACATATCTAAGTGAAGATTTGAAAAGAGAAGTGATAGGCTATATCTATCTGTGTTTGTTTAAGTGATCAAGAGAGTTATAAAAAGATACCTTCTTATAGGGTCCTAGTAAGAATAGTGGCACAGATCTGGGGCTTTAGATTAAACAACTACTTGATTAGTTGTGTGACTTTGGTCAGGTCACTGTACCTTCATGTATAGAACTTATTCTTTATCTCTTAATGGAGACTGCACATGGTTCTTTAAAGTCCCTTCTAGTACGGAACATTCTGAGATTCGGTTGGAGTAACTGACAAATCTGAATTGTCATAAGTTGTTTTCTTGTGATGGGTATAGGCCATGCTAGGAGCAACCTGTGGGAGGCATTGTGGGTCTGTGGCATGGATGAATAGTGGCAGAGGCCACATCTGTGCTCTGCAACTCATGCCAGCTGTGCAGTATTTAGTGCTGTGTGACTAAATGAACGGACTAAGGCCTGGCAGGAGCCCAAACAGCAGAGTATAGGAAGTAGAGAAAAAGAGCTCCCCACCACAGGTGATTGAGAGCTACCTGCAGTTCTGTGATCAGTGTTCTCAGTCCCTTGGAGTCTTTCGTCTCTTCTAAAGGCAAAGCCATAAATCTCTTCAGGGCTTTTTTAGGTAGTTAGGACTGAATGGTGAGCAATACCCTTTTTCACAATGATTTCCAGGTTGTTCAGCCAACAGTAGCAAGACAAGATGCTGTGCTAGCTCAGATTGTAGACTGGCAAAAAAGAGGTGTGTTATAGCAGTGTGTGAGGTATGCTGCCTATGAGAGGTGTATCATCACTGCAAACAGTGACATCATTGCTGTTACTTTTTTAAAATATATATATTTTATTGATTATACCATTACAGTTGTTCTATTCCCCCCTTCATTCCCCTCCATCCTGCACACCCTCTCCCCCAACATTCTCCCCCCTTAGTTTATGACCACGTGTCTCAATTTCTTTAGATTCTATATTTCCCCTACTATTCTTGCCCTCCCTCCATCTATTTTCTACCTACCATCTACGCTACTTATTCTCTGTACCTTCTCTCCCCTTCTCCTCCTCCCACTCCCCTGTTGCTAACCCTCCATGCAATCTTCATTTCTATGGTTCCACTCCTGATCTAGCTGTCCTCTTGGTTTGCTTTTGTTTTAGGTGCGGTTGTTAATAACTGTGAGTTTTCCGTCCTTTCACTGTTCGTATTTTTTATCTTCTTTTTCTTAGATAAGTCCCTTTTATATAAGTCCCTTTTATATAAGTCCCTTTTATATAAGTCCATTTCATATAATAAGGGCTTGGTGATGATGAACTCCTTGAACTTGACCTTATCTGAGAAGCACTTTATCTGTCCTTCCATTCTAAATGAAAGTTTTGCTGGATAAAGCAATCTTGGCTGTAGGTCTTTGGATTTCATGACTTGGAATACTTCTTTCCAGCCCCTTCTTGCCTGTAAGGTCTCTTTTGAGAAATCCGCTGACAGTCTGATGGGTACTCCTTTGTAGGTGACTGTCCCCTTATCCCTTGCTGCTTCTAGGATTCTCTCCTTCATTTTAGTCTTGGCTAATGTAATTATGATGTGCCTTGGTGTGTTCCTTCTTGGGTCCAACTTCTTTGGCACTCTCTGAGCTTCCTGGATTTCCTGGAAGTCTATTTCCTTTGCCAGACTGGGGAAGTTCTCCTTTATTATTTGTTCAAATATGTTTTCCACTCGTGGCTGTTTCTTTCCCCCTTCTGGTACCCCTATAATCCAGATGTTGGAACGTTTAAAGATGTCCTGGAGGTTCCTAAGCCTCTCCTCATTTTTTTGAATTCTCATTTCTTCATTTCTTTCTGGTCGGATGTTTTGTTCTTCCTTCTGGTCCATTCCATTGATTTGAGTCCCCGTTTCCTTTCCATCGCTATTGGTTTCCTGGACATCTCCCTTAATTTCAATTAGTTTAGCCTTCATATATTCCTCTAATTTGTGACTATAATCAACCAGTTCTGTGAGCATCCTGATCACCAGTGTTTTGAACTGTGCATCTGAGAGGCTGGGTATTTCTTGGTTGCTTAGAGTTATTGGCTCTGGGACTTTGAGTTCTTTTTGAGCCATCTTTTGGACTGTTTGTGCCTGTTATGTATCAGGATTGGAGCCCTAGGTGTTCACCAGAGCAGGGCAACTCAGTCGCTGGGTTGTGATGCTATATGTGGTGGCCGGGTCAAAGAGGAGCAATGGCGGTCTCGTCTGCCACCTCCCTCCACTGCTGCCGCAGCTGCCACCATCACCGGGGCCCTCGCGTTTCATCCCACTGCACTCGAATGTGCCACCACCGCCATCCGTCCACCACTGGGTTTGCCCCCTGGGGCCTGCGTGGTCCGTCTCACTGTGCGAGAATGTACAACCGAGGTCAGTCTGCCCCACACCCTGACTGAGTCTGGGCTGCCTGTGCGTCTAAGTCAGGGGATCTTTCCTGCCCCACCCTGCTCTGCTCCTGGCTCCGCCCCTCTTACCGGTCCCGGTTGAACGGTTCATTGTTGTCCGTCTTCCTTATAATTCAATTTTCTGTTCTTTGGCTGTGTCTTTGTTCTCCAAACCTTTGTTGTATTCAAACTTGGTTGTGGGAGAAGGCACAGTGTTTCCACCTATTCCTCCATCTTGGTGGAAGTCCTCCATTGGAACTCCATTGGAAGTCCTCCTGTTATTTTTGAGAACCATCTATGCAGCAGGCACTGAACTAGGTCTTTTATATGGGAATTGAGACAATGGCTGTGAAAATGTAGGGCCCTTAATAATAAATGTATTCTTTTTTTTTCTTGTTCTCATCTGAGGACATGCTTATTGATTTTAGAGAGGGGAGATGGGAGGGAGAAAGGCATAAAAACATCAATGTGAGAAAGAAACATTGATTTATTACCTCTTGTACACACCCTGACAGAGGACTGGACCCACAACCTAGGCATGTACTCTGACTGGGAACTGAACCTGCAAACTTGGTTTATGGGGCAGAGCTCCACCCAACTGAGCCACACTGGGCAGGGTGATATATGTATTTTTAATAGTAAATGTAACTTATGATAAATAATAGATATGATGTCCACTTTAGAGTTAAAGAAACTGATGTTCAGTTAGATTAACTCATCTAAAGTAACAACTTCTTTTCTGGATCCATGGTTTGTAAATTTACGTTCTTAAACTTTCTTCACTCTTTAAGCAAAATCTCTTATTCCTAACATTTCAACTGTTATAGACTAGTCCTGTTTCTTTTTTTACTTCCATATCATACTTTTCCATCTACCCAGTGAAATTACTTGAAGTCTTAACATATAGAAATATACATGGTCAGAAGAAATATTTCTTTAGAATTAAATCAAGTTGTCCTATTAAAGGTTTGGAAACATTTGGTCTAATTGACATTTTCTTTTGGTCATTCATAAATATTCTTTCTGTCTTTTTAAAATAAATATTTGGTAGAGCAAAAGAGAAACATCAATATTTAAAATATATATTTTATTGATTCTTCTAGTACAGTTGTCCCATTTTTTCTCCCCTTTGTTCACCTCTGTCCTGTACCCCTCCTTCCACCATCATTCCTCCACCTTAGTTCATGTCCATGGGTCATACATATAAGTTCTTTGGCTTCTCTATTTCCCATACTATTCTTAACCTCTTCCTGTCTATTTTGTACCTGCCATTTATGCTTCTTATTCTGTAACATTTTCCCCATTCTCCCCCCTCTACTTCCCTGCTGATAACCCTCCTAGGGTTATGTGTGATCTCTTTTTCTGTGAATCTGTTCCTATTCTAGTTACTGTAGCTGTTTGCTTAGTTCGTTTTTGGTTTTTTTTTTTTAAGGTTCAGTTGTTAATAGCTGTGAGTTTGTTGCTGTATACTGTTTGTATTTTTTATCTTTTTCTTAGGTAAGTTTCTTTAATGTTTCATACAGTAAGGGCTTGGTGATGGTGAAATCCTTTAAGTTGACCTTATCTGGGAAGCACTTTATCTGCCCTTGCATTCTAAATGATAGCTTTGCTGGATAGAGTAATCTTGGATGTAGGTCCTTGCCTTTCAATAACTTGGAATACTTCTTTCCAGCCCCTTTTTGCCTGCAAGGTTTCTTTTGAAAAATCTGCTGATAGTCTTATGGGATTTCCTTTGTAGGTAAGTGTCTCCTTTTCTCTTGCTGCTTTTGAGATTCTCTCCTTATATTTAATCTTGGGTAATGTAATTATGATGTGTCTTAGTGTGTACTTCCTTGGGTTCAACTTCTTTGGGACTCTGAGCTTCCTGGACTTCTTGGAAGTTTATTTCCTTTGCCAGATTGGGGAAGTTCTTCTTCATTATGTTTTCAAGTAAGTTTTCAGTTTCTTCTTGCTCTTCTCCTTTTCCTTCTGGTACCCCTATGATTCATATGTTGTACCATTTAAAGTTGTCCTGGAGGTTCCTAAGTCTCTCCTCATTTTGTTGAACTCTTGTTTTTCATTCTGTTCTGGGTGAATGTTTATTTCTTCCTTCTGTTCCAAATCATTGATTCCAGTCCAGGTTTCCTTCCCTTCACTGTTGGTTTCCTATACATTTTCTTTTATTTCACTTTTCAAAGCCTTCCCTTTTCCCTCCATTTTGCAACCATACTCAACCATTTCTATGAGCATCCTGATTACCAGTGTTTTGAATTCTGCATCTGATAGGTTGGCCATCTCTTCATCACTTAGTTCTATTTTTTTCTGGAGCTTTGATCTGTTCTTTCATCTTAGCCATTTTTTTTGTCTTGGTGGGCCTGTTAGGTAGTAAGGGGCAGAACCTTAGGTATTTGCCAGGGTGGAGCAACCACATGGCTACGTTATGGTGCTGTATATGGGGGAAGTGTCCAAGAGGGAACAATGTTGCTTGTTCACCTCTCAGCCAGCTTTCAGTCACTTCCTCCACTATCTACAAGCATATTGGGCCCTTCTGGTGCTGATTCCTGGGTGGGTGGGTTTGTGTGTATTCTAGGACCCTAGGAGTCTTTCCATGAACTGTCCTATGAGAGTGGAATTTTGTCCTGCCACCTCAACTCCCATAGGTTTTTTTCAGTTAGACGTTGTGAAGCTTTATTTCCCTGAGCTGGAACCACGGGTAGCATCGTTTGTCTCACTCCCCAGTTGTTCCTCCTGGTTTATCCACACCCAAATGTGGGACCTCCCGCTCCTCCAGCTATCACCTTGCCACCAGTCCTCTCCATCCCAGCTGCTCATACCTGCCTCTCTTATAGGTCTGGATGAATGTTTCTTCCTTAACTTTTTGGTTGTCAGACTTCCATATAGTTCGATTTTCTGTCAGTTTTGTTTATTTTTTGTTTATAAAATTGTTGTCTTTCTTTTGTTTGTATGGGGTGGCAAAGTGTATTTACCTATGTCTCCATTTTGGCCAGAAAATCCAGAAGACATCAATTTAAAAGTAATAGCCCAAAGACCATTCTAGAATAGATATCAACATTTTGATAATAAATAAAGATAAAGGTAATTAATTCTATGTTAATTTCACATTTATCATATTGCCATGAGACTGGGATATAGGTATTTTTTAAATTTCTTCTGTATAATGATCAGTGACTGCTTAAGAAACATATTCCAAATCAGACAGGGAGGAAAGGAGAGGAAGTGGGAGAGAGCAACTTTGGACAGTGGAAGGAAAGCCATCACTGGAGGGGCAGAGGAGCCAGGTGAGAACGGTGGTTGGGAGAGGTCGTCTGCCCTCTCCAGGCTTAGGAAGTCCTGATTTTAGTCTAGTCATGTGAGTATCATTGCTTCTTTCCTTTTATTAATGAAAGTTATTTCTTTTCTCCTTTGCAACCTATACTATATAACAATTAGTGAACTTGTGAACTAAGAAACATTAGTGGTAGACAACAGGTGCTTATGTTTGTAAAGTACTTCTTAGCAGGTGGGACATTGCTGAATTTCTTAGTATCTGGGTGTTATATATAGATGAAATGGGATGCCTTCCATTCTTTTTGTAAAGCCAGCATTTCCCTAAAGAGATAGTTTTTTTAAATATAATTTTTGTATCTTAATATTATAGAGGTATAGTTTTATCAGAATCTAAGGTGCCAAGAATTCGAATATTTTATAAGTCATACTTCTGAAAGTGGCTTCTTTGTATATATTTCTGGAGTTCTGTTTCAGCTATGATAATTTTGTTATTAAAATGATATGTAAATTTTAAGGAAAAGAATATTGAGCAACTCTTACAGTGTTTTTTAATCCATGATTGTAGCTATAGATTTTTCTTCAAAACCAATATTAAATGGAGAAGCAACATTAAGAGTTTAAAGTGTAATTGATGTTTTAATTTTTATAAACACTGAAATTTTTAGAATAAATTAAACAACTTTTTGGCATAAAGATGGTTTAATTAAGTGTTTAAGGTAGATATAATTAGTAAATGCAACATATTTTATGGACATGTGTACAAAAATCATAAATAGTAACAAGCACCATAATCACGCTTATTATTTTTCTATTCTAGATATTTGAATGGTGGTATTTTCGCAAGTATGGAACATCATTCATTGAACAAGTCTCAGTAAGCCACTTGCGCCCCCTTCTGGGAGGTGTTGACAACAACTCCTCCAACAATTCTAACTCCAGCAATGGGGACTCAGATTCCAACAGGCAAAGTGTCTCAGGTATGGAAAGTCCTTCAGTTTGCAGCAGTGTTTGCTTACTCTTACTAAATTATTATAACCATATGAAAATAAGAATGTTATTTAAATGTTTGACTTTAGGGAAAAATCTGTTTATTTCCCTGAGGAGGTGACAACCTTTACAGAGAACTAGCATATAAGCATTCCAGGGAAAGGAATATTTATCTTGTTTAATTTACTTTTTCTTTCATTTGATTTAGCTAAAGGTCATTTAGGTCAATGTTCCCAACTTGAGTCTTCAGCCTCCTTGTCCCTAGTTTCTCAAACTATTATTGAATGTATCTATTCTTTTTCATGCTACTTACAGAATCTTAAGTCTAACTAGAGCTGATAGCATTGCTCCTCTGCTTAATTAACAGGCTTCATCTGTTCTTACTACACTGAAGATAAAGCCCAGATGCCTTCTCTCAGCATAAGCTGCTTCTAACTTATTTTTGCCAGCCTTGGTTTCTGTCACAATCCAGTCTCTTTCCCGTACATTTCTTGAACATGCTATGTTTTTTGAAGATCCTCTGCCTGGAAGACTGTCTCCATGTCTCCCTGTTTCCCTTGTCTCCTGTGTTTGTTCAACTTTCACAACCCAACTCAAGTGTTATCTTCTAGGAAGCTTTCTGTGATAGGGTTGTACAATATCTCTCACATTCACTGACCCTTAACTTTTTATCTTTAGCAACATTGATCAGATTATACTATAATTTTTAAACTTTCATTACCATACCTCTAGCACTTTGCAGTGTCTGTTATATCATAGAAACTCAATGAATGAATGAATGAGCACATACAAAGCCTGTGCTTTCTCCACTCATAAAAGAAGGGACAATATAATTTTCTGTTATATTTTTAGTCTCATCATCAGCTCAGTGAACATTTCCTAGGTCCTTAATATGAACCGAGCCTTGTACAGGTCCTGATGGAACTTTTGGGTCTACTGACTGTATGAGGGAAACATCTAGTGCTATGGAGAACAGAGGTGGGATTCTTGACTCAAACTGGAGGAAGTCTTTTGCTTCTTGACTTCCTGAGACTTGAAGAATTAAGAGGAAGAAATTAAAGAGCTAGGTTAGATGTTTTTAATTCCTCTCTAGAATAACTCAGTCCATATTACATAATGGTCAAGCCAGGGGATAAGTATCAAATAGAATTGTGTATATATTTTATTTCTGATGTTGATTTCAATGCTCTTTTATAGACCCTTTGTCAGATAGCCATGAGTGGCAATAGGCAACTCTAAGTACACATTTAACTTAATCCTAAACGATACAAGTGTAAGAGATGGCACACAGAAGTGACAAAGTTGTCTGGAATTTTGTAAACTCATCTACTTTGTGAAAGAAACAGAAAGGTACCTGAGCAAAATGAACCATTACTTCAACCATCTACTCTAATGAGTGTGGCATATTATGCTAATTAGTAATCCTGATCACTCAGTCATCATCACAAAAGCAATTGTGGATAATTGCCATCACTTTGCATCTGCTGTGAAGACCTCAGAGATTAAATGCGCTCTTGTCTGATTACTGTAGTCTTTGAATGATACAAGATATTATAGAAAATTAACAGACTGAAAAAAGAAAGCTGCCTCATTTGAGGCCATGCTTTATTGTGAGTACATTTTTTGTTTTCATTAAAATTACTTCTCTACCCAATTTAAATTGTTTACATCATTCTTTAATGCAATAAAGATCCCATGCTATCCTTATTGTCATTATAATTTTGCTATCTCTCTTTGTGACTGCCTTGAATAAGCTCTTTATAAAAATATAGTCGATAATAATAATTATAGAAATCAGGGGATTTCATTTATAAATGAAATAAAGAACATCAGGGAAATCAGGAAATTCATTCCCAATTTCATTTATACTAAGTTATTACCCAGGTGAAATTCTTTTTTAAAGATTTATATAAAAGATATATATCTTAGCACTGGCTCATGTGGCTCAATAGATTCAGTGCTGGCCTGTGGACTGAAAGGTCACCAGTTCAATTCACATGCCTGGGTTTTGGGCCAGGTCCCCAGTTGGGGGACATGTGAGAGGCAATTGATCTGATGTGTCTCTCACACATCGATGTTCCTCTCTCTTTCTACTTTCCCCTCTCTCTAACTGAGTGAATTATAATTTGAGTGAATTCTAAATAAATAAATAAATATTCAAAAGCTCAGTCTTTTCTCTTCTGGAAAAGACTGAGCTTTTGAATATTATTAATACAGTTCCACTAGCATTTACTGAATGTCACTACTAGACCTGAAATATTTCTTTTCATAATACATATAGTGTTTATGATCTGATCTCATAACAATGTTTAGTTACATTTAGGAAAATGGAAATTATCTTAAGTATTTATGGGGCTCAATATGCCTACTTTTGACATTTGGATTTCTAATATTTGGCTTTCTTAGCCCAACAAACTTGTAGCTGATATGGAAATACCAGATACCATGGGACTAATGCCATTTTCCGCATCTTCTTTTCTTTATTTTGCTTATTTATTTTTATTTTTTATAAGAAAAATAGTATACAATTTGTGTATCTCTTAATAACTTTGTGTATTCTGCTTCAGCTAAGTGTAAAGGCAAAAGAAGGTCAAAACCAAGGATAATCAAAACATTTTCTTAAAATAATTTGTTCAGAAATTCCTGTTGCCTTAATAATAATGAAATGACTATTGCCTTAATAACAGAATGGTGAATCTATTGAATTTTTTGAAGCAACATAAGACAGCTATTTGCTGAATCTTACGTGAAATACAATATGGCTGACAAAGTCCCATGGACATTGACACACTTTAATGACATTGCTTATTTGAGAAAAATTATTGAAAAAGCTAAAAATAAGTGGAAAACATTGGTTTATATGAAAACTCATAGTGTAGCTGTTTTCTTCAAGAATCATTTGTTTTGATTAAAAGCAGAAAGAACTGGCTTACCTAAGAATAATTTTGGGTGGGGAAAATAGGGTGGAGAGATTTGTGATTGTTATAGGGCAAACTGTTCATATATTTGTTTAACTTTTGGATCTGTGCAAATTGACCTGAGTATAGACCCTCTCAAAAATTTGTAGTAATCTTCATCTTAATGTAGCCAAATTTCAGATTGGTTGACTTAAGGTAACATTTACAAATATTTCACTTGTTTTGGATTATTTGGAAGTTAAACTGCTGTTTTTCTCACAAGTATACAGTTTCTGATAAATCCTGCTGATATATTTGCCATGTCACCATGTTTCTTGCTGCCGTTTCTTAATTCAACTTAGCTTTTGCATAGGGATTTGAAACATGGCCAATTTCTCCTTGTCACAAGGGAATGAATTCTCAGGGCCCAGGAACATTCTAAATTTGAGTTTATGGAAACACCTGTTTGATAATTTGCCCTGTTTTCAAATAAGATGCCATAAAGACAAGGTTTGCAGCATTCAGATTCTTCAAGATATTTGGAAAAGTGTAGGGTGTTCCATCACATGAGAAGTATAATCGCCAAAGTCAAGTTTAAATTCTCTGAGACATTTTAATAGCCTCTTATATAGAACTGGATCTTTAGACAAATACTGGTTACAGTCTCTTGACTTCCTGTCACAAATCCTCTCATTTTAATATTATTTAATCAACATAAGATATATATATTTTTAAAGATTTTATTTATTTATTTAGAATTCACTCAAATTATAATTCACTCAGTTAGAGAGAGGGGAAAGTAGAGAGAGAGGGGAAAGTAGAAAAAGAGAGGAACATCGATGTGTGAGAGACACATCAGATCAATTGCCTCTCACATGTCCCCCAACTGGAGACCTGGCCCAAAACCCAGGCATGTGAATTGAACTGGTGACCTTTCAGTCCACAGGCCAGCACTGAATCTATTGAGCCACATGAGCCAGTGCTAAGATATACATCTTTTATATAAATCTTTTAAAAAAGAATTTCACCTGGGATTTTAAATTTAAGTTTATTACATTGCAGGAACCTGTTCAAGCGCTGATTAAATACATATAATAAATTAAAGAAAAGCAATGGAGATGAAGAAACTCAGAATGCTAAGATATATCCTAAGAACTTAATAGATTTTTGAATTCTCATAACACCAGAACAAATAGAACTATGGCTTCCTCTTTCCCCAAGAGGCTTCCTCTTTCCCCAAGAGGAAGCCATATAGTTCAAATAATAACGACTAACACTCTTAGTTCCTACAATCAGGTTTACATCTATTAACTCACAGTAACCTCATGAAGCAAATACTGGTATTATTTCTATTTTGCAGTTGAGGTAGTAAGTCATAACATTTAAGGTGAAGGAGTTTTTATTATAGATGGGTGCTGAATTGTTTTCAAATGCTTTTTCTACGTCTATTGATATGATCATGTGGATTTTATTCTTTATTTTGTTTATGTGGAATATTATGTTTTTGGACTTGCCTATTTTATATGAACTTTGCATCCCTAGAGTAAATCTCACTTGATCATGGTGTATGATCTTTTAAAAATATTGCTGGATCAAGTTTGTTGAAGATTTTATTTTAGCACCTGTGTTCATCAGGCATATTGGCCTATAGTTTTATTTTTTTCTAGTATTTTTATCTGGTTTTGGAATTAGAAACATGCTGGCCATATAAAATGAGATTGGCAGCTTTCCCTCTAGAATTACTTGGAATAGTTTGAGAAGGATAGGTGTTAGTTCTTCTTTGATGTTTGGTAAAATTCATCTATAAAGCCTTCTGGCCCAGGAATTTTGTTTGTTGGTACTTTTTGATTAGTGCTTCAATTTCATTAGTTGTAATATGTCTATCCAGATTCGTTGATTCTTCCTGATATAGTTTCGGATGATCGTATGTTTCATTTGTCCAGGTTGTCCAATTTGTTTGCAAATAATTGTTCATAATATTTTTGTTAGTCTTTGTATTTTTTTAGTGTCAATTGTTACTTCCTCCCTTTCACTTTTTTCATTATTTAAAAAAAATTATTTTATTTTTTAAATGATTTTATTTATTTATCTTTAGAGGGGAAAGGAAGGAGAGAGGGAGAGAAATGTCAATGTATGGCTGCCTCTCGTGCATCCCCTGCTGGGAACTGGCCTGCAACCCAGGCATGTGCCCTGACTGGGAATCGAACCAGATCCTTTGGTTTAGAGGCCCATGCTCAATCCACTGAGCTACACAAGGCAGGGCAAATGTATTTTTATTTTTAAATTATATTTTACTGATTATGATTTTACAATTGTCTCAGTTCTTTCCTCTCTGCTCTCTTCTATTAGCACACCTCGCTCCATCAGGCAATAATCCCCACACCATTGTTCATGTCCATGGGTCGCGTGTGTATGTTCTCCTGCCACTCTGTTTCCTATACTGTACTTTACATCCCATGCCTATTCTGTAGCTGCCTATTCTGTGGCTGCCTATTTGTACTTCCTAATCCCCTCATCTCTTCACTCATTTCCCCAGACTCCCTTCCATCTGGCCGCAATCGTCAAATGCTCTTCATATCCATGATTCTGCCTCTGTACTTCTTGTTTGCCTAGTTTGTTTCTTAGATTCAATTGTTGCTAGATAGGTAATTATTGGTATTTCATTGTTCATAGTTTTTTCCTTTGGTTTTAATTTTTTTAAATTTCTTTCCTGTTCAAGTACAGTTTTCTGTCTTATATTCCCAACCCTGCCCAGTGCTCCCAACCTCCCTCCCATTTCCACCCCCCGTCTTAGTTATTGTCCATGTGTCCTTTATACTTGTTCATGTGAGTCCTTCCCCTTTTCCCCTGTGATTCTCTCCACTCTCCCCTCTGGTCCCTGTCAGCCTGTTCTGTATTTCAGTGCCTTTGCTCATATATTGCTTCCTTGTTTGTTTTGTTGTTTAGATCCTTTTAACATTGATATCATATGGTATTTGTCTTTCACTGCCTGGCTTGTTTCGCTCAGCATAATGCTTTCCAGTTCCATCTATGATGTTGCAAGGGGTAGGAGCTCCTTCTTTCTTTCTGCTGATAGAATTTCATTGTGTAAATGTACCATAGTTTTTTGATCCAGTCATTTACCGATGGGCATCTAGGTTGCTTCCAACTCTTGGCTATCATAAATTGTGCTGGTATCAACATCGGGGTGCATAGGTTCTTTTGGATTGGTGTTTCAGGGTTCTTAGGATATACTGCTAATAGTGGAATTGCTGGGTCAGAAGGTACGTTCATTTTTAGTTCTCTTAGAAAATTCCATACTGTTTTCTATAGTGGTTGTACCAGTCTGCAATCCCCCGAACAGTGAACTAGGGTTCCATTTCCCCACAACCTCTCTAATACTTGTTGTTTGTTTCTTTGTTTATGATGGCCATTCTGACTGGTGTAAAGTGGTATCTCATGGTGGTTTTAATTTGCATCTCTCTGATAGCTAACAATATTGAGCATCTTTTCATGTGTCTCTGAATCCTCTGTATGTACTCCTTGGAGAAGTGTCTGTTCAAGACCTTTCCCTATTGTTTAATTGGATTGCTCGTCATCTTTGAGTGGAGTGGAGTGAGTTCTTTGTGTATTTTGGAGATTAAACCATTGTCTGAGGTATCATTGGCAAATATGTTTTCCCAAGCTGTTGCTTCTCTTTTTATCTTGATACTGTTTTCTTTAGCTGTCCAGAAGCTTTTTATTTTGATGAGATCCCATTTGTTTATTCTTTCCTTTATGTCTCTTGCTCTAGGGGACGTATCTATAAAAATATTGCTGTGTGGAATATCTGAGATTTTCCTGCCAATGCTCTCCTCTAGGGCTCTAATGGTTTCCCAGATTATACTTAAGTCTTTGATCTACCTTGAATTTATTTTGGTGTATGATGTAAGTTGGAGTTTCATTTTTTTGCACATAGCTGTCTAGTTCTCCCAACACCATTTGTTGAAGAGGCTATCTTTACCCCATTTTATGTTACTGCCCCCTTTGTTGAATATTAATTGACTGCAGAGAGTTGGGTGTATTTCTGGGCTCTCTGTTCTATTCCATTGGTCTATGAGCCTGTTTTTCTGCCAGTACCAGGCTGTTTTAATTACAGCGGACTGGTAGTACAGTTTGATATCAGGTATTGTGATCCCTCCTACTCTGCTCTTCTTTCTCAAAATTGTGGCTGCTGTTCGGGGTCTTTTATGGTTCCATATAATTTTGAAATATTTGTTCTATGTCTGTGAAATATGCCATTGGTACTTTAATAGGTATTGCATTGAATCTGTAAATTGCTTTGGGTACTATGGACATTTTGATGATGTTAATTCTTCCAATCCATGAACACGGTATATGTTTCCATTTGTTTGTGTCTTCCTTGATTTCTTTCTTCAGTGTTGTGTAGTTTTCTGCATACAGGTCTTTTACCTCCTTGGTTAGGTTTATTCCAAGATATTTTATTTTTGTTTTTGCTATATTGAATGCGATTTTTTTCTTGATTTCTGCTTCTGCTATTTCATTGTTGGTATACAAAAATGCCTTTGATTTCTGGATATTGACTTTGTAACCCACTGTTTTGCCAAATTAATTTATTAGTTCAAGCAGTTTTTTGGTAGAGTCTATAGGATTTTCCATGTACACTATCATGTCATCTGCAAGCAATGACCGTTTTGTTTCCTCCTTTCTAATTTGGATGCCTTTTATTTCCTTTCCTTGCCTGATTGCTGAGGCTAAAACTTCCAATACTATATTAAATAGAAGTGGTGAAAGTAGACAACCTTGTCTTGTTCCTGAACTTAGTGGAAAAGCTTTTAGTTTTTGCCCATTGAGTATGATGTTGGCTGTAGGTCTTTCATATATGGCCTTTATTATATTGAGGAGCGTTCCCTCTATTTCCATTTCTCTGAGTGCCTTTATCATAAATGGGAGTTGTACATTATCAAAAGCTTTTCTGTGTCTATTGATGTGATCATGTGGTTTTTGTCCTTGCTTTTGTTTATGTGATGTATTACATTTACTAATTTGTGAATATTGAACCATCCTTGCATCCCTGAGGTGGATCCCACTTGGTCATGGTGTATGATCTTTTTGATGTGTTGTTGGATGCGATTTGCCAGTATTTTATTGAGGATTTTAGTGTCTATGTTCATCAGCGATATTGGCCTGTAGTTTTCTTTCTTTGTTGTGTCTCTATCTTGCTTTGGAATTAGGATGATGCTGGCTTCATAAAAAGAGTCGGGGAGTTTTCCCACCTTTTGGATTTTTTTGAATAGTCTGTGAAGAATAGGGGTTAGCTCTTCCTTAAAAGCCTTGTAGAATTCTCCTATGAAGCCATCTTTTCCAGGGCTTATGTGTGACGGGAGTTTTTTGATTACTGCTTCAATTTTATCTGCTGTTATTGGCCTGTTCAGGTTTTCTGCTTCTTTTTCATTGGGTTTTGGAAGATTATATTTTTCTAGAAATTTGTCAATTTCACCTAGGTTTTCAAATTTCTTGGCATACAGTTCTGCATAGTAATTTCTTACAATCCCTTCTATTTGTCTGGTATCAGTTGTAATCTCTCCTCTTTCATTTCTGATTGTGTTTATTTGGGTCCTCTCTCTTCTTTTCTTGATGAGCCTACTTAAAGCCTTGTCTATTTTGTTTATCTTTTCAAAAAAACCAACTCCTGGATTCATTGATTCTTAGAACTGTGCTTTTAGTCTCTATGTCATTTAATTCTGCTCTGATTTTGGTTATTTCCTTCCTTCTACTTGCACTGGGCTTTCTTTGTTGTTTTTCCTCAAGTTCTTGCAGGCGTCAGGTTAGGCTGTTTATTTGAAATGTTTCTGTCTCTTTAGGTAAGCCTGTATTGCTATGAACTTCCCTCTCAGGACTGCCTTTGCTGTGTCCCATAGGTTTTGGGTTGTTGTGATTTCTTCCCTAATTTCATTCTTGACCCATTCATTGTTTAATAGCATACCATTTAGTCTCATGATTTTGGGTGTTTTTGGTTTTTTCCTGTGGGGTTGGTTTCCAATTTCAGTCCCTTGTGATCAGAGAAAATGCTTGGTATGATTTCTATTTTCCTAAATTTGTTGAGTCTCGTTTTGTGTCCTATCATGTGGTCTATCTTTGAAATGTTCCATGTGCATTTGAAAAGAATGTGTATTTAGCTTCTTTGGGATGGAGGACTCTATATATATCAATTAGGTCCATTTCATCTAGGGTGTCATTTAATGCTGCAATATCTTTGTTGATATTTTGTTTGGAAGATTTGTCCATTTTAGACAGTGGGGTGTTAAAATCCCCTAGTATAATTGTGTTGCTGTCAATATCTTTCTTGAGGTCCTCTAGGATTTTCTTTATATATTTGGGTGCTCCTATGTTGGGTACATACATATTTATGATGTTAATGTCTTCTTGGTGGATTCTTCCCCTGAGTATTATGAAGTGACCTTTTGGATCTCTCTTTATGGCCTTTTTTTTGAAGTCTATTTTGTCTGATATGAGAATTGCCGCCCCGGCTTTTTTTTCTTGTCCATTTGCTTGGAAAATTTCTTTCCAGCCTTTCACTTTTAGTCTGTGGTGGTCCTTTGACCTGAGGTGGGTCTCTTGTAGGCAGCGTATGTGTGGGCCATGCTTTCTTATCCATTCAGCTATTCTGTGTCTTTTAATTGGTGCATTTAATCCATTTACGTTTAAGGTTATTGTTGAAAGGTACTTATTCATTGCCATTTATGTACCTGTGTTCCTCTCTGTCTCTCTTTTCCTTCCTTTCCTTAAAGTAGCCCTTTTAGTAGTTCTTGTAGAGCTGGCTTGATGGAGGCATATTCTTTTAGACGTCTTTTGTCTTGGAAGCTCTTTATTTGGCCTTCTCTCTCGATTGAGAACCTTGCTGGGTAAAGTAGCCTTGGTTGTTGGCCTCTGTTTCTCATTACTTGGAATATTTCTTGCCATTTTCTTCTTGCTTGGAATGTTTCCATTGAGAAGTCAGTAGCCAACCTTATTGGGACTCCCTTGTATGTTACTTCCTTTTTCTCCCTTGCTGCCCTTAGGATTCTCTCTTTGTCTTGGAGGTTTGCCATTTTAATGTTGATGTGTCTTGCAGTTGGTCTCTGGGTTTCACCTGATTGAGACTCTTTGTGATTCCTGGATTCGTGTGACTTTATCTCTCATCAAGTTAGGAAAATTTTCCGTTATTACTCTTTCAAATAGGTTTTCTATCCCTTGTTCTCTTTCTGGTATTCCTATTATTCAGATATTATTTTGTTCCATATTGTCTTGCATTTCTCTTAATCCCTCCTCATTTTTTCTGAGCCTCTTTTCCTTTATTTGCTCTGTCTGGGAGAGTCTTTCTACTCTGTCCTCTAACTCACTGATGCGGTGTTCTGCCTCATCGATCCTGCTTTTCATACCTTCTACTGTGTTCTTCAGTTCAGAAATTCTCTTTTTCATTTCCCGTTCGCATTTGCTGATGGTTTCTATTTCCTTTTTCATGTTGATGTAGTTTGAGGAGAGTTCATTGTAGTTCCCCTGTAGTTTCTGGTAGCTCGTTGTAAGCTCTTTGAATTTCCTGATAACCAGTGCTTTGAATTCAATATCTGATAATTTACTTGCCTCTATTTCATCTAACATTCTTTCTTAGGCTTCCTTTTTTTTTCATTTGGGGATTGTTTCTTTGTCTTCCCATGGTCTTTGAGACTGTTCTTGTTGGCCTCAGCTTCTGAAATTGATCTGTTCTGATTCCCTGGGTTTATGGTGTGGACTTCTGTGGTAGTATACCTGTGAAATTCAGTGGTGCAGTCTCCTGCAGCTATCTTGGTGTTCTCCACTTCCACCTACTCCTTTTTTTTGTGCATGTGTGATCAGTTAGAGGGGGAGGCAAAATGGTTCATGATAGCTGAAGAGTATTTTGTGTTATTTACAGCCACAGTCAGTAGAGAAGAAATATACAATCTTTAGGCTATGTATAGTGTTAACCTATGTACTCTTCGACCCAGCTTGCCACTTGTAAGAAAGGATGCACAGAAGATAAGTCTCTTGTTGGGAAGGGAAGGCTTGTGAGTTGTATCTAGAAAGCAGTGTGGTTGCGGGTGGTCAGATTTTGAGGTAAGGTGAGAGTAAAGGTTAGTAACTAGGTGTAGTGTGTGAGCAAATAGTGTTAATCACTACAGTAATAGAATTCAGGAATCTGTAAGGTGGTCTAAGGTCCGAGAGATGTGTTGTGAAGTATTTACCATTGTATAGAACAGCTATTATTTACAGTAATATTCGAGCAACATTCATGTGACAGACTCTATGTGATCTGTCTGAATGGGGGTTATAGAACTTGGGTAGTATGCCAAAGGAAAGCAAGTGACGTGAAGTAGAGATAATTAGCAATACATTGTGGAGGAAAGAATAGGAGAAACCTGTCAAATAGTACAATATAACCAGCCAGGACTAAGAAACCTGTACAGAAAGAGGAGGAATACAAAGATATTATTAAAATAAAAAAGAAATGAGAACAATGAAAAAAATAATATTACACCTATGCAGCAACTTGAGGCTTTTCTGCTATAGCAAAGTGAAATTTGTCTCTGTGTCACTCTTGTTGAGATGCCCCCTCTTTAGGTCACACTATGGTCCTTTCACAGTTCCCAGTTATTTGTGTCTCTTGTGGGTAAGAGAAAACTAAGCAACAAACAAACAAACAATCCAAAAAGCGCACACACACACACACATACGCACGCACAAAAGTCAGGAGAAAGGAAGAATAAGCGAAAACTTTGGGAAGAAAGGAAGAAGGACTAAAACTGGACAAAAAGGAAAATGAGGGACAAAATATTGAAAGATAGAGCAAAAATACAATTTAAAAAATATAAAATAACTGCTCTGGCTGGTGTAGCTCAGTTGATTGAGCTCAGGCCTGCGAACCACACAATCACGGTTTGATTCCCAGTTAGGGCACATGCCTGGGTTGCAGGCCAGTTCCCAGCAGGGGACTCACGAGAGGCAACCATGCCATGATACTTCTCTCCTTTTCTCCTTCCCTTCCTTTCTGAAGATAAATAAATAAAATATTTAAAAATATATTAAAAAATAAAAAATATCTTAGATAACTTAGAAAAGAAGTTGCTGAAAAAAATCTTCCTTTATCGGTTTTAAACTGTCCAAACCAGTTTTCCTGGTTGCAGCAGGACCTCTCTGTGGGCTGGGATGCAGGCATGCATGCTCATGCATGTGGGCCAGCCGGGCTACAGGATTGGGCTGTTCGAACCCGCACCCCTGGCATGCTGCCTGGGTCCCTCAGGATCTGGCACTGTCCTTCCCAGTCCCGGAGCAGGACTCAGGTGTTCCCGCCCCTCCCCTGGATGGCTGCTGGGCTGGTTGGGCTGTGAGGCAAGTTGCTGTTGCAGAGCACCTCAGTTCACTTTCCAATAGAGACTTCTCCACAAAGCCTGCCTCTCGGCCCAGCCCAATCCCCAAAAGACCAGCAACAACAGTGTCCTTGTCAAATCCCCTGGGCTGGCAGGCTGGCAACCACAGAGTCCGCTGTTGAACAGGGCGCTCTGCCCCTGCCACCCTTTATGTAAACTTAAGCCCACAGGTCTCTGCCCAGTATTGTCCAGCCTTTCCTAGATGGGGAGGGAGGGAGTCACTTCTCTCCTATGGACTCTGTAGCAGGCGCATGGCTCCCACGGCTCCCACGTTTCCCACGGAGTCTGTTGTAGACCCACAGGGTGCTGGGCTTCTGGAGTTCCTTCCACAGCAGGCGCCCCATCACTGGTCCCAGACTGGGGCCTGTTTCCCACCGAGATCGCCTGCCACTTCTCATCTGTACTCACGCACCTGCCAAGGTCGCCTGCTGCCTCCTACTGTCTGCACTCAAGTATCAGGCTGTGGGCCTAGCCCACCAGGGGCGCAGCCCACCTATGCAGGGGCCCTGGTGCTTTTGTACTCACTCGCCTTCCGGAGTCCTCACTGACCTGCAGCTGTCTGGTTCCTCTGTCACACTCTCTGGTCTCTTATTTTCATAAGTGCTGGGGAATTGTTGGTTGATTATGTTGTTCTTCAGTAGATCTGCCTGGATTTTCTACCAGGTGTACGGGAGCTGGATTCCCTCCGTGCTACTCTGTCACCATCTTAATCTCTCCTACTGTTCATAGTTCTGATTTTCTTTTTCTTAATAAATCCCTTTCACATTTCATATAATAATGGTTTGGTGATGATGAACTCCTTTAGTTTTTTCCTTTTTTATTTAATTGTTGTTCAAGTACAGTTTTCTGTCTTTTACTCCCATCCAAGCCCACCCTCCCACCCCCACCCCCCTGCTCCCCCTCCCTCCCCTATCCACCCCCCTTAGTTGTTGTCCATGTGTCCTTTATACTAGTTCCTGTAAATCCGTCCCCTTTTTCCCCTGAAATTCCCTCCTCTCTCCCCTCTGGTCACTGGTTCCTTTTGTTTTTTTCTTAATCTGGGAAGCTCTTTATCTGCCCATTGATTCTAAATGATAGCTTTGCTGGGTAGAGCCATCTTGGCTGTAGATCCCTGGTTTTCATGACTGAATATTTGTTGCCAATCCCTTTTAGTCTGCAAAGTTTCTTTTGAGAAATCAGTAGATAGTCTTATGGGAACTCCTCTGTAGATAACTAACTTTTTTTCTCTTGCTGCTTTTAAGATTCTCTATTTTCAGCCTTTGGCGTTTTAATTATGATGTGTCTTTGTGTGGGCCTCTTTGTTTCCATCTTGTTTGGAACTCTCTGTGCTTCCTGGATGTGCATGTCTCTCTCCTTCACCAAATTAAGGAAATATTATATCATTATTTTTTAAATATGTTTCCAAATATGTTTTCTTGCTCTTTCTCTTCTCTTTCTGGAACTCCTATGATGTGAATGTTGGACCTCCTGAAGTTGTCCCAGAGGCTGCTTACACAATCATTTTGGGGGGGTTCTTTTTTCTTCTTGGTGTTCTGATTTGTTGTTCTTTGCTTCCTTATGTTCCAAATCACTGATTTGATTTTGGCTTCATCTATTCTGCTATTGTTTCCCTGTAAATTGTTCTTTATTTCAGTTACTATATTCTTTGTTTCTGACTGGGTCTTTTTTATCTGTTGAAGTTCTCACTAAGTTCCTTGAGCATCCTTATAACCAGTGTTTTGAACTCTGCATCTGGTAGATTGCTTATTTCCATTTTGTTTAGTTCTTTTTCCGTAGTTTTGATCTGTTCTTTCATTTGGGCCATGTTTCTTTGTCTCCTCATTTTGGCAGGCTCCCTTTTTTTTTTTCTATGTATTAGGTAGATCTGCCCTATCTTGGTAGTATGGCCTAATATAGTAGGTGTCCTCTAGGGTTCAGTGGCACAACCTCCTCTATCAACCAAGCTGGAAGCTTGAGGTGCACCCTTCATGTGGGCTGAGTACACTCTTCTCTTGCAGTTGAGCCTTGATTGCTGTTGGCAGATCAGTGGGAGATATTACCCAGGCCAGTCAGCAGCAGAGATTGGCTGTGACTACTAACCACAGACCTCTGCCTTCTGCACAGAATCAGCGGTGCAGGGGCAGTGTGGTGGTCTGTAGCTGTCCAGTGGGTGTGCAGGCTCTGGGGTTTCCAGGGTCATGCAGGCCAAGGTCAGCTCCCACCTGTGTCATACCTGGGGCCATCCTGCATAAACTGTAAAGCAATCTGAGATGGTTGCTACTTGTGCTGGGCTTGGAGATTTTCAGGCAAAGCAAAGCTGTGAATCTAGGATGGCTGCTACTGGTTTAGGGCCTGGGGCCACTTAGCAAGAGGTACAGGGGCTGGGAGCTCACTGAGGCCAATTGTTGCTTGTTTGAGAGGGTTTAGGAAATTGTAAAGCATGAGCTAAGATCACCCATTCATCTGGAAAAGACACTGGGGTGGTCCCATAAGTTGTGTGGGATGGAGTCTTGGGATCTCCCAGATAGGACAAACAATGTTAACCAGGTTGATGGACTCTCAGATATGGCACCTGCCTACTGGCTGTGACTCTGTGGGAGTGAGGTTAGAAAAGGGACAGTGGCCTCTGCCTGCCTTCTGGCCAGTAGATATCTGTCCCTCAGCTCTTGCCTTGATGCCAGACACTTCTATTCCTCCTTGTATGTCACTGCCTCCTTTCAAGCTGCTACCCCAGTGCTAGAACTCAGAGGGATTGAGTCTGAGTCATTCTCTGTGTAGATTTTTTAGGAAATACTGGTTGGGACTCCAGAAGTTTCTTCCACTGTCAATCCCTGCTGGTTTTTGTAGCCAGAAGTTATGGAGGCTTATCTTCTTGACATTGGAACTCTGGGCTGGCGTGGGGCTGGGACTCCTTGCTCCCGAGATAAACATCCTGAGTTTTTATCTACCACACATGGATGTGGGACCAGCCTATTCCTCCTCTCCCCACCTCCTACTAGTCTAGATGGATGTGGTTTCTTTAATTCCATAGTAGTCACACTTTATTCAACTCAATTTCTGATGGTTATGTGTGTTGGTTCTATATTTGTAATTTTGAAGTGGTTGTGCGAAGAGGTGAGCCTATGCTGCCTTCTTAACTAGAAGTCTCTCATTTCTGATTTTATTTATTTGAGTTCTCTTTCTTATAGTCTTGATGAATATAGTTAAGGTTTGGCAATCTTGTTTATCTTTTTAAAGAATCAGCTCTTGAGACTTCCGCCAAGATAGAGGCATAGGTGGAAACACTGTGCCTTCTCCCACAACCAAGTTTGAATACAACAAAGGTTTGGAGAACAAAGACACAGCCAAAGACCAGAAAATTGAATTATATGGAAGTCTGACAATGCCAAACCGTTCAACGGTGACAGTAAGAGGGGCGGAGCCAGCAGTGGAGCAGTCGGGCAGGATAGATCCCCCGACCTAGGTGTGCAAGTGGCCCAGACCCAGTCAGGGTGTGGGGCGGACTGACCACGGTCGCACATTTGAGCACAGTGAGACGGACCACGCAGGCCATGGGGCGAAGGCTGATGGCAGTGGCACACTGGCGTGCAGTGGGACAAAATGCGTGGGCCCGGTGACAGTGGCAGGTGCCGCACCTGTGGCTGCGGCGTGGGAGGTGGCAGACGGGACGCCATTGTTCCTCTCTGACCCCGCCCCCACATACAGCGTCACAACCCAGCGACTGAGTTGCCCTGCTCTGGTGAACGCCTAGGGCTTGGATCCTGATACGTAACAGGCACGAACAGCCCAAAAGATGGCGCAAGAAGAACTCAAAGTCCCAGAGCCAATAACTCTAAGCAACCAAGAAATACCCAGCCTCTCAGATGCACAGTTCAAAACACTGGTCATCAGGATGCTCACAGAACTGGTTGATTATAGTCACAAATTAGAGGAATATATGAAGGCTAAACTAATTGAAATGAAGGGAGTTGTCCAGGAAACCAATAGCGATGGAAAGGAAATGGGGACTCAAATCAATGGAATGGACCAGAAGGAAGAACAAAACATCCAACCGGAAAGGAATGAAGAAATGAGAATTCAAAAAAATGAGGAGAGGCTGAGGAACCTCCAGGACATCTTTAAACGTTCCAACATCCGGATTATAGGGGTACCAGAAGGGGGAAAGAAACAGCCACGAGTGGAAAACTTATTTGAACAAATAATAAAGGAGAACTTCCCCAGTCTGGCAAAGGAAATAGACTTCCAGGAAATCCAGGAAGCTCAGAGAGTGCCAAAGAAGTTGGACCCAAGAAGGAACACACCAAGGCACATCATAATTACACTAGCCAAGATGAAAATGAAGGAGAGAATCCTAGAAGCAGCAAGAGATAAGGAAGAGACAGCAAGAGACAGTCACCTATAAAGGAGTACCCATCAGACTGTCAGCGGATTTCTCAAAAGAGACCTTACAGGCAAGAAGGGGCTGGAAAGAAGTATTCCAGTCATGAAATCCAAAGACCTACAGCCAAGATTGCTTTATCCAGCAAAACTTTCATTTAGAATGGAAGGACAGATAAAGTGCTTCTCAGATAAGGTCAAGTTCAAGGAGTTCATCATCACCAAGCCCTTATTATATGAAATGATAAAGGGACTTACATAAGAAAAAGAAGATGAAAAATATGAACAGTGAAAGGACAGCAAACTCACAGTTATTAACAACCACACCTAAAACAAAAGCAAACCAAGAGGACAGCTAGATCAGGAGTGGAACCATAGAAATGGAGATCACATGGAGGGATAGAAACAGGGGGGTGGGAGGAGGAGAAGGGGGGAGAAGGTACAGAAAATAGCCAGAAAATAGCATAGACAGTAGAAAATAGATAAGGGGGAGGGCAAGAATAGTAGGGGAAATATAGAATCTAAAGAACTTGAGACACATTGTTATAAACTAAGGGGGGGAGAATGGTGGGGGAGGGAGTGTGTGGGTGGAGGGGAATGAAGGGGGGAAATAGAACAACTGTAATGGTATAATCAATAAAATATATTTTAAAAAAAGAATCAGCTCTTGGTTTCATTCATCTTTTGTATTATTTTTAATACTCTATTTTGTTTATTTTTGATCTGATCTTTATTATTTTGTTCCTTCTAGCTTTGGGCTTTGTTGTTCTTTTTCAGTTCCTTCAAGTGTAAACTTAGACTGTTTATTTGACATTTTTCTTTTTTCTTGAAATAGGCCTGACATGCTATTCATTTCCTTCTTTGGATCACTTTGCTGCATCCCATAAATTTTGGTTTGTGTTTTCTTTTTCTTTCTGTTCTTTTTGAGCCTAGATTTTATTTTATTACATTATTTTTTAGAATGATATTTTTTATTTTTTAATTGTATTTTTCCATTAATTATTACATATCCTTCAATTGCGATTGACATACAGTATTATATTAGTTTCAGTTGCACACCCAGTGTTTAGGCAGTATGTAGCTTACTAAGTGATCATCTCAATAAATTTCTTGCCCTTCTCAGTCCAGTTATTAGAATATTATTGACCATATTTCCTATGCTGTACTTTACTTCCCATAACTATTTTGTAACAACCAATTTTACTTCCTAATCCCTTCACCTTTTTCACCCATCCCCCCAAGACCCTCCCATCTTGCAACCATCAAAATGTTCTGTGTATCTATGAGTCTGTTTCAGTTCTGCTTGATAGTTTGTTTTGTTTTGTTTTTTATATTCAACTATTGGTAGATGTGTATTTATTGCCATTATATTGTCCATATTTTTGATGTTTTGATTTTTTTCTTCTTAAGGAAGAACCTTTAATATTTCATATATACTAGTTTGGTGGTGATAAATTCCTTGAGGCTTTTCTTGTCTGGGAAGATCTTTATCTGCCCTTCAATTCTAAATGATAGCTTTTTAGGTTAGGGTAATCTTGCTTGTAGGTCCTTGTTTCTTACTACTTTGAATATTTCTTGCCACTCCCTTCTGTCCTGAAATGTTTCTATTGAGAAATCGGCAGACAGCCTTATGGGAGCTCCCTTGCAGGTAACTAACTTTCTCTTGAAGCTTTAAAGTTTCTCTTTGTGTCTTCACCATTTGCCATTTTATCTATGATGTGTCCTGATGTGGACCTCTTTGGGTTCATCTTCTTTGGAACTCTCTGTGCTTCCATGACTTGTGTGTCATTTTTCTTTACCTGGTTCTAGAAGTTTTGGGTCATTATTTCTTCAAATGGTTCTCGATTCCTTGCTCTCTCCTCCTTCTGGTACCACTGTGATGCAGATGTTGTTATGCTTCATGTTGTTCCAAAGGCCACTAAACTATTCTCATTTTTTAAAATTATATTTTTATTTTTGCTGCTTTGATTAGATTTCTTTTCTACTGTTTCTTCCTTCCATTGTGTTCTTCATTTCAAATATTGTATTTTTCATTTTTGATTGGTCTTTTTTATGGTTTCTGTGTTCTTTTTCATGCTGTTGAGCATCCTTATAACTGTTACTTTGAAATCTATATCTGATAAATTGTTTGCTCCATTTTTCTGAGCTCTTTTTCTAGAGATTTTTTCTGTTCCCTGACTTGGATACTGAAAGGTTTTCCTAGGCTCCGCCGAGGAAGAAATGCCAATCAATCACAAAGTCAGGTGGTATACAGCTTTACTGGGGTTTGCGCACCCGGGTGAGATCCTATGGTCCGCAAAGTGTGGGGCTGGAGAATTCGCCGCCCAAGTAGGGAATGTGGTGGGTTTTATTTTCATTGGCTCTCTGTGGGAGCTGGGATTGGTCCCCTTTGAAGAAAGCGGCAATATATCATTGGCGGTTTTCCTTGGGCTCAGGTTGCTATGCGGATATCTGTTTTGGCAAAGCCCATCGCTCTGGCTTCCTGGTCAGCCGTCTTTTCCGGGTTGTAGTTCAGCCGCCATTTTGTCCTACCCTGCCCATCCTAACAGATACTGTTTCTTTGTCACCCCCTTTTGGCTGCATCTTTGTGTTTATTTCTGTGTATTAGAGAGATCTGCTAGGACTTTTGGTCTTTTTGTTGGGTGACTTTATGTAGGAGATGTCCTGTAGTGTCCAGTGGTGCCATCTCCATGATCACCTGAGCTGGGCACTCCAGGAATGTCTCATGTATGGGTTATATGGGCCCTCATGTTATAATTGAGTCTGGATTGCCATTTGCCTATATGTACTTGAGATCAACCCTTAGTCTGGTTGTGAAGCTCCACCTAGCCACAGCTGGCGAACTTCTCAGCACCCTCTGCAGGTGCTGACCACAGGAAGCGCAATTGACCTCAGCAGTGTTTGGTGCCTGCTGAGATCTCCCTTTGGATATGCGTTTATGAAGCTTATTGGATCCCGCTTTGATGTTATTTGAATGTTGCCACTGTTTGTTTTGGTTCTGGGCCTCCCAGGAGGGACTCTAGTACACATTAGTGTAAGATGCTGCCTGTGTTTTGTCTTCGGCAAGCTGTTTGGAACTATAAGTAATCTGCTCTTTGTGTCTGCCTCTGCTGGGCCTGAGTGCACATGGGAATGACTAAGCTACACACCATGACCACGTTTTACCAGCACTGGGGCAGGGGGCAAGTCAGCAAAAGTCCCAAGGCACCCCAGTGGGTACTGCCTATGCCTGACTATGCTTCCCAGCTGCCTGTTAGGCTCAATCGCTGAAAGAGCCTCCAGCTGTACTTCTCAGCAGGTATGAGCTCCTCAGGGTGAGGTATGGGGGAGTCCAAAGGGAGGGACTGTTGCTTTCCCCCAAGTTGATGCTGCACAAGGGGTAGTGCTCCACCCAAGAACAATGTCATCTGTGTTTTGGGAGGATGATTCAGCACAGGGATCTTGGTGACTATCCCTTCATCTCCCTCCCACAAACTCCAGACTCTCCTCACACAACTCTGTTCTACTTTGCCCTCTCTCTGAAGGAGGCCAGTTTTAGTGGCTGTGAACAGAATTTTGTTAATTGGCCTTTTAAGAGGGTGCCTGTTTCCTTAGATGACTGGTTGACAGAAACTCCACTGAAATTCACAGCTAGATGTTATGTGGACACCTCTTCCTAGCTCTGGAGCTCTGGGCTGGATAGTACAGCTCATGGTTTACACCGCGTGCTTCTCTGGGGGACTCATCCACATCTGTGATATCTATCTAAAACCTCACTGTTTACAGGAGCAGGGACTAGCCCTTTTCATATCTCTGCCCTTCCTACTAGTCTCAATGTGCTTCTTATATAAATCCTTGGTTATAAAACTTCTCTTCAGCCAGTTTTTCAGTTGGTTATTCTTGATGATTGTTCAATAATTTAGTTGTTATTCCAGTTTGGTCCTGGGAGGAACTGAGTGTAGCTTTCATCTACTCTGACTCTGTCTTGGATTGCCCTCTGTAGCTTTTCTATGCCTTACTCTCTACTTCTGTAAAAAGGGTCTACTATATGCTCCCCTTGCTAACTTATATAGGGATATAGGTCAGGGGTACCTAACCCCATGGTGGCGGACTGTTACCAGTCCATGGCCTGTTAAGAACCAGGCCATGAGTGAAGCTCTCCTGAGCTCTGCTCCTGTCTCCTGCCTCCTGCCTCCATCCACAGCAGGCAAGGAAAGCTCACATGAGCTCTGTCTCCATTTATACCCCACCCCCATTACCCACAAAACCTGTCCCCAGTGCCAAAAGGTTGGGGACTTCTACCATAGGTGACTTGAGCTTTAATTCCCTTTATTAAAAGGCTCAAGGAAAATAAAGCTTGTAGCTATAACAAAAGTTGCTGTTGCTGCTGTTCATAATAACATTTACCACCCTTACCAGATTTTAGACTCTGGGAAGAGATGGTAACTTGATAACTTTTTAGCATAAGAAACCTTCCTAGGCTGTGAATTAATAATTTTACTAGTTAAGGATTCCACAAATGGAAATTCTATGTCTTTTAAATTTTTTAAATTTGTTTTTATTTTTTAAGATTTTTTTTGTTTTTAAATTTATTTTTATTTTTTGATGGAGGGGAAAGGAGAGAGAAAGAGAGGGAGAGAAACATCAATGTGTGGTTACCTCTCACACACCTCCTACTGGGGACTTGGTCCACAACCCAGGCGTGAGCCCTGACTGGGAACCAAACTAGCTACTCAATCGCTGGTTTGCAGTCTGGCACTCAGTCCACTGAACCACACTAGCCAGGGCTGTATCTGTCTGTCTGTCTATCTATCTTCCTTCCTTCCTTCCTTCCTTCTTTCCTTCCTTCCTTTCTTTCTTTCTTCTCTCTCTCTCTTATTCTTTATGAAAATTTTATGAAGAAAAGGTTTTTACAGTTAAGTTGGATGTAGAATAATATATTCTTCCATGTTACTAGAAGTCCCATGCCATCAGAGCCTTTTAGTTTTTTTTAAGAATTAAGTTCTCTTTTTCTTTGAGGATTGTGACAAAGGGAAATTCTTTGGTTCTCTCAGAACGTTTATTCCTTCTATAGAGCTTTAGTTGAAAATCAGATAATGGTGGTTAAATGCCCTTTTCATTTTTCTACCAAGGCTATAAACCTCCATTCTGCATACACTGTATCTTTTTTTTTATAACACAGGGTTTAGTGCCAGGACTAATGCATAATAGCCACTCTATACATGTTTAAACTACATTGTCCTATGAGTGATAGGTGAGAATTCTAGAGAAGTACCTGAGCATGAAAAAGTCATGAAATAGCATCATTGAGATGGGAAGTTTTAGTAGGGAATGGTGAGAGGGAAGACTGGAGAAAAGATTGGAGCTTGATTTTAAAGTCCTTGGTGTTAGGTAGCATTTTTTATATTCTTTGTGTCCTACACAGAAACTTACCATTCTATGATGACAAAGGAGAGAATCCGTTCTGTAGGCTTTGGGAACTAAACAAGTGCTAAACATATTATTTACTGCTTCTCTTTGTCTACTTGCATCCTTGCCAGTGTGCTGAGATCTGAACATTTCTGTCGGTAGCTGGGGGCAGATACTTGACTGTAGGCTGCTGTAAATGGAACCATAGAGAATGTGTTTATTGTTTCAAGGGCATATTTTAAACTGAGCTATTAATGATATTAGCAAATCCTTGAAGGAGTCCTAGTCAACTTTAAGTGTTCTAAAGAGGACTGAAATTTTTGATCTTATGGAGAATGAAATTTTTTTGGAGGTAAACTTTTCATTGTGACTTAGATAAAGAACTTATTCCTCAAAGTCACAAATAAGATAAGAATCTTGACCTCATTTAGAAAAATTTAGAGACCTGAATTTAATTTCCTGACTTAAATCTTCATATTTTAATATGTTTGGCATATTCAACCTTTGTCCATATCACAAAACCATCAAGCAGTCCATATTTATGGGTTAGGTTCCCTAGAGTAATTCCACACTGAGAGTTTTTGTGGCAAAGATAAGATTATAACACAGAGCAGCAAAGAAGAAACTAATGTAGCTATGACCTAATTTGAGTGATATGTTCACATATGTTCATATTTGACCTCTAGATTATTTATTGTTAAAGGAAAATTATACCTTCCCTGCGCCCTCAATTTGAAGAATATAGCTAATCAAGACAGCAAATGAAGACATTATGTATTTCCTCACCACATATTTTTTTCTCAGAATATTTTATATTTTTTACAGTTATTAGATTCTAATTCCCAAGGTTCAGGGATAGTTCAAGACACTGGCTACAGACTACATGTATGACACTAATGTTAATAATGATCTTCTTGTTGTTTTTTTTACTACAATGTTTCAGTTTAAATATTGCTAAGTTCTTTTTTTATGAAAGGTGAAGACTATGCCCATTTCCTTCTTCCCAGTTTAAGAACTGGGAAGGTTAGGTTAATTGTATTATCCCTTTTTTAAAAATTATTTTTCAATTGCAGTTGATATACAATACAACAGTTTCAGGTATACGGCACAATGATGATGAAGTGATCACTCCGATACACCCATCTGACACAATACAGCATTATTGACTGTACTTCCTATGCTGTTCCTTACATCCTCGTGACTATTTTTATAATTGGATACCTGTACTTTTTAGTTCCTTTTTAAAAAAAAAGTTTAGTTCTCTAATAGAAGTCATAAAAACAGTATTTCAGAATGTTTGTAGCACCCCCTGCTGGCTACATGTGTCTCTTCCTAAATAAAGATAGCATATTCAGATATTGCTCAAAAATACTTTAGATATACACACCATTTCTCTTTGGAGTTATTTTTATTTAGAAATAATTGTATTTGCATCTAATATATAAAGTTGTGTTGAAATTTTAATTGAATGCAATTTGCTTTGTAATTTGTCAGTTGATATTTGAACAGTGCTTATCCTTAAAGGCAATGTAATGGTGTATCTGCTGGAGACAAAGTATTTGTCATAGCCTTTTTAATAGTATTTCAGATGAAATTCAGTGAGGGAGCAGCATCTCCCCACAGTATACCTAATTTACTATAAATAATGCCACCATGAGCATCTTTGTACATAAACCTGTGTGCATGTTTATTGTATGCTAACTACAAAGCCTGCAATATTTATAAAGTTTTGAGAGTAGCACTTTGGATCTTGAAAGGCATCTATCTGAGGAGGGGTTGGGAGTGGTAAGGACTAAGGAGTTATAAAACTACAAGGACATTGTCATTGTTTGGCTCACCAATGTGATTCAAGCCATGATCTGGAGTGAATTAGTGACACCTCTTAGGGGCTCTTCATTTATGAAAAAAGTAATTATTTAAAAGAAGCATAATATTTTAGTGACAGCCACTGAATTTCAGTTTATTACGAATAAAATTCATCTTGGCTGGTATAGCTCAGTGGATTGAGCATGAGCTGTGAACCAAAGGGTCGCTGGTTTGATTCCCAGTCAGGGCACATGCCTGGGTTGTGGGCTGGGTCCCTAGTGGGAGTCATGTGAGAGGCAACTACACGTTGATGTTTCTCTCCCTCTTTCTCCCTCCTTTCCCCCCTCTCTAAAAAAGTAAATAAATAAAATCTTATAAAAAAACAATAAAATTCAGAACTTCTGGCCAAGATGAACGTATAGGTAGATATGTTCTGCTTCCTTGCACAACCAAAAGAAGGACAACAGCAAATTTAAAAACAAAAAGCAACCAGGACTGCCAGAAACTTGAACTATATGCCAACAACCAAGGAGTTAAAGAAGAAACATTCATCCAGCCTGGTAGAAAGAGCAAAGATGGGCAGCCGGGGTGGAGAGGATGTGTGGCAAGGTGGTGGACCAGGTGAGTCAGGCAGCAGCTGGTGGACAGGGTGGTCCACATTGGTATGTGGATAAGCTGGGGGGAACAACTGGGGAACAAGACAGCCCGTGACTCAGAGTTGCAGTATGGGAAACTGAAGCCTCAAAATCTCTGGCTATAAAAATCTTTATGGGTTGTAGTGGTCAGCCTCACAGGAGAGTTTGTTGGAGAGACCCACAGTGTACTAGAACATACACAAAACCACCCACCCAGGAATTAGCACCAGAAGGGCCCAACTTGCTTGTGGGTAGTGGGGAAAGTGACTGAAAGCCAGTTGTGCAGCATTGTTCCCTCTCTAATACCTCCTCCATATACAGCACCACAACACAGCAAAGTGGGTTGCCCCACCCTGGCAAATACCCAAAGTTTCGCCCCTTACAGAGTAATAGGTGCTCAGACAAAGAAATGTGATCAAAATGAAAGAACAGATCAAAATTCCAGAAAAAAAAACCTTAGCTATAAGAAGGTAGCCAACCTATCAGATGCAGAGTTCAAAACACTAGTAATCAGAATGGTCACAGAAATGATTGAGTATGGATGCAAAGTAGAGGAAGAAAAGAAGGCTATGCAAAGTGAAATAAAGAAAAGTATACAGGGAATCTACAGTGAAGGGAAGGAAACTGGGACTCAAATCAATGGTTTGGAACAGAAGGAAGAAATAAACAGTCAGCTAGAACAGAATGCAGAAACAAGAATTCAACAAAATGAGCCCTGGCTGGTGTAGCTCAGTGGATTGAGTGTGGGCCTGTGAACCAGAGGATCGTGGTTTGATTCCCAGTCAGGGCACATGCCTGGGTTGTAGGTCAGGTCCCCAGTTAGGGGCATGCGAGAGGCAACCACACATTGATGTTTCTCTCCCTCTCTTTCTCCTTCCCTTTCCCTCTCTCTAAAAATCTTAGGGGGAGATTCTCCCCCTTTCAACAAAGGGGGAGATTCCCTCTTTCTAAAAATCAAGATTTCTAAAAATCTTAGGGGGAGATTCTCCCCCTTTCAACAAAGGGGGAGATTCCCTCTCTCTAAAAATCAAGATTTTTAAGAAAATCTTAAAAAAAAGAATTCAACAAAATGAGGAGAGGCTTAGGAACCTCCAGGACAACTTTAAATGTTACAACATCTGAGTCATAGGGGTGCCAGAAGGAGAAGAGAAATTTATTTCTTCAACTAAGAAAATTGAAAACTTGGTTGAAAAAATAATGAAGGAGAATTTTCCTAGTATGGCAAAGGAAATAGACTTCCAAGAAGTCCAGGAAGCTCAGCGAGTCCCAAAGAAGTTGGACCCAAGGAGGAACACACCAAGGCGATTCATAATTACATTACCCAAGACTAAAAATAAGGAGAGAATTTTAAAAGCAAGAGAAAAGGAGACAGCTACCTCCGAAGGAGTTCCCATAAGACTGTCAGCTTGTTACTGAACAAAGGGTCTGGTGGGGGGGCAATACTTGGCCTACCGAGGGACGCCAAAAAACTGCTACAGAAAACAGAGGCCCCTCCCAAGGATGGTATACTAATATCTATTGGGCTCTTCTGTCCACCGCCAATTGGAAAGACATCTCTCAATGCCAGAGATTTGTGAAAAGGAAACAAAATGTTTATTTAATGCTATTCAGGCCTAATGCCTTCCTTAAAATATCAAAGTCCTTTAGGGTATACACCTACACACACAGCACTCCCTACACACAGCACCTACACCTACACACAGCACTCCCTTCTCCCACTGTCCCAACTCCGGGTACTGTAAATCAGGAAAAGAGCACAAGTCCATTTTTCAGGTCGCTGACACTGTGGGCTGTGTCGCCTGTCTAGGCGGGATTTCCAGTTAATCTAAAGTCATGTGGCACCTTCCACTGGCAAGAGTTCTTGTACCAAGTTCCAGTCAAAGTCTCTCCTGCTTTCCAGGCCCCTCGGCCAAAGGGAGCACCCCAAAGCTGCGTTGGCCTCTTCTACCAAAGCCGCACTCCACCAAAAGCACGTGTCTTTCTTCTTCACCTGGCCGCAGGTATCTCCATTCTGGCAAAGCTTTGTGGTTTTCCCTTTTCTGTCTGGGAAAGAGGGGGTCCTAACTATGGCAAAACCACATGGCTCTCTCTTTCATGACTAGAAGAGTGGGTCCTAACTCTGCTGAAACCACGCGTCTCTCTCTCCAATGGCTGCCGTGTCTGGGTTTAAATCCCCCCTGTGCCCATCTTCCTCTGTACCCCTGTTTCCGACTCCTCCCATGATCAGTTACACCTGCCAGTATTTCTGTATTATTACAAGTTTACTGGGCTGCCATTGTTAGTCTGGGCAGGTATGGCCCCATGTCCTAGAGGCAATTGCCTCCAAGCTCCCACACAGGCGCTGTAGCTCAGGGGATCTGCCCCCGAGTCACATCTTGGGGGGAAGTGACTTCATTCCCCTAGCTCCAAGCATGACCACAGCCATTTAACATATCCAAGTGACCCGCCAAAGGCTATAGATATGTTAAATGACCATGCCATGGATTAGCTGCAGGGCTGTGGCTGTACAAAACAGCCCTGCATGTTCCTGCTCCATGTGTCCCTTCCCCCAACTCACACCTGTGGGAGGAGGGGGGGAGGACATCTTATACGTCTCTCCAATATTCCTATACACTTTGAGTTCTGGACCCCATTCCAGATCTTTTCTGGGCCCCCTCCTGGCTGCACCCTGTATCAAGCTGACTTCTCAAAAGAAATCTTGCAGGCAAGAAGGGGCTGGCAAGGAGTATTCAAAGTCATGAAAGGCAAAGACCTACATCTAAGATTGCTCTATCCAGCAAAACTATAGTTCAGAATGGAAGGGCAGAGAAAGTGGTTCCCAGAGAAGGTCAGTTAAAGGAGTTCATCATCACCAAGCCCTTTCATATTAAGTGTTAAAGGGACTTATCTAAGAAAAAGAATATCCGAACTATGAAGAGTAAAATGACAATAAAGTCACAACTATGAACAAATGAACCCAAACACAAAAACAAAAACTAAGCAAACAACTAGAACAGGAACAGATTCACAGAAATAGAGATCATATGGAGGGTTGGGGGGGGGAGAGGAAGGGGCAGGATGGGGGAAAATTACAGGGATTAAGAAGCATAAATGGTAGGTATAAAATAGAGGGGTTAAGAATAGTATAGGAAAGAATAGTATAAGAAATGGAGAAGCCATTTTCTATACAAAGAACTTGCATGTATGATCCATGGACATGAACTAAGGGGGAAGAAAGTTTAAGGGAGGTGGGATGCAGGGTGGAAGGGGAGGAAGAAGAGAAATAAAATGGGACAATTATAATAGCATAAGCAATAAAATACACTTAAAAAGAATAAAATTTAAAGATGCTGAACCAAACAAAGATCATTTCCTAAATGACAAGCTAAGTGACTGAAAATTTAGGGCCATAGTTTATAAAGATTAAGTAAATTTTAAGTGAGATTGTTTTCCTAATTTAAAGGTAAATTTATGTCTTTTAAATAAAAACATGTCTTCCTGTTATGTGTACATCCTGTATTCACTATTTTAACAACAATTTATTGTGATTATGCAGTATTTCAATAGTACTTTATGGTCTTTATTTTCACACTGTATTGTAATAATAGTTTACTTGTTTGTGTCTCCCACTGGTTGCTCAGTGCTCATTGGATGGACGGTTGGATGGATGGATAGGTGGATGGGTGGGTGGGTAGGTGGGTGAAAGAATGGATATTGAATATAATATACTGAGGGTAGAAACTTAATGTTTCACCCATGGTCTTTAATGCTCCTTTAATTTTTATAATAATTACTTTAATGTGTATGCCTTTAGGGATGTTTTTTGGCTAACTATACACGCACAGATGTTTTAAGTACTGTTACCTAATTTTATTTTCTAATAAAACATTGTTCATCCAAAGAAATGTAGTATTCTTAGTCAGTAGAAAATCTTAATCATAAGCTATCTTAATAGAATTTCAGCTCTTTAGTCATACATATGCTATTACACAGTCGTAAAAGGTAATGGTTGATTTTTCTAAGTTAAGGTTCTGTGGTTCTAAATTTTTGTGATCCTTATATAGCAAAGATATATAATATGTTAGTACATGCTAACATTATGATATTAGTATGATTATTAATAATATATCTGTATAAGTGAGCAGTGTTAACTGCTTTAAAACCATTTAATTTCATAGCATTTCCCCAAACAATAATGTTAACTGTATTAATTTTCCTATCACTCCTTTACAGCATTCTAAAAAGCACTTACATGAATAATCACAAACTCTAACAGACCCTAATTAAAGATCTAAGGCTCTTTTAATATATACTATAGAGTTTTAAGTTTAGCTTGTGATATGTAAAGTTGTTGTAAGATAAATTTTACAGTAATTGAAGGTAGTTTTACTTCTACTTAAAATTTTAGAAGTAAACTTATAGAATCTGTTTACACTTCTTAAAATGATTTTAGAGGTAATGAATTAGCTGATTTTGGCACATACCTTGATTTAGTAAATGAGGAAACTTGGGCCCAGAGAGATTAGGCGAAACTTTCCAAACTCCTGGTGTCTGAGCTACATTTCCTGATTTTTTCCGTGTTGCTTTTCATGTAGAGGATAGAGAATAAGATTATCTTATCAAGTGGCCAGGAAGGGTGGTTGCTGAATTAATTAGCTTGTAGCTGTAGTGTCTCTGAGCTGTGTGTAACATTTTCATATTTCTCTTTGTTACAGAGTGCAAAGTATGGCGAAATCCGCTAAATTTATTTCGGGGCGCTGAATATAATCGGTAAGCATTTTGACAGCTTGGCAAACAAATGAGTAGTTCAGAGAGCAAAGACAACAGAAAATGTTTTTGCTGGTTCATTTAGGGGTCATTGTAAGAGTTTATTTAGTGCTTCCATTTTTTGATATATCCTCAAACGTTTTGACTTTTCTGTTTTATAAATATCTTAACATTGAAATTGGGATAATGTACAAAAATATGTAGTTTTTGGAAATTTTCTGTTATCGTTATTCTTTTCATTATATATTATACAGTCAAAATATTTTGAAGCTTACCTGGAACATGGTTATAAAGATGCCACAGAAGTGATGTTGAAATTTAATTTTGCAGAGTAATTAGGCAAGTGAGAATTATAATAGCTTTTGGGCAATATCTGTTGATAATACTAAATAGGGAAGGTTTTCATTAGCTAATGCTAGTGAAACTTTGACACAAATATGGGAGAAATGTTTACTTCTTTCCCACTGATGTATTTCCTAAAGGAAGAATAAGATGATTAAAAATATTTTTTATTCATTGGCAAATTTGTTTTAGTCCTTGATTAATGCTTTGTAGTTCAACTTCATGTAGCTTAATATTGTATAGGTCTTGCTTTCCTCTCTCACAGGTGTCTGACCATTTTATTCCCCCTTCACAGGTACACTTGGGTGACAGGACGAGAACCTCTGACTTACTATGACATGAATCTCTCTGCCCAGGACCACCAGACATTCTTTACTTGTGACTCGGACCATCTGCGTCCTGCAGATGCAAGTATGGAGAATCCTTTAGTTAGTTGCTGGGTGGGAGGGCTTTTTGGTCTGTTTTATACAGTAAGGCTATTACTTTTAGAATATCTGCTTTATAAAAACTTCCAACAAGTAAAAATTAAATTGGACATTGACTAGTGGAGCCCAGAATTCTAATACCTAAATAAAGTCTTTATCACAATGAAGTACTGATGTAGCAATTAGTCCCCTCATTATAATTTAAAATATTATTTTTAAAAAGTACCAAGCTTTGCCCTGACTGGTGTTGCTCGGTGGTTTGGGTGTTGTCCTGCAAAACCAAAAGGTTGCCAGTTCGATACCCTGTCAGGGCTCATGATTGGGTTGCCAGCCAGGTCCCCAGTTCGGGGCACATGAGAGGCAACCACACATTGATTTTTCTCTTCTTCTCTTTCTTCCTCTCTTCCCTTCTCTCTGAAAAAAAAAATAAAATCTTTAATGAGATAAAGTAAAATGTTCTAATATCCAGAGCCTGTATCAAGTGTTTGGGGGAGTGACCAATGAAATTATATTGTGTCTAAGTATAAAGAAGAGATTAGTAGCAATGCCATCTCAAAATGTGTTAAATATATATTCTTTTTTAAAAAAGATTTTATTTATTTATCTTTAGAGAGGAAGGGAAGGAGAGAAGGAGAGAAATATCAATGTATGGTTGCCTCTCCTGAATCCCCTGGTAGGAACTGGCCTGCAACCCAGACATGTGCCCTGACTGGGAATCGAACTGCGATCGTGTGGTTCGCAGGCCTGCACTCAATCCACTGAGCCACACCAGCCAGTGCAAATATATATTCTTTAACAACAAATAACATCAATGAACAAAAGAAATGTTAAATTTCTTTTAGAGTGCCTTTTCTTGATTAAGAAATCTTAAGATTACCTCTAAGATGAGACTATGAATTAGTCTATAAGATTTAGATCTGTTGTTTTGTGAATACAAGAAAGATTGGATGTCAGCAATTGAGGGACAGTTGGATAGCAAGTTTATAATGTATTTGGGTGACTTTGCAGGTTTGGGCTGACCTTTTTGTTAAATGAAATATTCCCTTGTAATCTGAACCTAAAGCTACTAGTTGAGCTGTTGTCCTGTATTGATTGACTTGCTTTTTTCCTCTTTTTCTAAAATAGTAATGCAAAAAGCCTGGAGAGAGAGAAACCCTCAAGCTAGGATTTCTGCAGCTCACGAAGCCTTAGAGATAAATGAGTAAGTGGGGGAAGATCTTGCTTTTAAAAAAGAAATCTTATTCTTTGCTGGATGTATTCAGTTGCCATTGATGGGATACTGATATTAAACTATGCATTTGAACTTGAGGATTATTTGAGGGGACATTAATTTATGAAAACTTTTTGTGAAGGTGGTTTTAGTCATTTTAGAGAGCAATTCAGTGGTTTGCTCTGACCCTAAAATGCAGTTCTTTATGTATGTAAAACATTTTGATGGAAATTTTTATGGATATAGAATGCTCATCTGTGCCTTCACATTTTCAAGACAGAACTTCTAATAGGAGAAACAGTAACATCCTAAGGTGAAAATATTTACACTTTAAAAATATTTCAAGATCATGGCAAAGATAAGAGGAAATGCTGTGCTTAGTGTTGTTAAACATTCTATGGGTTACCAAGGAAGACTGGGAAATCTGGCGATTTCAGAAAATGAGAAAGATTCTTAAAGTTGGAGTCATAAAAGCTCAGGGTTGGCAGAGACCTTAAAGGTCATTTAGCTCAACCACCCATTTTTACTTGAATCACCTCAACACTCTCCCTGCCAAGTGGTCATCGTTAAACTATTTTATGATTTTTTTTTTCTGAAGAAAGTTACAGAATCTTCTTCAGTGGTCTCAAAAAATATTCATTTGAGAGTTGAAAATCCTGCTGTTATAACCTATTAATCTATTTGGTTTCTGATTCTGCTGTGCAACATGTTTCTTTTCTAATTACTTGTCATCTGCAAAATTGATGTGCCTGTCTTCTATGTGTCATCTATGTTTCTGATAAAAATATCAGGGTCAGAGATAGATCCCTGTGACATGACATATAGAAACCACCCTCAAGTTTCATGTTGTCATGAACTATTATTATCCTTTGGTATTGTTCAATTAATTACTAAGCCACCAGTTACACTATGATTCAGCCCACATTTCTCCATTTTGATCTTAAGTTTTAGCTATGGTTCTTTAATGGGTAGTAAACTAAGCTAGCACAAACTGATTTGTTTAGTCTTAGTGTTAAGCTAGCTCTGTTCACTTTCTTTTTAAAATGCTTAGAGACTATCCCTGTAATAATCCTTTCGAATATCTTTCCAAATCACTGTTCTGTAGTTTGGGAAGTCTGCCTCTTCCCCTTTTTGAACATTTATATTACATTTGTCATCTCATCTTCTAGTACCTCTCTATTCTTTGGGAGTCCTTAACTGTCCACAGAAAGCAGTTTCTTGGCCTGCTTATGTTTTTTGGCTTCCTGGGAGTTGCCCATCCCAGTATAGTAGTTCATTTAGGATAGACCAATTATTTGCTATCTTACATCTTTTTGCCCATTTTGGAGTTAATTTCTTCTCCCTTTTTCAGTCTGACAATCATTATCCTTGATGGAAAAGCCAGGAACAAAATAGAAATTAGAAAGTTTTACTTTCTCTTTATTTGCTACTACTAACTATAAACTTTCCTTGTTTTGATGTTGTTGTTGTATTATTGTCTTTTTTGTTTATTTTAGTGATAATTTGGGGGAAATGGGGGTGGTGATAGAGCCTTACACATAATTTAAGAATGGAATAAATTATTATCTTTAGCGTTTTGTTTTGTTTTGTCTTTGTTTTGTAAGCTTAAGCTAATTTGGCGTTTTAGCTCTCCTGACATTATTCTTACAAGCCCATTTCACTCTTTTATAGTCCTTCATTACATGCCCTCTTTCCATCTTTTTTTACATGTCCTTTAAAATCTGACCTGGTGAGAGATCTCTGTGCAGCCATATTGGTTACTTAATTGTCGCCCTTCTTTTCTTCCCAAGAGGATTATAGTGATTGCAGTTACAGTTGGATATCTGAAAGCTACCCAACCTTCTTAAACCATATTTCCTTCTGAGTCTCATGTCATTGAATCATGCCTTCTTTTCTTTGAATTTTTTGAAGTTCACCTTACCCTCTTTGATTACCTCAGACTCCAAAATGACAAGTAACTCTCTCTGAAAGTTCCTATCAGTTTTCATTTCACCAACTATTTTTTTCTTCTTGGTCAGAATTAGGTCCAGAGTTGAAGTTCCCCTAATTGCTTCCTCTACCATCTGGGAGATAAAATTGTTACCAAAGTAAGTCAAGAACTGGTCGGGTTCCCTACTTCTAACCAAATGAGACTTCTAGCAGATATCTGGATGGTCAACAACCCCATCACCACACTTTCTTGCTTCTGTATGTGTATTGTGTTGTGACAAGGATGCATCATCTATCTTTCATCGAGCTGAGTAGTCTGTTCTGTAATCCCCAACCATTAGCACTTCTATTACTCTTTCCTTTCTCCTTCACTCACAAGCTGTTAGCATGCTTCTACCCCAGACTCATGAATTTCCACATAGATTTATATTTTCTTGTCCAGTAGTGCTACTCTGCCTCTCCTCCCTTCCTAAGTACTATTTGAAATATAAATGGCCAAGCAAACAAACTAGCCCCAACCTGTCTTGAGTTTCCAGCCCACCAACCATAATCTTATAGCTAATTTCTCAGGTACTGAATCTACCACTCAGTATTATAATCTCAATTTTTCACTTCATTACACTTGACCTATATTTATATGTCAGTATCTGAAGCCTTAAGTATTGCTTCCTGATGCCTGTCCCAGGTATTTGCTTTAGTGAATTACTGGGCAGTTTCAGCATCATTATTGTTCTTTTCAAGTCAATATCTACTGCCCTCCATAGTAATTGGTTTACAGCTTTTTTTCTGGACATTTTTCTCCCTACATTTTTCTCCCTACTTCATCACATTCAGTTTAAGCTCCATTGATCAGCCCTGCCTGAAACTGAATGGACTGGCTAAAGAACTTACAAGACCCCTCCTCAAAGTGAAGAGTAACTAGTAACCTCAAACCTCACATTAGCCATGGTTCAACTTCCTTCTCCTAGCTGGCTGCTGCAGTTTATGAGTAGTAAAAGTAGCACTGGATTTACTTTCTGTTTATTTTCTCTCTTGTGGTCTGATGAAGGTTCTGTTAAGTAGGGAAATGACCACAAGAGAGACAGTGGAGAAGAAGGAAATCAAGGGATCTGTGCAGATGAGGACATGTGTTGTCTGCTCTGGCCTCAGCCTTTCTCTGTTACATTCCCTTTCTTTGGAAGTTGAATTGTTCTTATATGATTTGGAAAGTTTCAGTTTCCAAGTGCTTCCCTTGTTCATTAGTTAACTGCTTATCCTTTCTGGCTTCCTACCTTACAGGATTATTGAAAGGATTAAATGATACAATGTATGTTAAGGGCCTGGTATAGTGCTTAAAACATACTAAGCAACAAGTGGTAGCTATTATTGTTAAAGGCATGAATGAGATTGAACTCTTATTTGCTACTGAGGCTGAATCAGATTTTAAGTTGTTTAGAAGCAACACTGCTTGGAGGTTCTAGAGTTCTTCCGTGATGTAGAAAATCAGTGCTAACTGTAATGAGATGTTGAAGCACTGTTTTCTTCATTGAGTAACTAACTGGATTACTGGACCTGTATGTGAGAATAAAGACTCTATGTTTAGTAAACTGAGCTAAACTAATTTTGAATGTTGGAAGGAGATGTTTAAATAGCTATTATCATCACCATTGATAGTTGTCACTTACTGGCATGTGCCATATGCTAGCTACTGTACTTGAGCACTTCACATGCATCACCTTACTTAACCTGTACAACAACACTATGAGTAAATAGATTCCATGTTGTTCTCCATAAGGGAGGCAGAGTAATAACAACTTTCCCAAAGTGGCACACGAATAAGGGGGCAGAATCCACATGTGAGCCCCATCTTCCTCACACTTTGCATCCCACCTCTCAAGCTAAAATACAGACATTTCTTTTGTACCATTACTTTGTGTCAACAACTACAAGTGGGTGCATGAACCAGTTGGCCACTCTGCATGTTTTGATGTTAACTCCTTGCCCTCTGCATGCACTCCTACAGCCATTACATGTTCTTGAATTTGTAATTGATGGTGGCTGTTATCTGAATGGACAGGTGTGCAACTGCTTATATTCTCTTGGCTGAAGAGGAAGCAACAACCATTGCTGAAGCAGAAAAGCTGTTTAAACAGGCCCTGAAGGCTGGAGATGGCTGTTACCGTCGTTCTCAGCAGTTACAGCATCATGGATCCCAGTATGAAGCCCAACATAGTAAGGTTTTCTCCAGGTTGAGGTGTTGGGGATCAGAAGTGTAACATGATTAATCAGAGCAAATTTTTAAGCCAGTTCAAAATATGATTCTTCTGGATGGGAATAAAACCTGGTTTTGCCTTTGTTTGCTTGTTTTTATTTTTTCCTTCCTATGAGAACCCAATGCATAATTAGCTTATAGCTTCATTACTGTTCAAATTAGTATTCAGATTTTCTTTTCTTCCCATAGATTTCTAATTCCAAAAATAAATGATAATAATCATTGGTGGTAACCTTATTCTCCCCCAAATTCTTTCATATTTCTATTTATCAGTTGCTTCTCTGCCTCATAATTTCAAGTACTAACTGGGAAACAAGACTTTAAAAATTAGAGTCGATGTTATCTAAGGTTTAATTTTATGGGTCTTCTACAGCATGGGTTGAAGTAGGGCCATTAGGAAGATAACAGTTATTTGTGATTGTCAGCTCTTACTTAGAAAGTATTGGTGTTGACTTCCAGAGAGAAAGAGCCATGAGTTCCTAATTTATCTCTTTTACATTAAAAATGATGACTTCTTTTATTTAAGATAACCTTAAAATATCTTTAACTTCAGTAGAGTAAACTGAGAGTCCGTGATATTTGGGGTTAATGGTATAAAAACAAGACAACAAAATCATTTTTTGGAATTCCCCTAGCCCCCTGACTTGTCAGTTTGTTAGTGTTCAACAGAAATTTAGCAATCCTTATGAAAGGGAGTATTTTTATCATCCATCCTAACTTTGGGTTGTTTCCTTAAGGTAGAATTTCTCTCACCTCATTTCTCCCTCCTGCCGCTTGGAGAGTAAGAGTGGATCTCCTTCATATTTAAGATTATAAAAGTAAATTTTAGTATTAAACTTGGGTTTGGTGCAGAACCTGAATGTGTTACTCCCTATGACTAAGGCACAGCAAAATCTTCTCATGGCCTATGTATACAAGAGTAGGTCCACACAACATATTAATACACAAATTTTATTTTTACTTTGCAGTAAGCATATGTTAATCAAGTCTAATCACCATCTGTATCTTGCTTTTAAAAATATGTTATAACAATATATTCTGACATGTTAGTAAAAGTATTTTGTGAACTAAATCAAAATTAATATATAAAATTATATAATCTACAGTATAACTTAAGAAATTTTCTTTATTTCATTTCTTCTGTAAATTAAATCTTTTCAACCTCTTGCCTAAATATATCCAAAAAATATAATCACATTTTAAAAATAACTTGTAGGTACTTGGCAGATTTTCAACATGCATCTTGTTCTCATTGTTTAAAACTTGAAATGTTAGGACTTTAGTCTTAACATCTTTTAATAGCTACATATTATACATATACTTAATCTATAACAGGTGTGTCATACTTGTCTCAAACATGGTAATTTTATTGAGGATTAAGCACATGCATGTTCTCATTGGTCTGGAAACATACCCAAAAGACATAATTAAATAAAAGATTAAGGCAAGCAGTTGTTAATGTACTTTTTAAGAGCCATTTTGGTGACTATTATTATACCTATTTAGCTTGTCAGTGCTTTCTCTAACACTAGGGTAGTTTTTCATTTTGTTGCATACTCTATTGTCATATCTGGAATGTGTTACATTGCCATCTAAAATCAACTGCTTTTGGGGCCTGGAGATGATTATGATGTCACTAGTGTTTGGGAAAGAATAATATAAAACAGAAGGTCAAGATGAGGCTTCTCTAGGCATAATGTCATGAAGGAAAAAAAATAGTTCATCAGGATGCAACCTGAGACTCACCTCTTGCATCTTCACCAAAAGCATGCACACTTGAAGAATGTTGAATTCTTGCTTATAAACCACATACAATGTGGGTATGTTCATTTTCCTGGCACTTTGTGGCAGATGATTTTATTTACCAAATATTCAACATACTAACTGAAAAGCATGGATTAGAGAATCGATCACATGATTTGACCTTTGGAAGTCTAAGTACTTTGACTTTACTCTGTGTTCATTCTATTAGCAAAGTTGTCAGTGCTCCTGGAATTAAGGTAAAACAAAGGAGCAGTCTGTTTTCTCTTGGGTTTTACATTGAGGGCATGGCAAATGGGTCTCTCTATTTTTTCTTGCTGATCAGCTGAAAGCTGTTGGTTTTCTTTCTATTTTTTTTTTAATTTTGATGTTCTGTATCTTCCTTTTCAGGACGAGACACCAATGTCTTGGTCTACATCAAAAGAAGGCTAGCAATGTGTGCCAGGAGACTTGGGAGGACCAGGGAAGCAGTGAAAATGATGAGAGATGTGAGTTTGAATTTATGTTGGGAATAATAGCAATGAACCTGACTTAGAGAAGGAGGACCAGGGATGCTGTGATAGTACCATGAGCGTTGGATCCACACTGTTTAGGGTACAGCTCTAGCTCCCAAAGTACTAGATGAATGATCTTGGGCAAGTTACTGAACTTATTGGTGCCCTGTTTCCTCATGTGTAAAATAAGGATAAGAATAACAATAATAATAACTGCTACTTGGAATTGTTGCAGAGCTTAAGTGAGGTAATGCAACATTTTTAATAGAGTGACTGGCATATTAAAGAAATATTAATAGATATTCCTACTCAACTTTTGAGTCTGTAGCTAGAAGCCAAGAATAAGATCAGCCATTTTAGCTGACTGACTTTTTTGTGTAGTTGTTAGTAAGATTTGAATAAACTCTGGGTCAATTTGCTTCCTCAAATGGAATAATATTGCCCTGGCCCATGTGCCTCACTTGATTGGAGCATCATCCTATATACCAAAAATTTGGAGGCCTAATTTACCCATCAGGATACCTGCCTAGGTTGTGGGCAGGTATTCAGTTCCCTGTCAGGGTGTATATGGGAGTCAACCAATTGATGTTTCTCTTTCTCTCTCTCCCTTCCTCTCTCTAAAAATAAACATTTTAAATTATTTTAAAAATAAATAATGTGACCTGATTTTATTGTAGTCATGTCAGGCATTTTCCTATGTTCTTCAATCAGGATACTTGATTAGTAGTAGCCAGTATAAGAGGAGAAGAGAGTTTTAAAATGAAAGAGAACAAGGGAGGTGAAAATCACAACAGTGGTTTTAAGGGAAACCAGTTGAGGAACTTTTACTTCCACACTTTTTAAAATAAGAAATACTTTTTTGGAAGGTACTGAAAACAGTATGAATTGTATTTATAAGCTATTTTTTTTGAAAACCATCTCAGAAAACCCTGGTCAGCAATTCATTCTTCTGCTGTCTTTCTGGATTAGGGGACTAGGTATACCTACCTGTTCATTATAAAAATGGAAGAACCAAGGGACAAGATAAAAGTGGCATCTTGTCCAATTCTCAGCTTTTGGATTTGAGAACAGGACTGTGTAGATTTAGTGAGGCTTCTTAATTTGTCTCTGTAAGGTCAGTGATTCATGAGAATTCCCAGTCACTCTGGGCAGGGCCTGCACTGCAGACCCACTCCTGGTTATTTCTGCAAGTGTAGCATCATGTAAAGTCCGGAGTGAGACACATGCTTGCATTCTAGCTACTCCATATACAACAGCAGTATTGTCTTCAGACCCAAGGATAGGAACAAAAGGAAGAAGATTCTGAAGTAATTTTATTTGACTGAAGGTGATAGATGCACTGCAAAGGGGATCTCTCAGGATTAAATTCTTCTGATTGATAGAGGAATTTGATGTTTATTATAAAATATGAGCTAATTTTAAGAAAAGGAGATTTCTGCAGAGACATGGCCTTGTCTTCAAGCTTTTTAGCTTGCAGAAGTTTCATCCCTTGACATAGCAAAGAAACACTTCCAGTTTCTTTGGCTCCGAAAGAGCTGAGAATTTTATGAAGTTCAGGGTATTTCTCTATCCTAGTCTGGCACAGCTGTATTCAGCCTTTAACTGGTGTTTTGTATTTGTTGTCTTTTCTTAACCTTAATTAGTCTGGTACAGGAATGCACGGAGAAGCAAGATTTTGGTGATTTTCTGTATTATATGCTTAAGCAACTTAATGAGAAAAACAAACGGGGGTAATTTGAACTCCACTTGTTTTTCTATCAGTTTCATTCTGATTATATCATTTTTAGTATATACATATAAAATGTCACATGATCAAAACCAATACATCTTTATTATGGTTTGATTTCTATTCAGTATTATTTTATACTTACAATTCCATTTATTGACCTAATCCAAATACGTATCTTAGGGGAAAGCCTGGGTTGCAGTAGAATAAATGCTGGGCAGAGAGTCAGAAAACCTGGATGTGAATCTTAGCTCTACTGTTCACTAGCTTTGTTACCCAGGGCAACTTATTTCCCTCTTATGGGCTTTTCATTTGTCTTAAATTAATTGGGCATAATGATTCTCACCTAAAAGCACACTGAAGGATTGGTGGGGAGAATGAAATGCAATTATGTGAAAACAACTGGCACATAATAGATATGCTTACAGTTTTTTCCCCTAGTTTTTCCCATTATATTAGTATACCTTAATTTTGGGATACTTCTGATTTCTTTTTCTTGAATGAATCAGTCAGTCAAGCAATCTGTTTCTTTTTTTCCTACATATATGTATGAACATATTTATGTATGTGTGTATCTGTATTTATATGTGCTTTTTCTTGGCTTACTTTTCTTTAAATGTCTATCACCATTAGGATATCATTACATGTGGCCTTTGATTGGGTTTGTAGAGCATCCATTAGATGTGGATCCTACTGTTACAACAGTCCTCTGAAAGACATTGTCGACATCCTAGAGATGTGTTTTGAAGAGAAATATTCCAAGTGCCTTTTCCTTCAGAAACTCCTGGCACCTAAATGGAGGAGAGGAGTTTAAAGATCTCTCTCTGTTAAAATTACAGCTGGTCCCAGCCTTGAAGGAGACAGTTGTTGGTTGGGTCTAATTCTTCTCAGGTCAGAGTTCATGTATAAACAGGGACTACACTGTGGGGTTCACTCCTTTAACTACATGCACATAAACCATCTTGCTGGGAGGCTTCCTCTGATAAAACAGCACTGTGGATTCCAGGCAGCATGCTGATAAAGCCTTTAGGCAGGAGGATCTATGGTAATTTTTCATTAAGACATAGCCATCCTCTTTCCGTATGCATTGGTTGAAACTTTCCTAGAGCAGATTTGTAAAGTGGAAATAGAAATGTTTGAGTCAGCACCCCTTCCGTCAAGAGAGCAGAATCTCTAAAAAACTTTCTTGGGAACCCCTTAAGGAAGGGAGAACTCAGTTGGTTAGGTATCTGGAAAGAGAATGAAAGAAAATTCCAGGAAGTCTAGCTATAGATGATTATAGGTCTAATAAAATGTTAATCCTGTAAGTGAAATATTGATGAGGTAAGAACACGTAGGTTCCTTAATGTCAAGATTCATGGCTTCTCATTTTTTAAAATAACATGAATTATTGTGAATTTCCAGTACGTTTTCCCCAAGACCTACTTTGATTAGCTTACTTTTGCAATCAAGGAAATGGAAGCACCTTACTAAAGGAATGTTTTGACAATGAGTAGGTCTAAGGGAGCATGCTAGCTGTTGAACTTCGCTGTAAGGTGTTATTATTTAAAATGAAAATGGTTGCATTTTCTGCTTTCTAAAATTGAAAGATGGGGGGAGGGGTTAAGATGGCGACAGAGTAGCACTGAGGGAACCCAGCTCCCATGCATCTGGTAGAAAATCCGGGCGGATCTACCGAAGAACAGCATAATCAACCAACAGTTCCCCAACATTTATGAAAATAGGAGACCAGAGAGTGTGACAGAGGAACCAGACAGCTGCAGGTCAGCGAGGACTCCAGAAGGCGAGTGAGGACAAAAGTGGCTGCCCACCCGTGGCCTCCTAGGCTGCAGGCTGCGCCCCGGCGCGCCCAGGGCGGGCGACCTCCGGCAGAGCGTGAGTACCAAGGAGAATTGGTGTGCAATGGGGGCCAGCACCATCAGTGGGAAACAGAAGCCCTGTCTGAATCCAGGACCGGGACGCCTGTGAGGAAGTGAACACCAGCGGCCCGGCACCCGGTGGGCCAGCAACAGACTCCGTGGGAGAGAACTGACTCCCTCCTCCCTGTCTAGGCAGGCAGGTTAATACTGGAGAGAGACCTGTGGTCTTAAGTTAATGTAAAGGGTGGCAACTGCGGACTCTGCGGTCACTAGTCCGCCAGCCCACCAGCCCGGGGGATTTAAGAAGGACACTGCCCTTGCTGGTCTTTTGGGATTGGGCTGGGCTGAGGGGCAGGCTCTGTGGAGAAGTCTCTATTGGAAAGTGAACTGAGGGGCTCTAAGACTGCAGCTTGCCTCCAACCACCCAGCAAGCCATCCAGGGGAGGGGTGGGAACACCTGGGTCCAGCCAAGGGACTGAGGACGTCGGTGCCAGATACCGTGGGACACAGGCAGCCTCCAGGGTGGTGCGTGACCACAGCCCAATCCGAAGCCTGCTCGCTTGAGCGTGCCTGCATACCTGCCCTCAGAGACACCGCAACCAGAAAAACCGGTTTGGACAGTTTGAAACCAACAAAGGAAGGGTGCTTCTTTTTTTTTTTCCCTTCTCTCGTGTGTGTGTGTGTGTGTGTGTGTGTGTGTGTGTGTGTGTGTTCCCTTCCCCCTTTTTTTCCTCTCTCAACTTCTTTTGTAATTAATCTTGTATCTTGTAAACTGTATTGTTGCTCTATCTTTCAATACTCTGTCCTTCATTTCTTTTCCTTTTTGTCCGGTTTTAGTCCTTCTGTTCTTCCCAAATTTTCCACTTATTCCTCTTTTCTCCTGAACTTTGAGAGTGTGTATATGTGTGTGTGTGTGTGTGTGTGTTGGATTGTTTGTTTGTGTGTTGCTTAGTTTTCTTTTAGGTGTATTATTTTTTTTGCATTATTCTTACTCTTTTTTTTTTAATTTTAAGAATATCTTTGTATCCCTCCTCTTTCTGTACAGGTTTTTTAGTCCTGGCTGGGTATACTGTACTATCTGACAGGTTCCCACTGCTCTTTCCTCCACAGTGTTTTGCTGATTTTCTATACTTCACGTGCTTTCCTTTGCTATACTACCCAAGCTCTATAACCCCCATTTAGACAGATCACATAGAATCTATCACGTGAGTGTTGCTCTAATATTATTGTAAATAAGAGCTGTTCTGTACAATAGTAATACTTCATAACACATCTCTCGGACCTTAGACCACCTTACAGGTGCCTGAATTCTATTACTCTATTTACTGACACACTACGCCCAGTTACTAACCTGTACTGTCACCTTACCTCAAATCTGACCACCAACAACCATACTGCTTTCTAGATGCAACTCACAAGCCCCCCCTTCTTAACAAGACACTTAACTTATGCCCACCCATTCCTAAAAGTGACAAGCTGGGTCGAAGAGCACAGTTAACTATATACATAGCCTAAAGATTGTCTACTTCTTCTCTGCCCACTGTGTCTGTAAATAACATAAAATAATTTTCTGCTATCATAAACCATTTTGTCTCCCCCCCCAACTGATCACACACGCACAATAAAGAAAGGAGTAGGTGGAAGCGGAGAACACCAAGATACCTGCAGGAGACTGTACCGGTGACTTTCAGAGGTATCCTACCACAGAAGTTCACACCATAAACCCAAGGAAACAGAACAGCTCAATTTAAGAAGCGGAGGACAACTAGAAGAGTATCACAATGGTAAGACAAAGAAACAATCCCCAAATGAGAGAAAAGGAGGAAGCCTCCGAAAGAATGTTAGATGAATTAGAGGCAAGTCAACTATCAGATGTGGAATTCAAAGCACTGGTTATCAGGAAATTCAAAGAGCTTACAACAAGGTACCAGAAACTACAGGGGAGCTACAATGAACTCTCTGCAAACTATACCAACATGAAAAAGGAAAGAGAAACCATCAGTAAAGGCCAAGAGGGAATGAAGAATACAATTTCTGAACTGAAGAACACAGTAGAAGTTATGAAGAATGGAATCGATATGATGGAAGATCGCATAAGTGAGATGGAAGACAGGATAGAAAGAATCTCCCAGACGGACCAAGTAAGGGAAAAGAAAATCAGAAAAACTGAGGAGAATTTAAGAGAAATGGAAGACAACATGAAACGTAATAATATCCAAATAATAGGAATACCAGAAGGAGAGGAAGAGGAACAAGGGATAGAAAACCTACTTGAAAGAGTACTAATGGAAAATTTTCCTAAGTTGAGGAGAATCCAGGAATAAAGTCACACAGATCCAGAAATCGCAGAGAGTCCCCAGCAGGTGGAACCCAAAGAGGCCTACTGCAAGACACATCATCATTAAAATGGCAAAACTCCAAGACAAAGAGAGAATCCTAAAGGCAGCAAGGGAGAAAAAGGAAGTAACATGCAAGGGGGGTCCCAATAAGGCTCAGTACTGAGTTCTCAATGGAAACATTCCAAGCAAGAAGAGAATGGCAAGAAATATTTCAAGTAATGAGAAACAGAGGCCTACAACCAAGGCTACTTTACCCAGCAAGGCTCTCAATCAAGATAGAAGAGCTTGGAAACAAAGAGCTTCCAAGACTAAAGAAGTCTAAAAGAATACACTTCCACTAAACCAGGTCTACAAGAAGTACTAAGAGGGCTGCTTTAAGGAAAGGAAGGAAAAGAGAGAGACAGAGAGGAACACAGGTATATAAATGGCAATGAATAAGTACCTTTCAATAATAACCTTAAATGTAAATGGATTAAATGCTCTAATCAAAAGACATAGAATAGCTGAATGGATAAGAAAGCATGACCCATACATATGCTGCCTACAAGAGACCCACTTCAGGTCAAAAGACCACCACAGAGTAAAAGTGAAAGGATGGAAACAAATTTTCCAAGCAAATGGACAAGAAAACAAAGCCGGGGTAGCAATTCTTATATCAGACAAAATAGATTTCATAAACGGCCATAAAGAGAGATCCAGAAGGTCACTTCATAATACTCAGGGGAAGAATCCACCAAGAAGACATTAACATCATAAATATATATGCACCCAACTCAGGAGCACCCAAATATATAAAGAAAATCCTAGAGGACCTCAAGAAAGATATTGACAGCAACACAATTATAGTAGGGGATTTTAACACCCCACTGTCAAAAATGGACAGATCTTCCAAACAAAATATCAACAAAGGTATTGCAGCATTAAATGACACTCTAGATGAAATGGACCTAACTGAAATATATAGAGTCCTCCATCCCAAAGAAGCTAAATACACATTCTTTTCAAATGGACATGGAACATTTTCCAAGATAGATCACATGATAGGACACAAAACAAGACTCAACAAATTTAGGAAAATAGAAATCATACCAAGCATTTTCTCTCATCACAAGGGACTGAAATTGGAAACTAACCCCACAGGAAAAAACCAAAAACACCCAAGATCATGGAGACTGAATGGTATGCTATTAAACAACGAATGGGTCAAGATAGAAATCAGGGAAGAAATAAAAAAGTTTCTGGAAACAAATGAAAATGAACTCACAACAATCAAAAACTTATGGGACACAGTGAAGGCAGTCCTGAGAGAGAAGTTCATAATGATACAGGCCTACCTAAGGAAGATAGAAACATTTCAAATAAACAACCTAACCCTACGCCTCCAAGAACTCGAGGAACAACAACAGAGACAGCCCAGAGCAAGTAGAAGGAAGGAAATAACCAAGATCAGAGCAGAATTAAACAACATAGAGAGTAAAAGCACAATTCTAAGGATCAATGAATCCAGGAGTTGTTTTTTTTGAAAAGATAAACAAAATAGACAAGGCTTTAAGTAGGCTCATTAAGAAAAGAAGAGAGAGGACCCAAATAAACACAATCAGAAATGAAAGAGGAGACATTACAACTGATACCAGACAAATAGAAGGGATTATACAGAATTACTATGCAGAACTGTATGCCAAGAAATTTGAAAACATAGATGAAATGGACAAATTTCTAGAAAAATATAATCTTCCAAAACTCAATGAAAAAGAAGCAGAAAACCTGAACAGGCCAATAACAGTAGATGAAATTGAAGAAGTAATAAAAAAAACTCCCATCACAAAAAAGCCCTGGACCAGATGGTTTCACAGGAGAATTCTACAAAGCTTTTAAGGAAGAACTAACCCCGATTCTTCACAGACTATTTCAAAAAATCCAAAAGGAGGGAAAACTCCTCAACTCTTTTTATGAAGCCAGCATCATCCTAATTCCAAAACCAGATAGAGACACAACAAAGAAAGAAAACTTCAGGCCAATCTCACTGATGAACATAGACGCTACAATCCTCAATAAAATATTGGCTCCAGCAATACATCAAAAAGATCATACACCATGACCAAGTGGGATTCATCACAGGGATGCAAGGATGGTTCAATATTTGTAAATGAGTAAATATAATACATCACATAAATAAAAGCAAAGACAAAAACCACAGGATCATATCAACAGATGTGGAAAAAGCTTTGGATAAGGCACAACACCCATTTATGATAAAGGTCCTCAGCAAAGTGGGAATAGAGGGAGCATTCCTCAATATAATAAAGGCCATATATGAAAAACCTACATTCAACATCATACTCAATGGACAAAAACTAAAAGCTTTTCCACTAAGATTGGGAAGAAGACAAGGTTTTCCACTTCTATTCAATATAGTATTGGAAGTTCTAGCCACAGCAATCAGACAAGAAAAGGAAATAAAAGGCATCCACATCGGAAAGGAGGAAACAAAACTGGCATTGTTTGCAGATGACATGATAGTGTACATGGAAAATCCTATAGACTCTACGAAAAAACTGCTTGAACTAATAAATTAATTTGGCAAAACAGTGGGTTACAGAGTCCATATCCAGAAATCAAAGGCCTTTTTGTATATTAACAATGAAACAGCAGAGGCACAAATCAAGAAAAAATCCCATTCGATATAGCAAAAACAAAAATAAAATATCTGGGAATAAACCTAACCAAGGAGGTTAAAGACCTGTATGCAGAAAACTACACAACACTGAAGAAAGAAATCAAGGAGGACACAAACAAATGGAAACATATACCATGTTCATGGGTTGGAAGAATTAACATCATCAAAATGTCCATAGTACCCAAAGCAATTTACAGATTCAATGCAATACCTATTAAAGTACCAATGGCATATTTCACAGACATAGAACAAACACTTCCAAAATTTATATGGAACCACAAAAGACCACGAATAGCAGCTGCAATTGTGAGAAAGAAGAACAAAGTAGGAGGGATCACAATACCTGATATCAAACTGTATTACAAGGCCACTGTAATCAAAACAGCCTGGTACTGGCATAAAAACAGGCACATAGACCAATGGAATAGAACAGAGAGCCCAGAAATAAACCCAACCCTCTACAGTCAATTAATATTCGACAAAGGGGGCAGTAACATAAAATGGAGTAAAGATAGCCTCTTCAACAAATGGTGTTGGGAGAACTGGACAGCTACATGCAAAAAAATGAAACTCGAGCACCAACTTACACCATACACCAAAATAAATTCAAGGTGGATAAAAGACTTAAATATAAGCCGGGAAACCATTAAAGCCCTAGAGGAGAGCATTGGCAGGAAAATCTCAGATATTCCACGCAGCAATATTTTTACTGATACATCCCCTAGAACAAGGGACATAACGGGAAGAATAAACAAATGGGATCTCATCAAACTTAAAAGCTTCTGCATGGCCAAGTAAAACAGTATCAAGATAAAAAGAGAAGCAACAGTTTGGGAAAACATATTTGCCAATGACACCTCAGACAAAGGTTTAATCTCCAAAATATACAAAGAACTCACATGACTCTACTCAAAGAAGATGAGCAACCCAATTTAAAAATGGTCAAAGGACTTGAACAGAGAATTCACCAAGGAGGACATACAGAGGATCCATAGACACATGAAAAGATGCTCCATATCACTAGCTATCAGAGAGATGCAAATCAAAACCACAATGAGATACCACTTAACACCAGTCAGAATGGCTACCATAAACAAAGAAACAAACAACAAGTGTTGGAGAGGTTGTGGGGAAAAGGGGACTCTAGTTCATTGTTGGTGGGATTGCAGACTGGTACAACCACTATGGAAAGCAGTATGAACTCTTCTAAGAAAACTAAAAATGGACTTGCCTTTTCACCCAGCAAGTCCAGTGCTAGGAGTATATCCTAAGAACCCTGAAACACCAATCCAAAAGAACCTATATACCCCAATGTTCATGGCAGCACAATTTACGATAGCCAAGAGTTGGAAGCAACCTAAATGCCCATCGTTCAGTGACTGGATCAAAAAACTATGGTACATTTACACAATGGAATTCTATGCTGCAGAAAGGAAGAAGGAGCTCCTACCCTTTGCAACATCATGGATGGAACTGAAAAGCAGTATGCTGAGCGAAATAAGCCAGGTGGTGAAAGACAAATACCATATGATATCACCTTTAACAGGAATCTAGAAAAGAAGAAAGCAAGCAAAATGTAACCAAAGACACTGAAATACAGAATGTGCTGACCGAGTCCAGAAGGGAGAGGGGAGAGAATCACAGGGGAAAAGGGGAAGGACTCACATGAACAAGTATAAAGGACACATGGATAATAACTCAGGTGGAGGGCAGAGATGGGAGGGAGGTGGGTAGCACTGGGGGGGGCAGGAATAGGAATACAAGAAAGAAAACTGTACTTGAAGAAGAGTTAAATTAAAAAAATAATAATAAAAAGAAAATTGAAAGATAGTTTGTTTTCATTTTTGGTAATTGTGCCTTTTTTAACATTTGATATATGACACAATTTCTTTTTTTCTCTTTAACTTTTACCATTTAGCTAGCCTCAAGCTTATCTCTATCTTACCCTGACCTATTTGACCTGGCTTGGAATAGAATTCATAAGGCTGACTGGTATGGCCCCTTAACCATAATCACAATTGGTATAAACTGGTGTGGATGGGATTGTTTTGCCTGTACGAAACCAAAAGCTCCTCTTGTCTCAGAGTAGGGTTTCTGAGTCTCAGCATTACTGACATTTTGGACTATATAAGTCTTTATTTTGGAGAGCTGTACTTTGTATTGTAGGATGTTTAGTGCAATCCCTGCCACCTGCTCACTGCCAGGAGCAATGTGCCCTCTTTCGCTCCCCATTGTGACAATCAAAACCATCTCCAGACATTGTCCAGTTGGGGAAAAAATTGCTCCCCTTTAAGAATCAATGGTTTAAAGAATCCTCAAGTAACACATCTGTTCAAGGCAGACATCAGGTTTTATTCACTCCATTAGTAGTATGAGATCCTCCTACTGTGGAACAAGTCTCTAAAACACCCCTAGGTTTGATTAGTTTCTACTAGAACACTTCACCTGGGACCAGATGGTTTGGGGGCCTGCTTTGTCCCAGATGGAATTCCCTGAAGAGGTATCCTGAGGTATGAAAAATAAATGAACTAAAAGGTTTTGTTGCGGCTCTGTTTGGAGGGATGGGGAAAGAGAGTGGAGAATGTGAACGCTTGATACATGGTAGTGGTCTTCCTTGCTTCTTGTGTATGCTTCCAGATCATTGTCTGCCTCTCTTCCCTAAAATCTACAACTCTTTTGAAAGTCGAAGATAGGTTCTTAGACTTATTACCTGTTTTCTCACCTTTTTCTAGTTTTCTGCAGACTTCTGAGTTATTTCCTCTCATTATTGGTTTCCTCTGTCTCTGCATTACTACCTCTTTCAACAGCCTGTCCTCTTGATTGACGCAGATCATCACTGACCTCTAGAAACATTGTATTTGCTTGATTTTAGGAAACCATGTTCTCTGAGTTCTTCTAATATCTCACAGTCTTCCCAGCTAGATTTTCCTCAGCTTCCTGACTTCCAAAATTAGGATTATTCCCTGGCTAGTCTTGAGCCTTCTTTTCTATCTCCATCTACAGTCCTGGATGACTACATTTGGACTCAGAGTTTTAAATACCATCTAAATGCTGACAAATTACAGTGTTTACTGTGTCCTAACCACCACTTTAAGTGCTTTACAGATATAAACTCATTACTTCTTATAACAACCCTTAATATAGGTTCTGTTCAAGTTGTAGGTCCTATACCTAGCTAGTGAGTGTTTCTGAGTGTAGGGTCTACCAGTCACCTACATCAGAAGTACCCAGGGTGCTAGTTGAGTACCTACCTTACAGGGCTGATGCAGTAATAAAATGAAATAATCCATGCAAAGCACTTGGCACTGTACTTGAATAATAGTAAATACTCAGTATTGTTTTTCTTATCATAATTGCCCAGAATATACTGTTAAGTGAAAAGGAAAGATGTAAATATTAGGTATATTTTTATTATATATTTTTTCAATTAAAAATAGATGCTAATATTGACCAGTGGTTTTCAAACTTTTTGATCTCAGAACCCATTTAAAATTACTAAGGACTCACCCTGGCCAGGTAGCTCAGCTGGTTAAAGCATTGTCCCAATACATCAAGGTTACGGGTTCAATCCCCAGTCAGGGCACATACAAGAATCAACCAATGAATGCATAAATAAATAGAACAGCAAGTTAATATCTCTTTCTCTCTTTCTCAGTGTCTCTTGTCCTTCCTTTCTCTCTAAAAATCAGTAAATAAAAAATTAAAACATTATAAAATTAAGGACACCAAAACTTTTGTATTTGTGGGTTTGTCTATTGATATTTATCACTTTATCTAACTACACAGATAGTTATGTGTATCATTTTTCAACTGAAACAAAAGTTTTAAAAATATTTATTTTAAAATAACAATTAGAAATATGTTACATGTTAACACAAATAACATTTTTATTGAAAGCAACTTTTTCAAGCAGAAAAATTTATGAGGAGTGATATTGTTTTGTCCCTTTGGCAAGTCTTTTTAGTGTCCAGCTGACTTGAAGACAACTGGAATTGCATATCTGCTCTGCATTTAGTCTAGTGTGGTATCAGCCAACATGTGGCCTATGGGAGTGCCTTTGTGTATACTCATGACAGGAGGAGAGTGCAAAAGTAAAAAAAAAAATTATGCAAATAGTTTTGACCTAAGGATTCCCTGAGAAGGTGCTAAGAATCTTCCTGACTGTACTTTTGAGAGTCACTGTATAAACATAAGAAAAAACCTTGACATTAGAGAAAATAGCAGTAAGATTATAGCTGTCTTTCTACTTTATGAATTTATGTAACATTAAATTATTAAAATTAGCATGTTATTTTTATTTTATCACGATAAAAATAAAACTTAAAAGTAATGACTGGAGACCACTTTCAAAAAAAGCGAAATAGTGGATATAAAAAGGTTAAAAATGGGGTAGACACAGGAAGGTGCAGATAGCAAAGAAAAAAAATCCACCTGTCTAAAGTTTTAGCTTAATACCAACCTGTGATATGTATTCATTTCCTAGGGCTGCAATAAGAAAGTACCACAAACCAGGTGGCTTAAATAACAGAAAGTTGTCCTCTCACAATTCTGCAGACCAACAGTGCAAAATCCAGATGTGAGCAGGCATACTTTTCCTGAAGGCTCTAGAAAAGAATCTTTTCTTGCTGTTAATCTTTGGCATTCCTTGACCTGTAGGTGCATTACTCCAGTCCCTGCCTCTGTCTTCATATGGTGTTCTCCCTGTGTATCTGTATCTTGGTGTCCAAGTTTTCATAAAAACACCAGTCCTATTGGATTTAAGACCTCATCTTAACTTGATTATATCCACAGGGCTCTCTGTTTCCAAATAAGGTCACATTCATAGACACCAACACTTAGGACATCAGTGTATCTTTTTAGAGGAAATAATTCAACCTACAACACCAGATCCTATATAAAATTAAAATAGATACCCTGTAGATACTTTCATTCTTTCTAAAACTTCACTACCTATATCAGGCATGTTCTGTGTGCCTTTGGCATGTTCTGTGTGCCTTTGACCATGTCAAAACCATGCTCAGCCTAGCTGGTTTTGAAAGATAATAACTGTTAACCATCCTTCTTGTGTTCTTCCTTATGACTTGTAAAAAACAGCCTGGTAAAACTGCAGTTACCTCATTCTTAGGCTTGGGTCTTTCCTATGTTTTCAATATCTTCCCTAGTTTAGAACTAGAGGGTTTTCGGTTTTTGTCATCTGTAAGTTACATAGTATTACCAAGTGCCAAGCACTTTATTGAAAAGTTTCCACAGACTGTTTCATTTAATTCACACATGCCATGGGTGTCCTATTAGATTATAGAAATAATTTATACTCACTGTAACAAATCAAAGAAGAAGGAAGTTAATGATAATCCTCTCCACTCCTACCATGCTTTCTCACTGAAGTAACCAACACTTATAGTAGAACATATATTTTTCTACACCCTTTTCTTTGCTCCTACAAATATATACCTGATCATGTACAGGTATATACAGGATTTTGAAGAGTTGATTTGTATCTTACCCAACTTTCCATATGAAAACTAAGCTTTCATGGGGATGTTTAATATCTAAGCATCTTCTGTAGGGCTCCCTCACTAAAGAAAACATAAATTTTGAAATAATGTAGTACCATTTCTTCTCACCTCTTTTTTCACAATTATTCTTCAGTTTTTATCTTAAAATCATTTACTCATGTGATCCCTTCATTAAGGAGAGATTAGAGGTAAGTGAACAGAGAGAGACAGGATTTTTGAGCTGGATTTTAAAAGCATACAAAAGGATCATTGAATCTCAGCCAGGTGGTTCATTTGGTTGGAGTGTCATCATGTATCCCAAAAGGTGGCAGCTCAGTCCCTGGTCAGGGCACATACCTTAATTGAGGGTTTGATCCTTGATTGGGACATTTGAGAAGAACCCTAGATTGGGTGTTTCTTACATCTCCCCCCCGCCCCGCCTTCCACCACCTTAAACATATCCTAGGGTGAGGATTTTTAAAAAAAGGATAATTGAAGTTCACTAGATTTTGAGCTTCTAGAGTGCTGGTATGATTTTTTTCTTATTTTGTCCCCTCTACTCCCCAGTCCACTACACAATACTTGTAGATAAACATAGTCAAAAAAATTGAATTGGTGAGTCAGAGCTATGGTATACAAATTCCCAATTATAACTTTGTATTTGTAACCTGTACCTGGTTTCTTGTTAATTATAGCGCTTCTTTGTAACTGTTTAATTATATTGATTTTCTACCTTCATTAGAAGTGGTAACATTTATTTTTAAATAATGTAAAGTAAATTAGTTCCATTTAGAAAATTATAGTTGTTCATGATATATCCCTATTAGGTCATTAGAGATATCCTTGGGTGTTAGCAATTGACCTTTGGGAATTAGTTGAGTATTAATAGTAAGAGGATGCCTTTTAAATGATTTTTGAAGAAGAGCACTTCTAAAAAACAGCATGCATTAGGAAATACACATCACAGGGATTAATCCAAACCTTTGGAGCATTCAGGACTGTTGATTTGCATTTTTGCCTACTTACGTTCATAGAAAAAAATGGCCTCATAAGATTTCTAAAAGAGAACTATTATTACCTCCCCAAATTGTTTTTAAGATTCATTTTAGGAAGTATTCTGCAAGAGAAATATTTTGCTCTTACTACTCAGGTAAAGATTTTAAGGAGGAAAATTCTAAATGAATATTTGGGGATTAATTTCTATTCTCTTTAATGTCTTTTTTTATCATTGTTGAATTCAGTAATTTTGTTCCTTTTCTTTCCTTATTCATTACACAGGTCACATTATTTTCCTCTTATTCAATATTTATTTTTTTCCTTTTGAAATTGTCACAGATTGTTATGGATAATTTGGTTGATGAATTGATTTAGAAGATGTTAAGCTTGATTATTGAAGGAAGTAAAGAACCATTATTTGGGTTGGGGGATGGGAAGAGTCATATTTTAATATTTTCAGGCAACCAAGAATTGCTTGGACACTGTTAATACTTTTAAGCTTTTAAGATAACCAGATGTGTTATTGAACTAAAGAGAGAGTATACAGTAAATTATGTTAATTCCTAGTAAGTGTTTCTGAAGTGATTGTTGGCAAGTTTTTAATTCTGTATTTGCTATACTTACAAATAAAGAAAAAGGACACCTTGAAAACAAGTACTATAAATAACTCTCACTGATCTTCAAAGTTAGACTTTATCTGAGCACTTGCTTTCCTTTTTATCTTAATCTGCTTTTCTGGGTTTGCCTGGTAGGTTAAGTTGACTTAGTAAATTATTTGCAAATAGTGATTTATATAGAAAGGAAAAATATTTAATAAGAAAAATAACAGATTTGTTAATCATTGATTTATCTTGTTGCATCAGTGGCAATGAAACAGGTTTTTAATCAGCATTTTACTCTGTATTTATTATATAAAGTGAAGAGCAGGTGGAAAATAATCCCTGGTGTGGTTGAGTTTTAGGTAGAAATAGTGTTATTTTATTTACCATTATGTATTATATTTACATGGAAATACTGCCCTGGCTGGTGTACCTCAGTGGACTGAGCATGGGCCTGTGAACCACACAATTGCAGTTCAATTCCCAGTCGGGGCACATACCTGGGTTGCAGGCCAGTTCCCAGCAGGGGACTCACGAGAGGCAACCATACATTGGTATTTCTCTCCTCTCCTTTCCTTCCTCTCTAAAGATAAATAAATAAAATATTTTTTTAAAAAGAAGTGTTACTCATGGCATAAAAAATACACACTTGATAACCTACACTGTCACTATTGGGGGTTTTCATATTCCAGGTCCACATTTTTCAATGTGGTGCTTAAGGTCCACTACTGAGTAGTCTATGGGGCTGGCCTTATGAGCAGTTCTAAACAGATACCTTTTGTCTGGGAGATTGATTTAGCTTCTCCAAACTTTTGTTCTGACCTCCCTTGTCCAGTATTGATCTTTGGCCTCTGCTTCCCAACTATGTGTTCAGGCAGTCCTCTTAAAATTCCTGTTCTGCATTTCATCTTGCTAGGACTCCCTCCTGGTTTTATGCCATGGCTCCAGTGATGATCACTGTTTCTCTAGTTTCATATCTCTCTTTCATATCTCTCTCACCTGCCTGCACTGGCAGCATTTTGGTCTTGCTATATCCGCATTGCACTAAACCATCCAGTCATTCATCCATTTACTCATTCAGTGAAAACATACTGAACGAACTTCCATTCCACTCGAGTGCCTGTTCCCAGTGACTGGTATAACCAGTGAACAAAACATAGACTCCTGATCCTGTGCATTTTCCATTCTAGTGAGGAAAGGAGACAAAAAGTAATAAATGTAATCAGGTATTCTTATATTAGAAATTGGTAAGTGCAATAAAAATGATAAAGTAGAATAAGATAAAGAGGATTAGGAAAGCCAGTGGGCAGAGTAAGGAGGCCATAGAAATCACAGTTTTATTAGGATGGTCAGGTACTTGTGATAGAGAACGTCACATTTTACCAAAGACTGAAGGAGTTGTGGAAGTTAGTCATGTGAAATATGCACACAGGCCTTGAGGCAAGAGTATTCCCGGTGTACTCAGGTAACAGCAAAAGAGTCCAGGTGGATGAAACAGTAATCCCAGGGGAGGAAAGGGGGCGGGGAGTTAAAGATCATGCAGGATTTATGGGCTGTAGTAGCGCCTTCAGCTTTTACTCGGGATGAAACAGGGAACCTTGGAAGTATTTGAGCAGAGATGTGAAATGACTAGCATTCATTTTTACAGGCTGCTGTGAGGCAAGGGAGAAGGGGGGTGTCAACCAGAAGGCTCTTATATTAATTTTGGTGGGAGACAATGGTGGCTTAGGCCAGAGTTGTAACAAAGGAGGTGGTGAGTGGACAGATTCTAGATGTATTTTGAAGGTAAGACCAATGGAATTTGCTCATCCTTGAGAAGTCAAGGATGGTTCCAAGGATTTTTTCTTGGAATGAGAGGAGTTTCTATTAGCTAAAATGTGGAAACCTGCATATGCAACAGTTTTTTCCAGGGGGTGGGGAAGGTTCGTAGTTCAGTTTTGAACACGCTGCATTTGAGAAAGTACATGTGCATTTTTATCTTTAATAATGGCTTCTTGACATTTTTGTGGACCATAACAAAATTTTGCCTTGTTTAGGTGACGAAGCCATTAAGAGAAAGTAATGGGAACCTGTATTTAATAGAATCTCTTCTAAGTATAGTTGGCGAGGAACTTCTGTTAGAGTACCATTCATTTTTAAAATGCCAGGAAGATAAAACTTAGTTGATTTCAGAGAAATCATGACCATGACAGTTTTGCAAAATAGATGATGCAGTGACGTGTGTGTATAATTTACCTGTCTATCAGTTTTCTCTTTTTCTTACTGTTTTCACTTAGTACTATTTTTCAGGCCTGTTGATTTTGCTCTGTGTATCTTTAGTATTTAACTTCTAGTTTTTAACTTGTGCATAGTATTTCATATTATACTCTTTATCTTACTTAACCTGCCCCTCACTGAAGGACCCCCAGGCTGCCTCCCACTTCCCATTATTCCAGCAGTGCTGCAGTTTTATATATATAAAACTTGTTATTTCTAAATTTAAAAAGTACTATTATTTTTTTCTCTTTTCATTTTATATTCTATGTATTTGCACTTAAAAAATATTTTATTTTTTTTTAAAGAAAGGGAAAGAGAGGGAGAAAGAAAGGGAGAGAAACATCAAGTGTAAGATACATTGATCGGTTGCCTCTCACACACCTCTTAACTGGAGATCTGGCCCACAACCCAGGCAGGCATGTGCTCTGAGGGGGAATTGAACCAGTGATCTTTTGGTTCACAGGCTGTTGCTCAATCTGCTGAGCCACACCAGCCAGGGCTATCTGCCCTTTTTTAAAACTTTTATATTCTCCGATTAGTCTTGCCTGAGGTATGTCTATTTTATTAGTCTTTTCAAGATAACTAAGATTTGGTTTTGCTCATTTTCTTAACATTTTTTCCAGTCTTTTTTGCCCATATTGTACTATTTTTTCTTCTTCTCTTCCTCCATTCTCCATTGCCTTTTTTTTTTACAGATTTCTTAAGTTGAACACTTAGCACCATTTGATTCTAAGTATCTCTCTAAAGAGATAATTTTATAATTATCTCTTTATATAATCTCTTTATAATTGTATCTTATCCTATATATTATATTTTTAGCCCCTTGTCATTGATTTATAATTTTTTATATCATGCTTAGAAAACATAGATCATATGATATTGGTTTGGAGAGGATTTATGGAGGCTTACTTTGAGGCCTAGTACATGGTTAGTTTTCATAAAAGTTATATCTGTTTTGCAAGTAATATGGTCCCTCTTGATTATTAAAGTTTATACATGTTTACTAGTTGGATCTTATTAACCACATTGTTCAAATTTTCTGTATTCTAAGCTTATTTTGTTTGCTTGTTCTTTCAGTTTCTGAGAGGGATATGATAGAATATTCATTTCCAGTTGTCTATTTACCTGTTTTTTATGTTGCACTAATTATTGCTTCATATATTTTGAGGCTGTATTGTTAGATGTGTTTATGTTGATGATTATTCTGATGACATATAATTAAGAGTATATAATGCCCTTTCTTTGTCTCATATTTTTCTGCCTTGATTTCCTTTGTAACTTGTAGTAATAAGATGAGCTACTCTAGCTTATTTAGATTTGTATTTGCCTAATATATTTATTTCCAGATTTTATAATCAGGTTTTCTACAACTTTGTGATGGACTGATTGGATCTGTAAAATTTTTGCTGAATATTGTCTTTATGCAAATTTGAGAGCTTTGTAATTTTGGTTAATATATTTTACTATTTGTGTTTATTGTCATTATTATTCTGTTTAGTCATTTTTGTTCTCTTTCATGTTTTGCATCAATTATACTTTCCTTCTTTCTCCCCTTCCATTGAATAAACCTCCTGATTCAACATTATAAGTTATAATTTTTTTCTTCTTTTGGTCCCTACTTACTAAGATTCATACTTATATTTCCCATATTTTTCAGACTATAAGATGCACCCCTCCCCACCTGGCCAAAATTTGGAAAGATAATGATTGTTGATGCTGCTGTTGGATTCTGTTTACATTTACATTGGTGAAATATTGTTATTTATGTTATTAAATAATTTACCACATTTTTTGCTTCAAATTTTTTTTCCTATTTTCCTCTAAAACCTAGGTGCATCTTATGGTCCAAAAAATACGGGCATCTCAATTGATCAATTATTAAACTTACCAATATCTTTTATCTTCTTCCTAAATAATAGTTAATTTACCCCACACCTGCCCTCTGTGTAAACTCACAGCAGCCAGGAAAATTTGTAAGCACCTTTTCCTTCTGTGAGACGTGCAGAAGACTCACAATGTCTAAGTCTCTGCTGCCCTGGCCGATTGATTTGCTTCTATGGCCAGTGAAGCTATTACCATCTATATTGAGCAGATATATTATCACTGAAAACAGACATATTGGCTGACCTGTGCTAGGAACTGAGACCATAAAGCAAGGAAAGCCAGTAATGCACGTGCATATGATAACCAGAGAGGCCAGTGAGTTGGGTCTCTTGGGTTTCCTTTTTAAATAATCTATGTAAAAACACAGTGTACCTCCTGTCTGGGCAATTGTCTGTCTTACTTATTAAGCAGATACTCTGGTAGTCATCCCTCTCTGCATGGGGTTGGGGGCTCTACTTTTGTGACTCAAGAGCCACTGGTGTACAAGGTTACTTTCTAAGAACTGAGTCTCGTTGAGCCCTTTCAATGTACCATAATTTTGAACCATAAGACACACCTAGGTTTTAGAGGAGGAACATAGGAAAAAAAATTTGAGGCAAAAAATGTGGTAAATTATTTAATAACGTAAATAACATAATATTTCACCAATGTAAATGTAACAGAACTCAACAGCAGCATTAACAAGCATTATTCCTCCCAAATTTGGGGGGAGGGTGTGTCTTATAGTCTGAAAAATGCGGGTAGTCTTATTTTCTAGTAGGCACCTTGCTAGACCCTCTCACCAGGAAAATTTTTAGTGTTTAGGTAAAATAAAAGCCGTTACCATTTTTTTCTACTCCCAAATACTATTTGCTTCTCCTTCCACATTCAGTTACTGTGTGCTCTAATGCCTAAATGTACTCAGAGTCTGTTCACCTCTTTTCAACTGCACTGCTGTGATCCCCATTCAGGTCATCATTTGTTGATCTTCAGGCTTTTTCTGTGGCCCTCTAGAGTCCCTTCTGCAGAAAGTAATCAAGTAACTTTTTAAAACTCAGATCAGAATTTGCCACTTTCACATGCCAGTAACTCTGGTGTTCTCATACATCCCTGATTACAGGCAGGGAAATTTATTTAGACCTTTCACTAAAGAATAAGAGTTCATTTTGTGCTGCTGCAACTGATTACATGTTCCTTTTCAAAAGAAAGAAACGTCACTCGTGCCTTGTACAGTTTCTTTTTTTAACCTTGCCTTCTGCTCTTCAGTAATGAAGAGACATTCATATCCAAATGCTCTGGGTTTAATTTAATGTATTCTGGTAAAAACAACCGAAAGTTTCTCAGTCCAATTTGAAAGATTTAAGAGGCATAGTTGAGAGAAGTTGGAGACTGGATAAGTTTTATTTTTATTGTAACTTTCAGATGTTGAGTATTGTGAGAGAAAGAGAGAGAGAGCGAGAGCAGTAAAGAGAAGTCAGTCATAGATGACTTCTGGATTTCTTGCTTGGGAGCTAGGGAGATAATGGTATTATTATAGGGTTTGAGATTGTAATGTAACTAGCTGGTTTGGGTGGGGGTGGGTAATCCAGGAGGAATTATTTCAATTTTAGATGTGCTACTTTTGCAGTGCCTATGAGTCATCTAAGTGGAAATATACAGTAGGGAGAACTTAAGCTCAGGAGAGAAACCTAGGCTAAAGGAAGTTTTTGTTCAATAACTCTTAACAGCCATTCTACCCACATCCTGTGCTGTTTTCATTACAGGTATATATTTGTCTCCTTTTGTACCACTTGCTGTCATTTCAAAAGTTTTGCAGGAGAGAAAGGAGGTAGACATGTTTGTTCAGTCTTGTTTTGATTTGTAAGTTATTAGCTGAGTTCTTTTATTGCAGTGATGGGGATACATAAGGCTTGTAGAGACACAGGGTAACTGGGGCTGGACTGACTTAGACAACTGCTCTGGAAGGGTATTCATGAGGAGGTAACATTGTCGAGATCTGAAGGTTAAGAGACAGCCAGACATGTGAAGATTAGGAGATGATTTCACAGAGGATGAGCTAATGCAGAGACCCTGAGACTGGAAAGAGTTTGGTAAATAAAGGGAAAGTAGGATTGAGATGAATTTGAAAAGGCGGGCAAGGCAGGAGCTCTGTCATTCTGGACTTTGAAGGAAATAGGAAAGAGTTTACATTTCACTCTAGGTACAGTGGGAACCCATTAAAGTATGTGAAACAGAGGAGGGGTGTAATCTAACATGTTTTTTAAGAGTACTGGGTACATTGTTGAGAATGGAGGGCAAGAATGGCAGTAAGGAGTCCAGGTAACAGCTAAAATAGTAATTCAGGCATGAGCTGATGAGGGTGTGGAATTGGCAGTGGCAGTGGAGAAGTAGATGAATTTGAGACATATTTGGACATAGGATCAACAGGATTTGACTATTGTAAATTCTATTGGCTCCACCTTTAAAACGTATTTAGAATCCTATCATTTCTTACTCTGTCCATGGCCACCCTCTCAATCTAAAGTGTCATTGTCTTACACTTGGGTTGTAATAACCTTCCAACTGGTTTCTCACTTCTACTCTTGTGTCCTTGCATCTACTCTTCACAAAGCAGCTAGAATGAGCCATTTAAAACTTGTCAGACCATGTCTTTCTTTGGCTTAAAACCTTCCAGTGGTCTCTCATCTCACTCAGAATTTAAACTGAAAAAGTGGCCTATAAGGCTCTATATAATCTACCCCTTGTTTCATTTTTTAAAAAAATTATTTAATTATTTTTCAAGTACCGTTTTCTATCTATTACTCCCATCCCAACCCACCCCCCAGGCTCCCCTACTCCCTCCCATTTCCACCCTTCTTAGTTGTTATCCATGTATCCTTTGTATTTGTTCCTCTAAATCCCTCCCCTCTCCCCTCTGGTCACTGTCTCCCTGTTCTCTATTTCAGTGTCTTTGGTTATATTTTGCTTGCTTGTTTGTTTTGTTGTTTAGCTTCCTGTTAAAGGTGAGATCATATAGTATTTGTCCTTCAACACCTGGCTTATTTCACTCAGCATAATGCTTTCCAGTTCCATCCATGCTGTTGCAAAAGGTTGGAGCTCCGTCTTTCTCTCTGCTGCATAGAATTCCATTGTGTATATGTACCATAGTTTGTTGATCCATTCACTTACTGATAGGCACCTAGGTTGTTTCCAACTCTTGGCTATTGTAAATTGTGCTGCTATGAACATTGGGGTGCATATGTTCTTTGGGATTGGTGTTTTAGGGTTCTTAGGATACAATCCCAGCAGTGGAATTGCTGGGTCAAAAGGCAGGTCCAATTTTAGTTTTCTGAGAAAATTCCATACTGTTTTACATAATGGTTGCACCAGTCTGCAATCCCACCAACAGTGGACTAGAGTCCCCTTTTCCCCACACCCTCTCCAACATTTGTTGTTTATTCCTTTGTTTATGATAGCCATTCTCACCGGTGTAAACTGATATCTCATTGTGGTTTTAATTTGCATCTCTCTGATAGCAAGCGATATTGAGCATCTTTTCATGTGTCTCTGGATCCTCTGTATGTCCTTGGAGAAGTGTCTGTTCAAGTCCTTTCCCCATTTTTTAATTGGGTTAGTTGTCTTCTTAGAGTGAAGTCGTGTGAGTTCTTTGTATATTTTAGAGATTAAACCTTTGTCTGAGGTATCATTGGCAAATATGTTTTCCCATAGAGTTGGTTGTCTTTTTATTTTACTGCTGTTTTCTTTAGCCACGCAGAAACTTTTAATTTTGATGAGATCCCATTTGTTTATTCTTTCCTTTATGTCCCTTGCTCTAGGGGACATATCAGCAAAAATGTTGCTGCGTGAAATATCTGAGATTTTCCTGCCAATGTTCTCCTCTAGGACTTTAATGGTGTCATGGCTTATATTTAAGTCTTTTATCCACCTTGAATTTATTTTGGTATATGGTGTAAGTTGGTGCTCAATTTTCATTTTTTTGCAGGTAGCTGTCCAGTTCTCCCAACACTATTTGTCGAGGAGGCTATCTTTACCCCATTTTATGTTACTGCCCCCTTTGTTGAATATTAATTGATTGTAGAGAGTTGGGTTTATTTCTGGGCTCTCTGTTCTGTTCCATTGGTCTGTGTGCCTGTTTTTATGCCAGTACCAGCTGTTTTGATTACAGTGGTCTTGTAATACAGTTTGATATCAGGTATTGTAATCCCTCCTACTTTGTTCTTCTTTCTCACAATTGCAGCTGCTATTCGTGGTCTTTTGTGGTTCCATATAAATTTTGGAAGTGTTTGTTCTATGTCTGTGAAATATGCCATTGGTACTTTAATAAGTATTGCATTGAATCTGTAAATTGCTTTGGGTACTATGGACATTTTGATGATGTTAATTCTTCCAATCCATGAACACGGTATATGTTTCCATTTGTTTGTGTCTTCCTTGATTTCTTTCTTCAGTGTTGTGTAGTTTTCTGCATACAGGTCTTTAACCTCCTTGGTTAGATTTATTCCCAGATATTTTATTTTTGTTTTTGCTATATCGAATGGGATTTTTTTCGTGAGTTGTGCCTCTGCTGTTTCATTGTTGGTATACAAAATGCCTTTGATTTCTGGATATTGACTTTGTAACCCGCTGTTTTGCCAAATTAATTTATTAGTTCAAGCAGTTTTTTTGGTAGAGTCTATAGGATTTTCCATGTACACTATCATGTCATCTGCAAACAATGCCAGTTTTGTTTCCTCCTTTCCGATTTAGATGCCTTTTATTTCCTTTTCTTGTCTAATCGGTGAGGCTAAAACTTACAATATTGTATTGAATAGAAGTGGTGAAAGTGGACAACCTTGTCTTGTTCCTGACCTTAGTGGAAAAGCTTTTAGTTTTTGCCCATTGAGTATGATGTTGGTTATAGGTCTTTCACATATGGCCTTTATTATGTTGAGGAATGCTCCCTCTATTCCCACTTTGCTGAGTACCTTTATCATAAATGGGTGTTGTACCTTATCAAAAGCTTTTCCCGCCTCTATTGATATGATTGTGTGGTTTGTCTTTGCTTTTGTTTATGTGATGCATTACATTTACTGATTTGCGGATATCGAACCATCTTTGCATGCCTGGGATGAATCCCACTTGGTCGTGGTGTATGATCTTTTTGATGTATTGCTGGATGCAATTAGCCAATATTTTATTGAGGATTGTAGCATCTATGTTCATCAGCGAGATTGGCCTGAAGTTTTCTTTCTTTCTTGTGTCTCATCTGGTTTTGGAATTAGGATGATGCTGGCTTCATAAAAAGAGTTTGGGAGTTTTCCCTCCTTTTGGATTTTTTAGAATAGTCTGTGAAGAATAAGTGTTAGCTCTTCCTTAAAAGCTTTGTAGAATTCTCCTGTGAAACATCTGGTCTAGGGCTTTTGTGTGACAGGAGTTTTTTGATTACTGCTTCAATTTTATCTGCTGTTATTGGCCTGTTCAGGTTTTCTGTTTCTTTTTCATTGAGTTTTGGAAGAGTATATATTTCTAGAAATCTGTCCATTTCACCTAGGTTTTTAAATTTCTTGGCATATAGTTCTTCATAGTACTGCCTTACAGTTCCTTCTATTTGTGTGGTATCAGTTGTAATCTCTCCTCTTTCATTTCTGATTGTGTTTATTTGTGTCCTCTCTCTTCTTTTCTTGATGAGCCTACTTAAAGGCTTGTCTATTTTGTTTATCTTCTCAAAAAACCAACTCCTGTATTCATTGATCCTTAGAATTGTGCTTTTAGTCTCTATGTCATTTAAGTCTTCTTTGATCTTGGTTATTTCCTTCCTTCTACTTACTCTGGGCTGTCCTTGTTGTTCCTCGAGTTCTTGCAGGCGTAGGGTTAAGTTGTTTGTTTGAAATGTTTCTATCTTCTTTAGGTAAGCCTGTATTCTAACCCTTGTTTCTGCTATGTGTTCATTGTGCTCCAGCCATACTGGTCTTGCTGTTTGTTGAACCTGTCAAACTCACTCCCACCCCAGGGTCTTTGCACTTGCTGGAACCATTCTATAAATCTTCCTCTTCTAGAGATTCTGATGACATGCTCCCTCAACTACTTCAGTTTCTGCTTAAATGTTTTCTTTGAATCTTTACAATATGTCCCTATCCCACCTTCACTGACTGCTCTATTTAAGATTGCATCTGCCTGCCACACCAGCATCCCCTAACATTGTTCTCTGCATTATTTATTCTCCTTAGAATGAATCACCATTTGATAGTCTGTTTATTTACTGATCTACTTGTTTTCTCTCTCTCTTCACTAGAATGACACTTTCAGGTGGGAAAGCATTTTTTTATTTGTTTACTACTTTATCCCAAGAGAACAGTATTGGGCACATAGTAGCTTCTCAATAACCAATTGAAAAATTAATTACTGAATAGTTTGACTGTGAAAAAAAGAAATTATATAATCAAGGAAACCTAGAAGTCCACAGGTTTCTATCCTGAGCAGCTTGGTGATGGTCATACCATTTATGCAAAAGAGGACAAGAAGAGGAACAGATTATTGTTGTAAAGCAGGGATGCTGTTTTGGCCATTGTGTTTGAGATGCCTATTTTATCTCTAGGTGGAGATTTCATAAAGACAATTGGGTATGTGTCTGGAACTCAGGGGTGAGGAGTTTGGGAGTTATCTGTATATATGTAGGATATAAAGCTATGGCAAGGGAACATGGATCAGACTGAAAGTGACCAGAGGGTGGAAGGAGGAGGAGGGAATGGTGAAAAGAAGCAGATGGTACAAGTCAAAGAGCATGTGTGAATGACCTATGGATATGGACAATGTGGTATAGGAATTGACTGTGGGAGCAGGGTGTGGGATGGGCAGAGGAGGGCAAAGGGGGAAAATTGAATAACTTTAATAAGATAACAATAAAAAGGGTTAAAAATTAAGTGATAAATCAAAAAATACATATAGTTATGGTATTGAGATCATGTATGTGGAGATGTAGATATGGAATAAAAAAGTTAAAAAGTGAACCCCAATGGTCTCCAACATTGACAGGCTGGGTAGAGGACAAACATCTAGTGACTTTTGAGAAGGAACACTTGGAAAGCTTGGAGGACCACCAGAAGAGTGTGATATCATGGAAGCTAAAAGAAGAAAACAGTTTAACAATAATGGCAGTGGCCTGGGAAAGATAAAGACAAAAAATGAGTGGAGAAGATAAGACAATCATGGTCTTAGTGAAGTTAAAGAGGAAGTTTAGTGTGAATAATGGTGTTACAAACTGAAGATTAGTATATGATGGTCAGAGAGTTGTATATTTTAGATGGAACATGTTTAGATGTCAAGGTTCAGGTTTTGGCTATGGCCTTGGGTTACTTAAGTGTAGCAGAGGGACAGTGTTTTGCTTTGAAACCGCAAAGCAATCAAGAGCATAGGATATTAGATTGGATGTTTACATAGACTATGATCATCTATGTAAGGGCAGCCCTTGAGGTTAAGAGTAAGAATATGGAGCAGGGTGCCAGAGTTGTCACTGTATGTGGGTCTGTTAATTGGGTAGAAAACATGCTCAAAGGATGGGGACAGATGTCAGAGCATTGTGGCATGAGCTTCGGAGGAGCAGGAACTGCCTTTCAGGGGCTGAACAGTAATGGTTTCAATATGCTTTGGAGAATTGGAAGAAGCGAGCCCTACATCTAGCCTGGTAGGCAAGTTCCATGGGCAAGTTTAAGGGGTACAGCAGAAGCAGTGAACCTCAGGCTTGTATTCTGTGGATAATTTATGGATGTGTCAGGGAATTTGTATATCATAGAGCCCGGTTCTAGGAGAGTACTGTGGAAAGACTGGAGGAGGAAAGAGAATATTGGAATGCAAAGTGATTACAGAGGAGTATCAGGATGAATGTCAAAAGTACTGACCTTCTGCCTGTTGCTATAAAAGGATCTTTTGTAATAATTAACTTTTATAATGACCCTATTGTGAAATGCCTGCCAGGGTGAACATTTCTTAACTGCCCCAGATAGCCAAATGAGTTAATCTCTTGAATAGAGTTATTTACCATAACCCATGTGAATGTGGAAGGTATCTGCCAAATATACTTAGTGGTTTTGGCATAAAATGTCTTTTCTGACAGTAATTGTTGGCTGGTGTGCTTAGCTGTTCATTGGGGCCACTCCCGGGACAGAAGAGTAATGCTCTGTCATCACAGAGGAAAGGTGCTTATTGTCCTATTTTCTGTTACTGGGACTGCTTCTGAGCCATTTGAAATACTCTTCAAATTGTTCACATTTGTTCATAATCTCAGGGCCATGGCACTGTCCTAATTGAAGCTGTTTAAGGTGATAAAGCAAGTGTAATACACAAAGTGTCAACCTTTCAGTTTTGAGGGGGGTATATAAGTCATTCTTTTCCCTGAGTCAGGATGAGGCTGATTTCTTCCCTGGTCCTTCCTCCATTTTCACCCTTGGGGTTCTTGAAGCTTCGGTTTACCATGGAGTTCTGATAGCAGATAAAACAGTGGTGCTATGTTTTGAAATGAGGTAAAGAATTATTACTGAAGAGGGTAAAGGTTGAAGAAGGAAATCTTTGAAGATTTCTAATTTCTGAGTGGTGTTGTGCTTGTTTTGTCTGATTAGGTACATAAACTTAGTAAGGAATTGATTGAATAGCAAATGGAAGAGGAACCTCATTTTATACTGAAATGCAAAGCTTGCCTCATTCACTAAAATTTTTTTAGGAAAATTTCCTTCTCTGGAATGAAATGAGCATAATTTTGAAAAGTAGATGATTGTTTATCTAAGCTTCTAGCCTTTTGATTCTTCCTGCAATATAAAACTGTCATTGAATGATTGACCATTATGCCTACAACTATTAGTTATCTCTTTGGTAGTCAGTGATGGATATATTTACATTATGTGTTCAGTTTAGTGAAGCGAAGTGGTTAACCTGTAATTTAATTGTCCATATAGGTCATATATGGATCATGTTACTTTTCAATAGATGCCGCTTAATATTTTCATTTAGATTAGCCCTGAAAATGATATTTTTTTAAGATTTTATTTATTTATTTTTAGAGAGAGGGGAAAGGAGGGAGAAAGAGAAGGAGAGAAACATCAATGTGTGGTTGCCTCTCATGCAGCCCCCATGAGGGGCCTGGCCCACAACATAAGTATGTGTCCTGACTGGGAATTGAACCAGCGACCCTTTGGTTTGCAGGCTGTCATTCAATCCACTGAGCCACACCAGCCAGGGCACATTTTCTTTTTGTTGTATACTTAAGCCTCCTGGGACTGCATTTTATATAGTTCTCTGTGTAAATGGAACTCTCATGGGCCAATGAGGACTTGGGTAAACAGTTCATTTTTTCCTTTCATGTCCCTTAGTGTCAGTAAAAATCACTGACAAAATAATAACCATACAATGCTGAGTGTCTTTTCTATTTTCTATTTATGCTTTTATTTGAATTATAATTAAATAATGTTAAACTTGCAACTATAACAAAATAGTATCTGCTGTTTGAATAAAATACAGGCCAAATTCTGTAAACTTTAATTAGGCCAAGCTTGCATTGACCTCAGTAGGAATGTGGCTGAGGATCTCTTTTAATTACTTCTTCCTTAAAATATGTAAGAAGTTTCACATTGCTTTTCTCACTCAAGGAACAAGGCATGGATAGCTAAACTAATAGCATGTTTAAATAGATACGAACATAACTTGAAAGGTTTAAATGGTTGTTTTCATCCTATAAGTTAGCTGAGAAAAAGCATACATAATGTAGTTTTAAATTATGTCTGTGGAGTATTTCAGATCCATTGAATTAACTCTCTCTCTTTTTTTTTTTTCAATTTGAGCTCATACATGTTAACCTCAGAAGTGCCTCAAATTCTTCCATTGAAATAAACTTGAACTGACAATAGCCAGATGATGTAAAATTGAAACTGAAATTCTATCCTTTGCCCATCCCATGATCTTCCCCATAGGTATTAGAGGAGACTTAATGTTTTCACTGTATGTGATCTGTAATACTTAGACGAAATGGGGCATATAAATTTCTTATTGCCTGGAGAAAGCAATTACCAGTTTGGAGAAGATAGCTAGCAGTAAACAACAGAACTATGCTAGACAGTGAGCAAATTTAAACATATATTTAGAATGACTTGGCTTATAGAAAACAGGCTGTTATATTTATCATATGCCTTCATTCAAGTGTCTTAATAGAAAGGACAGTTATGTCACCAAGCATTTTATGTGTTATTTTAGAATAAATAAATAAATTGAAATAGGCTGTATTGTACAACTAAAACCAAAAAGGAAACTGGGCACACACAGCAAAACAAACAATAGTACTGTGAAAATGTAATAAACCTATATTACTGTTATTATGTAAAGATAATGAAACCCCCATGTTATGTTTGGGTGCACTGTGAGCTGGGAGTTATCCTTATTTTGCAGACAAAAAAGAGTCAGTTCACCTGGTGCTAAGAAACTCCACGTCCCTGGATGTATCAACTCAGATCCATCTGATTCCAAAGGTGGCGGTGCTCTTGACTTCTGTATGTGCCACTTCTCTAGCCTCCCCCATGCCTTCTCTTTTATTTTTAAGTCAGTGCACCACAGGAATCTTTGAAGTGGTCCTGGAGAGGAAGCAAGAAGGAATTTTATGACAGGAGAGTTTTCTTATTAGGTAGTCATGTCTCAGCCCAATCTTAAAGGAACTCATCTTACAGTCAGTTTAACCCTGAAGATTCCTTCAAGATGAAACAATAGTTTTTATAATTCTTCTCGCCACATCTGTCAGCAAATCTGCTGTCTGTAACTCAGGTGGAGAAGAGTGGCTAAGCTGTGGTTCATCTGAGATTAGCAATTATTATCTTGATATCATTACAGAATTCATGTGCAGTGTATTAAAATCTATAAAATCAAATTACTTTTTGAGGAAATTCTCTAGATGTTGTTTAGTCAGACTTTGACTTACTTTTAAAGACTCTGACAATACTTTGAGGAGCTAAAGAGTCAGAGACCCAAAGGGAAAGAAGTATTTTGTCTCAAAAGGCATTTAGAAAATAGGAAAACAAATCAAAATCTAAGTGATGAAAAATTGAACTCTTCATGACTTGAGGAATTACAAATAAAAAGTACATCTAATGGACATCCTATGTTTGAGGAAGCACTTTAAAATATATATAAGTAAAGAATAATATATTAAAAACAGCCCCACTTCCCACAATTAGTAATAAATAGTAATAAATTTGGAATTAACTAAAATTCTTCTCATCTTTGTTTATCTTCTTTACTGAAAAGAAGTAAAACAGAGACTTCTAGTCAAGATAGAGGCATAGGTAAACATAGCTCACCTCCTTACACAACCACAGCAAAAATTACACATAGACTACAAAACAAATATCACCCAGAATCATGAGAAAATCAAGTTGTACAGAAATCCAACAACCAAAGAATAAAAGAAGCCACTTCCATCCAGATTGGTAGGAAGGGTAGAGACACGGAAGTGTAGGTAGAGACCTGGAGACATGTGGAGAGGCTGAGAGGCATGGAAATATGGAACAAGAAGTTCCACTCCCACATGTAGTGGAGAAAACTCAGGAGGATACCTCGGGAGCGAGGGTTTGCAGCCTCACACCAGACCACCCAGCCCAGGGTTCCAGTGCCAGGAAAGTAAGTCCCCATAACTTCTGGCTGTAAAATCCAGTCAAGATTGGGGAAGTAGAAGAAACTGCAGGGTTCTCAGAAGTCTTCTCTTAAAGGACCCACAACAGACTTAGGACTTATGCAGACTTACTCCTTCAGAGCTTCAACACCAGGACAACAGCTGGAAGGGCATCAGTGGCATATGAGGAGAAATTGAAGTGTCTGAAATTAGGGCAAGTGCTGTAGGACAGTTTCTAACTGGACAAAACTCTGGAGACCAGGCAGAGGCATTGTACTCTTTCTGAGTACTCCCCCACAGAGCCACAAAGCAGTGACAGTATATCAGAGACTCTATCAACCTGGTTCACACAGGTTGCCCCATTTTCAGGCTCCACCCCACCCATTTTACCAGTGAGCTTTTTTCTACAATAGGCCATGTTACTAAGACAGGGAGTCAGAGCAGTTCTACCTAATACAGACACAAACATTGGGAAGCTGCCAAATTGAAGAGACAAAGAAATATGACCCAAATGAAAGAAGAGAACACAATTCCAGAGAAAGAACTAAATGAACCAGAGATATGGTTGAACTCTGCATATGAACCAACCTCTCAGATGCAGAGTTCAAAACACTGGTTATTAGGATGCTCAAGGAACTCATTGACTACCTCAACAGTATAAAAAAGACCCAGGCTAAATGAAGGTTACACTAAGTGAAATAAAGAAAAATTTACAGGAAACCAACAGTACAGTAAATGAAACTGAGAATCAAATCAATGATTTGGAACATAAAGAAGAAAAAAAAATTCAATCAGAAGAGCAAGGAGAAAAATAAATCCAAAACAACAAGGACAGGCTAAGGAGCCTCTGGGAAAACTTCAAATGTACCATCATTCAAATTATAGGGGTGTCAGAAAGAAAAGAGAAATAACAAGAAATTGAGAACTTACCAGGAAAAATAATGCAAGAAAACCTCCCTAATTTGGTGAAGGAAACAAACACAAAAGTCTAGGAAGCACAGAGAGTCCCAAACAAGATGGATGCAAAGAGGCCCACACTAAGGCACATCATAATTAAAGTGCCAAAGGTTAAAGATAAAGAGAGAATCTTAAAAGCAGCAAGATAAAAGCAGAGAGTTACCTACAAAGGAGTTCCCATAAGACTGTCAGCTAATTTCTCGAAAGAAATTTTGCAGGCTAGGAGGGACTGGCAAGAAGTATTCAAAGTGATGAAAAGCAAGGACTTACAACCTAGATCACTCCATCCAGCAAAGCTGTCATTTAGAATGGAAGGGCAGAGAAAGTGCTTCCCAGACAAGGTAAAGCTAAAGGAATTCATCATTATTAAACCATTATTATATGAAATGTTAAAGGGACTTACTTAAGAAAAGGAACATTATGAACATTAAAATAGCAATAAATTCACAACTATCAACAATTGAACCTAAAAAACAAACTAAGCAAGCAGAATAGAAACAGAATCATAGATATGGAGATCATTTTGAAGGGTTAGCAGTTGGGGAGGGGAGGGAGAGAATGAGGGAAAAGATGAAAGGATTACAAAGTACAAATTGGTAGGTACAGAATAGACAGGGGAATGTTAAGAACAGTATGGGAAATGGAGTAGCTGAGGAACTTACATATATGCATGATCCATGGACATGAACTAAGGGGATGGATTGCCAGAGGGAATTGGGGGATACAGTGTGCAGGGGGACAAAGGGGAAAAACTTGGGAAAACTATAATAGCATACTCAATAAAATATATTAAAAAATAGAACAATATAAAGCCATAGCCCCATGCAACCATCACTTATACCCTTTATTTCCCTTGAGGTAAGACCAAATTGGTATTTTCTTTTCTAGAATAAATACCCATAAACAGTTAGTAGAATTGTTTTGTATGCATTTTAACATTTAATGAATTGTATAATATTCTACAGTGTATTTCTCTACAGTATTTTTTTCACTCAAAACTGCTTGATATTTGTCTACATTAAGATTTATGAAGCTGAATTTTCTGCCAAGATGGAGACGCAGGTGGAAACACTGTGCCTCCTCACACAACCAAGTTTAAACGCAACAAAGTTTTAGTAACAAAAATGCAACCAAAACATAGAGAATTTAACTGTACGGAAGTCCAACAACAATGAACCATTCAGACCAGTAAGAGGGGCAGAGTCAGTGGCTGTTGGAGTGGGGCCATGCAGGAAAAAGCAGCCGGACCAACCCAGGAGCGCAGGTGGTGGTTGGCGGATCCCAGGCGTAGGGTAGAAATGGGCAGACCCAGTGGGGGCAAAAGGCGGCTGGCTGAGTGTTGTCACACATTCACACTCAGATCAACCAGGCAAAGGAGTGAGCACAGGCCGCACAGGCTAGGGCCCCAGCAACTGAAATTAAAGCCTAAAAGCACGAATTGGAAAAACCTTGGGGTTGAGGTGCCGGGAGAAGCTCCCAGGCTCACAGAGAGTTTGTTGGAGAGACCCACAGGGTCCTGGAGGGTGCACAGGCCCACACACCCAGGAGCCAGCACCAGGGGGGCCAGGTTTGCTTGCAAGAAGCAGCAGAGGGGACCGAAATCCCACAGAGTGAAGAACAAACATCATTGTTGCTCTCTGACCCCACCCCCACATACAGCATCACAACCCAGTGACTGGGTCACCCTGCCCTGATGAATACCTAAGGCTCCTCCCCTCATGCATAACAGGCGCAAACAGACCAAAAGATTATGGCTCAAGCAGAAGAACAGCTCAAAGCCCTAGAGCCAATACTTCTAAGCAACCAAGAGATAGCCAACCTATCAGATGCACAGTTCAAAACACTGGTGATCAGGATGGTCACAGAACTGGTTGATTTTAGTCACAAATTAGAAGAACAAATGAAGGCTAAACTAATTGAAATGAAAGGAAATACACAGGAAACCAATAGTAATGGAAAGGAAACTGGGACTCAAATCAAGGGAGTGGACCAGAAGGAAGAAAAAAATGACCCAACAGAAAAGAATGAAGAAACAAGAATTCAAAAAAATGAGGAGAGGCTTAGGAACCTCCAGGACATCTTTAAACGTTCCAACATCTGAATTATAGGGGTACCAGAAGGGGAAGAGGAACAGCCATGAGTGGGAAACTTATTTGAACAAATAATAAAGAAGAAGTTCCCCAGTCTGGCAAAGGAAATAGACTTCCAGGAAGTCCAGGAAGCTCAGAGAGTCCCAAAGAAGTTGGACCCAAGAAGGAACACACCAAGGCACATCATAATTACATTAGCCAAGATTAAAATGAAGGAGAGAATCCTGGAAGCAGCAAGAGATAAGGGGACAGTCACCTACAAAGGAGTTCCCATCAGACTGTCAGCTGATTTCTCCAATGAGACCTTACAGGCAAGAAGGGGCTGGAAGGAAGTATTCCAAGTCATGAAATCCCAAGACCTACATCTAAGATTGCTTTATCTAGCAAAACTTCCATTTAGAATGAAAGGGCAGATAAAGTGCTTCTCAGATAAGATCAAATTCAAGGAGTTCATCATCACCAAGCCTTATTATATAAAATGTTAAAGGGACTTATCTAAGAAAAAGAAGATGAAAAATATGAACAGTGAAAGGACAGCAAACTCACAGTTATTACCAATCACACCTAAAACGAAAGCAAACTAAGAGGACAGCTAAATCAGGAGCAGAACCATAGAAATGGAGATCACATGGAGGGTTATCAACAGGGGAGTGGGAGGAGGAGAAGGGGGGAGAAGGTACAGAGAATAAGTGACATAGACAGTAGGTAGAATATAGACAAGGGGAGGGCAAGAATAGTATGGGAGATATAGAATCTAAAGAACTTGTGACACATGGACATAAATAAAAGGGGGACAATGATGGGGGAGGGGGTGTGCAGAGTGGAGGGGAATGAAGGGTGGGAAAATGGGACAACTTTAATGGCATAATCAATAAAATATACTTTTAAAAAGTCTAAAAAAAGATATATGAAGCTTACCTTTGTCCTTTTTTCTGCTAAGTTGCATTTTGTCATAAGCATATACCTCATTGATCTATTCATTGCACTATTTATGACAGTACTCCCCATCTTGTGTTGATATCCCAATATGAGACTCTTCAGAAACCTTTGTGAATGTTCTCAGGAATAGAGGGGGAGAATAAGTGTTGGGTTATAGAGTAGGTCTTTTTCAACTTTTCTGTGGCCTGCCAAACCAAATGTTTATAAGACATGTATGTTTTTCAAATTATTGCTATGAAACTCTTCTTTTAAAAACTTGAAAAAAAACTATTCCTGTTAACAAGGGGTTGGCAAACTAAGGCCTACAGACTAAATCTTGGCTCCAGCCAGTTTTTTCTGTAAATAATTTTTTTTTAAATTCTCATCTGAGGACATTTTTTTTATTGCTTTTAGAGAAAGAGGAGGGGAGAGAGAAAAACATCTATGTGGGAAGGAAGCATCGATTGATTGCCTCCTGAACACGCCCAGACTGGGGATTGTGTGGCTGGACTGGAGAACAAACCTGCAAACTTTTGGTGTATGGGATGACATTCCAACCAATTGAGCCACACCAACCAGGACTGTAAATAATGTTTTCTTGGAACATAGTCTCATTCATTCATTTATGTACAGTTTATGGCTGTTTTCACACTGCAGTGTCAGATTTGAGTAGTTGCAAAAGAGACCATATAGGTGGCAAAGCTGAAAATAATTTACTCTCTGGCTCTTTACAGAAAAAAAATTTTGCTGACCCTTGTAATAATAGTATTACCTACTATAAGTCTGTTGAATTCTTTTTGTTTTGCTTACTACATTAACTAATATTCAGCCATGTAAATAAACAAGATGATTTCAGGATGTGATAGAAGCAATGGAAAATGGTGGTGTGAGTGAGGTGACCACAATAGAGAGGGTGATAGAGAAAGAGTCTGAAAAAGTGTCATATGACTGAGACCCAGAAGATGAAGAAAGCAAGGCTCAGAGAAGGTAAGTAATTTGTACAAAATCGCACAGGTAGTAATTGGCAGGAATAACTCTAAATATAGGGCTCTTTCCTCTGCTGTCTTCATATAGTCTTATATGAAGTGTATGTAAGTGTAGGAGAAACATAAATATGTAAGTGTAGGAGAAACATAAATAAGGTGGTTTAGTTGTCCTGGACTTGGCAGGCCTGAGACTAGAGTTCTAATATGTTGAAGTTTCAATAAGAACTGATGAATGCATTTGAATCATAGTCCCATAACTGACTTTGGCTGAATCACTTACATTTTCAGCCTTCACTGTTTTTTGGTGGAGCAAGGGTGAGAGGGACTGAGTCTGTAAACTGAGGAGGGTGTTTGGATGATCTCCGTGGGCTCTGCTGGCTCTCACTTTCACGATGCTCTGACTTGAGGAGGTGGCATTTGATCTGGGCTTTGGTGGGTGGGGTAATTTTGACAGGCTGCCTTATAAATGAAGGGAAAAGGAATTCTAGGTGGTGAGAATATTTTGAGCAAAAACACAGTGGCTAATAACTAGAGGAAGAATTCTCGGAATGGTGAGTGGTAGTCTAGTCCAAAAAAGGCTAGAATTTTAATCTCGTAGAAGACAGAAGAGGCAAGAAGCATCTGGCACTGAACTGTGGGAGGACCTGAGAATTTTGTCAAGGAGCTGGGAAGTTTTCCCCTTGAATTACAGGACGGGAAACATTCTGGGCCTTTTTTTAAAATCCCTGTTCGGTGACTGGCTTCTCTCTATATGAATAGTTCTAGTGATGGAGACTTCTTTAGATGATCTATTCCATTTTCAGACAGCTATAAGTAAGAAAATTCTTCTTTAGGTCAGAGCTGATGGGTTCTAGCTGTACCTTTTCCAAGGTATAGAGTGTGGAAGGTCATTGGAAGATTTTAAAGGATGAAGGAACAAGTTCAGAGATATGTAATACAAAGGCCTGAGGTAGGCCTGTGGCAGCACACATATAATATGTACCCCAGAGGAAGATAATTTTAAAAAAACATTCCATTTATGACAAATGTATTGAACACCTATGATGGGTCAGCTGGTGACCAAGAATTTATTGATAAGAAAGATGCATGGCTAATGAAATCATCAGCAAATGAAAAAGGAGCCAACTATATAAGAAAACATATTTGCCAATGATACCTCAGACAAGAGTTTGATCTCCAAAATATATAAAGAACTCATATGACTCAACACCAGAAAGACAATTCAATTAAAAAACGGGCAAAGGACCTGTACAGACACTTCTCCAAGGAGGACATACAGAGGGCCCACAGACATATGAAAGAATACTCAGCATCACTTGCTGTCAGAGAGATGCAAAGTAAAACCACAATGAGATACCAGTTCACGCTGGTCAGAATGGCCATCATTAACAAATCAACAACCAACAAGTGCTAGCAAAGGTTGTGGAGAAAAAGGAACCCTAGTACACTATGGGCGGGAATGCAAACTGCTGCAGCCACTGTGGAAAACAGTATGGAATTTCCTCAAAAAGCTAAAAATGGAACTGCCTTTTGACCCAGCTATTCCACTGCTGGGATTATAACCTAAGGGCCCTGAAACACTGATTCAAAAGAATGTATGCAGCACAATGTTCATAGCAGTGTTACTTACAATAACCAAGTGCTGGAAGCAACCTAAGTGCCTATAGTAAATGAATGTATCAAAAAACGATAGTGCATTTACACAATGGAATTCTATGCAGCAGAGAGAAAGAAGGAGCTCCTACGCTTCATGACAGCATGAATGGAACTGGAGAAGAGTATTATGCCAAGTGAAATAAGCCAGGCAGTGAAAGACAAATACCATATGGTGTCATTTATAAATGGAACCTAATGAACAAAACAAACAAAAGAGCAAAATAGAACCAAAGACATGGAAATAAAGAACAAATTGCCAGTGACTAGAAGGGAGCTGGGAGGGAGATAATGGGAAAGGAGAAGAGTCTAGTCAAGAAATATGTATAAAGGACCCATGGACATGAACAACAGGGTGAAGATTGATTGTGGGAGTGGGGGTTGGGTGGGTTGGGGGAGAGCAATAGGAGAAAATTGGGATAACTGTAACTGAACAATAATAAAAAGAATTATTTGCTCAGGAAGTCAAAAAAGAGAAAAAGAATTCCTGTTCTCACACTCTTCCCAGGCTTAGGAGAAAGACCATAGGCCATTGTCACAAGGACTCTGGAAATTTGTAGCAGGAGTATTTAACCTGGCAGATGGAGGCAAGAGGCCAGGAGTCAAAGGGCAGGTTCCCTGGAAGTTGAAAAGCTGGCCAGATAGAGCAAGGAGGCAGAGGGAGAGCACCCAGGGGGGAAGGGAGTGTGGAGATAGAAACACGAGTGAATGTGGTCTGTGTAAGGAACTGCAAGCTGTTTTGTGGTGGGAGCCTGGTGTGTATATAGTAAAGTGACTACAAACAAGGCTGGCACAGTAGACGGACTTGCCAAAGGAGCTGTGTTTGCTATGTTGAGCATTTTATATCTTCAATTTGATGAGAGGTCAATATTCTTATATCTAGTCTTTCCTCCCCAATTTATAGAATGTGCATATACTTCTTTAAAAATATTAGAACATATGGAAAAAATGAAAGAAATAAAACTCACCTTTAATCTTATTAACCAGAAATAACCACTGTTAAAACATTTGGTTCCTTCTTACCAAGTGTATTTCTATACATATATATTAAAAAAAGCATGGTCTAATTGCACAATATAATTTGCATTCTGCTTTTTCTAATGTAATTTTGTATGTCAGCATTTCCCAGGCCATGCCGTTAAAAATTATTTGAGAATTTAACTGCATGTAATAGCCCAAAAGATGACTATATCTCATACTTAAATGCCTCATAATGGGTTAAATTTTAAGTTGCTTGCATTTTTCACTATTATAATGTTTTGATAAGCAGCCTCATTTGTAAATTTGTATTCACATCTGCCCATTTCTTTGGGATGAGTCCAGCTATGTCCATGGTTGCCTTTTAAGCAGGGGCATGATGGACTCCAGTGTATATATGTGAAAACCTGTTATGACAGCAATGTGAAGAGTGATTTGGAAAGAGATGATCCAGCCCTGGCTGGTGTGGCTCAGTGGTTGAGTGCTGGCCTGTGAATCAAAATCGCTGGTTTGATTCCCAGTCAGGGCACATGCCTGGGTTGCAGGCCAGTTTCCAGTAGGGGGCATGTGAGAGGCAACCACACATTGACGTTTCTCTCCCTCTCTTTCTCCCTCTCCTCCCCTCTCTAAAAAATAAATAAATATCTTTTAAAAAAAAAGAAAGAGGTGATCCAGAGGCAAGCAGAGCAGTTTAGACCAAGTATGAGGGCATAAACTGAGGTATTAGTGGTAGGGTCAGAGAAAAGAGGAGATGGTAATGATTCTTGACCATCACGTTTGCTTGTTTATTGTTTGCATAACAGCTTTCTGTGAACCTGGTGAAAGCTATTGGCAATTTTTACATATTCAGTTGTTTAGGGACCTCTAAGGTGGCTGCATTGGGTAGGGTGAAGAGGATGATGGGGTTAATGATTTTCTTCTCCAAGGTTGGAAATACCAAGGGTGAACAGGTTTGGCTGGGGGAGGAGGAATTTATGAGCTTAGTATTAAGTGTGTCAGGTAAAACTGTAAGGGATATAATTTATAAACTGACCTAATATATTCACTTAGGAGGTGATGTGAGGTATTGAGATCCTGGACAGGAAAGTAATCCTATAGATAAGGGTGTTAATGAGAAGAGTTCTTGGGATATAACCAGGAAACAACTTCCTCATAAGGAACAGACAAGTGGGAAAACTGAGAAGGACCTAGGAGATAAGAAAGAAGAAAACCAGAAGAGAAATGGTGTCGAGGAAGAAAAGAAAGACAGAGTTTCAAGGAAAAAGTCATCAAACTTTCAAATATTGCAGAGGTCAAGTATGAAAAGGACTGGACGGTGCCCATGGAGCAATTTAAGTCACCTGTAAATGTGGGACAGGCTGATCCAGAGGAATTGTGGGGCTGGAAGGCAGATTGTAGGTATGTGGTGAAGAGTAAAGAGGGCTGAGGGAGTAGTTAGTGTTCGTGGCTTTTTTTCTGAGACAGGTTGATGTGAAAGGCTAGAGAGGGCAAGGTAATAGCTGGAGTGAGATGGGGCAGCAGAAATATTACTTGTTCTTGTTTATTAAACAAGGAAAGCTAGATTTCCAAATTGTCTTATGACTTCAATTGCCTCCCCAACATTTGCTGTTTACCATGATTCAAATCCTTTAGTTGGTGATTTTTTTGGAGGGGGCATGATGTACTCTGTCCAAGCTTCCAGTGAAAGCACAGCTGCCCTAGCTCCTTGAATCTTCGAATTCTGTTTCAACAAGCCGAGACTCATACATTTGTTCATACAGTCTCACTGGATTTTAATAAGACACCCTCTCAGTTTTTAACCTTTGACATAGTAATATTTAGAATTGCAATTTTAAAAATGCAGAATATGACTTGTGTCCTTGACATTTGACCTTTACCTGAAGAACTGGTCAGAAATGGTAAATGTTTAAATGTTGCAGTTTAGAGAATATCTTTACTGTGTTGCTAAATGCTGAATGAGAGAGAGAGCTTTAATTCTAGCAAGTACTAATTAGGAGGAAAAAATCAAAGGGTGATGTCAACCAGAATCAAAGTATACCAGAACAAGAAATACTTTGATTGGTTACAGAACATCAACAATGTTCTATATAGTCTTATTCACTTCCTTTACTAGCAATAAAAATACCGCATGCTGTCTCTAGGGGGTTCAGTCTTATTGAACACATAATCATTTTGATAGATGTTTTTCGTCGGTAATGTAATACTCTTTGGGGCTGCAGGAAATTATTTTTAGAGCTATGCTAAATGATTTTTGGCTTTAAAAAACAACAACACGACAAATGTTTCTAATGTAAGAAGTGGATTGTCAATGAAGTGTATCCAGTGGTTTCTTGCTTAAGGGTGAATTAGCCTATTTTTGATTATTATTTTTCTCAGCACAATTGCTTTAATGATGTTGATGTCAAAAAGTTATCATTTTTTTTACAGGTTATTGCGTTATAATAGAAAACAGTTATCCGTATAGGAGATTAAGTAGGCAATATATACACATAAATTACACACATATATATAATTTTTCTTTATAAAGAATCAGGTTATCTTTCCTTCTTAAGATGAGATTTATCTTTCTTTCAGATAAAGATTTTACTCTGAAATCTTGCTCCTTATTTCTCTTTGCTTTCCAGTGAATTCAGTATTACATTTTTTTAATATAATTTTTATTTAATTCTTGTTCACATACAGGTTTCTGTCTTATATTCCCAGTATTACATTTTTTAAAAAGCTGCCTAGAACCTTAAGGCCATTCATTCCTTTAATCATTCTTTCACCATTCTTAACTCTCTTGCTCCTTCAGTTTTCATTGAATCTAATGCAATCTGCCCAAGCTCAGCCTAACTCATTTGACATCTTTGCTAGTGGATCTTGACTGCTGTCAGCTGAAACTTGACAATCATGCCAATTGTAGCCTCTCTAAATTCATTATCTCCAATTTCTTAGGCTCTCAAGATGGCCTTGGCATTCCTTAACTCTTTTCCTAAGCAGTTCCCCTCCTTTGTGGCCATTTTGCACTTACACCCCCATCTTCAAACCACCTCCCTGCCACCTCTTCCCTCAGTCTCAGAAATTGATCTTGATTCCTGTTTTGTTGAGGGTACCAGACAGGACTGCTGCACATCCAGTCCTTTTACTGTCACTTCCCAGCACTACCTACATATTTTCTTAATCCATATCACCTTCCTTATTTTCCTGCTTTTTCTCCTTAACTTTGTCACAAGTCTGCTTGAAAGAGTAGCGCAGGGTTGTCAAACTCATTTTCACCAGGGGCCACATCAGCCTCATGGTTGCCTTCAAAGGGTTGAATGTAATTTTAACTCCTTCATAGTTAAGGAGTAGTTACATTTATAGTCCTAAATTATTTCGGCCCTTTCAAGGCAACCAAGAGACTGATGTGGCCTCCAGTGAAAAGGAGTTTGACACCCCTGAGGTAGTGCCTGCCCACTTCCCCTTCTGTTCTCCAGCTTCCATCCAAACTGTTCTTGGTGATTTTGAATTGTTAACACCTGAGAGATAGTTTTCAACCTTCACCTTATTTGGCCTCTATGGTATTTCAAGATTACTGAGCACTACCTGTAAGCATCTTTCTCAGTTTTTATGAAATCCCCTTCCTTTTGGATTTTCTCCCACCTTAGGTTCTCACAAATTCATAGTTGTCATTTTTCCAAAATAGCAGGAAAATGTAAACAGTTCATGATTTACAAAATAATAAGTGATGTGAATACTTATAATTCAGAATTAACTGTACTTCTAAAATTATATTGTGCTTATATTACATAAATATATTGCAATTAAGTATTAGTTATACTTTTTAATGAGAAGTATAGATTACTCATTTCTTGGTTTCTTCTTTCCTAGTTAATGAAGGAGTTCCCCTTGCTGAGCATGTTCAACATCCATGAAAACCTTTTAGAAGCCCTGCTGGAACTACAGGCATATGCTGATGTTCAGGCAGTCTTAGCAAAGTATGATGGTAAGTGTTTGGATATTTTTATCTATTTGAGTGTTCCTCTTTTTGATATACTTTAATGATTAGATTTGAAGGATCATTTTAAATAGCATAGCGCTTTGATAACTATTCTCTTTGAGAATTGTCATCAACAGTTTTATGATAGCATTTATAGAGTCTTGAGATGTAAAGGTTAGTAGGAACCGGAAATGTTGAGTGTCCCATGCCACGTTCTTCCCTTCCCTCTCAGCAGGTTCCTCTCATACTCTCCCTGTCGACAAGTTTTGTGCATGTTCACTTTATTACCTCAGGAATAAAACCCCCTCAAAATCCCTGTAGGCAGTGTGGGTTCTGCTGGGACAGCAGTGACTGTTTGAGCTCCTGCTGTGAACCCCACAAGGGTTGACTGACTACTACCTATTGGTCATATTGATCCTTTGAAGCAGTTTTGAACAACTACCAGACCATGCTCCCGCCCTTGTGACAACTCAGTAAATATTTGAAGATAGAATCATGTCCTCTCATCCTAGGTCTTCTCCTAATTAGCAGAATACCCCCATTTCTTTACATGAGGGACTTTGAAGTCTCTTAGTCATTCTGGTTACTCACCCATGAGCTTATTTCATTTTGCCTGTTCTTAATAAACCAGAAAAATAAACTGACATAGCCTAGAGATTTGAAAACTCTTCTACTTATATTGCCATTTTCTGTGAATCACTATTTGATCAATTGTACAAAAATTATTTATGTATTACCTGCCATGATGTGGCTACTGAAATCTATGCAGAATTTCATACTGTTCTGCCTTATTTCACTAATTCTTTCTCCTAAATAAACATTTTTGTTTATAAAATGGATGTTAGTGAGTGATTACTTATATTACACAATCATCTTGTACTTTATAAAATATTCTTTCTTTAGTAAGTATTGTTAGTATATACAATGAATTATTCAGGTCAAAATTTCCAGGAATTTGTCAGACATATAGAGAAAACTGTATCATTTAAGTTTTATTTTCGACACAGAGTTCTTCATGAGGAATCTCTGAAATAGGCTGTAGTTGTTAGCCCCTACAGGTGGGGAAACTGAGGCATTATAAGATTGCATTTGTTTTTTCTTTTTTTGGTTATAATTCCTGCTCAAAATGATGGCAACTGAAAGCCCTCTGCCAGTGATGGCATCTCTTGGCGTGTGCAAACACAAGCACCCAGTATAAAAAGGTACACACTACCTAGCATGGAAGTGATTTAAGAAAAAGAGAAAAGTGTTTGTGGCACACTGTGTAGTAAACAAAACAAAGACTGTTCAGCCTTCACATCAGCTCACTTTTGTTCTCTGTTTGCCCGACTTTGGGAGTTTAAACCATGAAACTACCTTACGGGCAAATTGTTCATACATTGAGGGTCTTTTGGTACCAAGGGAACCCAGCCACATGCATTTGGTTTCAGGCAGCCATGTACTTTTCCAAATCCCACTCTGTAGCCATCAGTGCCGCAGCAGGGTTCCAGAGTTCTCATCCCCAGTGCCAGCCTGTACTCAACCTCATACATCAAGGCTTGAAAAAAAAAGATTTAACTAATAGAGCCTTTGAGATCTCAAGTCCTTTAAGGTTCTTTCCATGAAGATCCGTGTTCATTAGAGAAATCTTCAGCTTTGTGTTACAAGACAGATTGTAAAATAAAGAAATGAACTCATTTGGTGATCTCTGTCATCAATCTTTATCCCATTGCATGGCCTCTGTTTTACAGCAACAGAAAGCTGATTTATTCGATTCTGATAACATGTGTTTACATTATTTGTTACAACAGCTGTCCCACCCTATACTAGAATTTGGCTCACACATTGTAAAATTCCTTTATTTCAAGTGGACACACTCACCATACCAAGACCCTTGTGCTGAGCTTTGTTTACATTGTATACCTGGCAACAGAGATGATGTTCTTTTTCATTGTTCATGGGAAAAGAGCCTCATTAGTGGCAGGGTACATACTCTTGCTGAGATGCCTTATTAGGGCTTTTGAGTTCAGCAGTTGTCAGTAGACTGCAGATGACCTAACTCGGACTGAATTCTGAAGGGTGTTTTGGTGAGGACTTGGCTCACACCTGTGTCCCTTACAGTAGAAATATAACGAACCGGCTGCTGAAGTTACTGTTCTTGAGGAGTGAGCTGCAACCACACAAGATTATTAAAACCTGCCTCATGTGTCTCACACCATACCATAAAATGGGCTCTTTCAAGTTCATCCCTGCTGCTTTTCCTTGGTGATCCAAAGGATCTCTACTGAGTTATCCCATTTTCTGGTCCTGTGTGAGGAAGGGGGTGCTTTAGAGGGCCTGGAGTATAGACACCAAGTAGGGGTGCCCTGCTCTTCACCCTGGTTCAGATGTCATAATTCTAATCCATGAGATGCTGGAGACAGCACTTTGTCTTCCCAGACTTTCCACCCCTCTCCATCGAGCCACACACAGAGCAGCAGGATTATATGCTGTCTTTGCAAATCTGAATGCTCTGGTTGGGTAGTTGTTTCTTGGGTGGTGTGTGAATGAGTACAGCAATCTTTTATTACCTTGGCTAGGTGGCCAAAGTTTTTTAGTATGCACAGAAGTGACACAGTGGGATTAGTGTTGCTTTTCTGATCTTTGCAGAAAGGATTTGGAAATATTAAGGCTTAGGGTGGGGGTACATGGAAACATGTTCTGAGGGAAGGAGGAAGGCTCCATGTATTCCTTTTTCTCACTCTTCACTGATTTTGGTTTGTGTGTGAGTTTGGCTTTGAGTTTTAAAAGTGATATTCACAAACTCCTTGTATAGTGAAGGACTTTGGAAGCCTTGGATCCCTAGAAGGATTACCAGTTATTTGGTGACATATCCTTGTAATCTGCATTCTAATTTTAATTTTGCCCTGAGGTAACTTCTCTGTTCTAGCCATTAGTGTGAAATGCTGTCTTGTCATCTTCAGGAGGTTTCATACTCTTTCAGTTTAAATGTGTTAATGAACATTGGGTGAGCAGTTTTTATCCAGGTGATTGGTCCTGGTTTTGGAGTGTCCTTCACACAATAACTAGCAGCAGAAATAGCTAGCATTTATTCCATACATGTCAGGGTCAGACATGATTCTAGGCTCTACATGGACAAACTCATTTATTCCTATCACAAGCATATGAGGTAGATACTATTATTAGCCTCCCTTTACAGCTATGGTAACTGGTGAAGAGAGAAGTTAAGTAATTTGCTCAGATTGAAAACCTCAGTTGTCCAAGTAAAGCCATGAAGATGTCATGTCAAGAGAGAAGAGATAAACACAGAACATTCTTTTTTCAAGAAGATATGTACTCTATGAAGAGAAGAAAGCCGGGATAAAAACTGAGGTAGACTGACTCCAGGCTCAGGGACTTAACCATCACACTTCACTGTCTGCTGTTGGCAGTTTTTATTTATTGTTTTTTTCAACATGGTGGTGGTTGTTCTTATTAGCTACAGTTTATAGAGAAACTATCATATGCCAAGCATGTTATACATATAACCTTTAACCCTCACAATAACCTTTCAAGGATGTAGTTGTTCCATTTTAGCAGGTGCAGAAACTAAGGTTTGTGAGTTGAAGTAATGTTCAAGACCACATTCCTTGAAAACTGCAGAATTGGGATTCAAATCCAGGAGTAACTGGATCTAAAAGCCCATGTATTTTCCATAAACATAAGCCTTACTGAAGGGACTTACTCTGTTTCTCTCACTGTTCTTACAAAGTCAAGAATTGGGCAGGCTGGAGCTGTGGTGCAGAATTTCAGCAATGCCAAATTGTCTTTTAAGATTCTTTTTTAACCATTCCTTAAGAATGAGGTATGTCTACCTTTGCTTGTCTTTCTGAAACTGTCTTCAGATATGGTTTCTCACCTTCAGTCAACTTGTGTCTGATTTCTTTAGTCACAAAGGTGATTTGATATATGATGTTCATTTAATTTGAGATTTATCTTCTGTTTTTTTCAGTTATACATTTACTATAAAGACAGAAATGTTTTTAAGGTTATTAAGTCATCAAAGCCTTCTTTTAGAAGTCATTATGAAAGTCATTACAAGCTTTGGATTGCCTTCCAAATAAATTTTTAGGCTACCTATGTTGAAAACTGAAGTCTCAAAGATTAGGGTGGTAATGTGGAGAAGAATTCATGTGTTTCTTATTTATTATCACTTGTGCATTCCAATTTTAGAAGAATATCATTCTTTAGAAGAATAGAACAAGTAAGAATGTGAATTTGAGTGCTACAAGTTACCTTTAGGAGCATCTGTTTCTGTCTGTCTCCTGGAGATACAAAGGCAGTTCCTGGTGATGAAGAGTCTAGCCCTGGTCAGAGCCCGCTGAGATCAAGCCCAGCTCTGCCCCACTAGCTAAGTGAATTCAGCAAATTATTTAACTTCTCAAGCCTTGGTTTCTTTCTTGGAAAATGGAATGGAGGCTTAAGAAAGTTACGTAATTTACCCAAGATCACCTGTATGGGAATTTGTTATGAGGATTAAAGTAGTTAATCCATGTTAAGTGTTTAAGAACAGTTTGGAGCACACGGTAAGTGTTCAGTAACGATTAACTATTATAAAGAGCAAAGATTATCACTCCTGAAACTTCACCAATTTTCTCAATCGATTTTGTTCAAAATTCTCAGTTAAAATATGAGAATAAGAGCCCAGTCTTGTGTCCCCCAAAAGGCAATGCTATGGCTTGTTATTAAAATTAATTATGGATATAATAGGACCTATGAATAGATTTTTGATAAGAACAGAAATGCTTAGTTCTATCTACAAACAATTCTCAAACTTTTGGAAAGCTGACAGAAAAATGCCATGGATTTTTACTCCTCATCAAATGATAAATTATTTCAGTCTTGGGACAATTTGTACCAATGTAACTCCAAGTCCAAGCTCTTTTGAATATTTACTCCATTAGGCCATTTAACAATTGCCCTAAATCAGGGGAAACAACTTCCCTGTGTTGGATAGCTGGTCTCTTTTGCAGTCATGAATGTTATATAAATGCGATAACTGTATCATAGACCATTTTATTGATGGCCATCTTTAATTAAAGTTGGTATTTGCCATTTGGTGATGTGGAAATGGTGTATTTAAGAACAGGATGTATTTCTAATATTGGAGAAAATACTTCCATCGCAGGAAATTAAAAAACAGAAGTTCTAAAGAATGAATTAGGGAATCATTTCATGCTGAGACTCAAAGAATAAGCTTTTTGGTGACATTGGTTTGTAGAGTCCATATGTAGTTATATTTAAGTAAAAATTTCATTAACCTTGTTCATTGCCCAAATCCTTATAACTAGCACAAGTTATTTGACTATCATCACAGTTCCTTTGACATTGTCACTGGATACCCTGTATTTTGGTTAGGCTCTCTTCCATTCATTTGAGGAGTAGGCAGAACAAGAGGGATTTGAGATGCTAGGAGGACCAGTGAGTAAAATCTCTACTTAGGTTGTCAGTGTCAAGCTGTGCAGACTAACAAAATAGTGCTTTTCAGTCAAGTACATAGGTATTTGGTGCCACAGGTATATCCACTGCAGAATTAGGCTGCCGTTGAAAAGAAGGATTGAAATGCTGTCAATCCCTAGCAACAGATTCTAAGCCTAGTCCAGTGCCCTTTCCTGGGCTGGCTCTTATGGAAATGATCAAGGATACCAGGCAGATGTTGAAGTAAATTCTTGTGTAAAAATGGGAAGATGAGTCACATTACTGCTTCAGAAAAGAAAATAATTGTAAATAATGCTGCAGTGAACATAGGGGTGCATATATTCTTTCAAATTAGTGTTTTGGGTTTCTTTGTATAAATCCCCAGAAGTGGCCTTTCTGGGTCATAAGGCAGTTCTATTTTTAATTTTTTGAGTAGCCTCCATACTGTTTTGCACATTGGCTGCCCCAGTCTGCTTTCCACCAACAGCACAGAACGGATTCCTTTTCTCTACATCCTCATCAACACTTGTTTGTTGATTTATTAACGATAGCCATTCTGACAGGTGTGAGGTAGTATTTCATTGTGGTTTTAATTTGCATTTCTCTGCCAATTAGTGATGTTGAGCATCTTTTCATATGTCTATTGGCCATCTGTATGTCCCCTTAGGAGAGTGTCTTTTAAATTGGATTGTTTGGTTTTTTGGTGCTGAGTAGTATGAGTTCTTTATAAATTTTGGGTATTAACCAATTATCAGATGTGTTATTGGTGAATATGTTTTTTCCTTTAATAGATTATCTTTTTTTATGGTTTCCTTTGCTGTGCAAAAACTTCAGCCCAAATGTCCATGAATGGACAAGTGGATAAAAAAGCTGTGGTACAATTTTGCCTGATGTGGCTCAGTGGGTTGGGCACCAGCCTGTGAACCAGAAGGTTGCTAGTTTGATTCCTTGTCAGAATACATGCCTGGGTTGCAGGCCAGGTCCCATGTTGGAGAGCTGAGCAGTGTTTCTCTCTCACATTGATGTTTCTCTTCCTCTGTTCCCCTCTCTCTAAAAATAAATAAATAAAACCTCTTTTATTTAAAAAGCTGTGGTATATATACAATTGAATATTACTTGACCATAAAAATGAATGAAATCTTAACATTTGTCACAGCATGGATGGACCTAGAGGGTATTATAGTTGATGAAATATGACAGAGAAAGACATATAACATATGAATTCACTCATGTGCAATCTAAAGAACAAAATGATCAAACAAAGTTGGAACAGACTCACAGAGAGAACAGACTGATGGTTGCCAGAGGGGGTGTGGGGTTTGGGGAACTGTGAGAAAGAGGTAAAGGGATTTGAAGTACAGATTAGTAGTTAACAAAATAGTCATGGGGATATAAAGTACAGCATAGGGAATATCATCACAATAATAGGAAATATCATAATAATATTGTGTTAACTATGTATGATGCTGGTTAGATACTGGAATTATCAAGGGGAACACAATACAAAGTATATGATTGTCTAACCAGTAAGCTGTATGCCTGAAACCAATACAAAATAATATTGAAAGTAAACTGTAGTTGAAAAATAAAAAACAAAAGTAAATTTAACAAATAAAAAGAATGTAATTAGTATGGCTTCAGGCGGTAAGCACAAGTCACTGAGAAACTATGGCCCTGTGTAGCTTTGCACTGGGTGCCCTGCAAGCTTAGAAACTAAGAGGTAGATCTGTCAAGAGGACTAGGCCTTTGAGGGTACAGAATGATTCACTGTCATGCTATGCACACAATGAACAGGAGTTCTGATGATGGGTGTGATTTCAGTAAAGACCGTATACATGAAAAACTTCTACTGTCTCTGATAATGGAAGATGTTTTATGAATGCACACATGTGTAATTTACATAGTTGGCACATGGGCAAACCCTCTAGATTTATGATGTCTTTAGTAATCCTTATTGCTCAGTTATCATAATTTACTAAGGTAACATCCCTCTCCAGCCAGCCATTACCATAACATAAACTGCAGTGTTTGCCTTCAGGGCATCAGCCACAGAAGGGTCTTCTGACACAGACCTTTAGGAGTAATACAATCCAAAAGTTGTAAATAATATCTGATGTTAGACTTTGTAGCATAAGATGAATTTTTCTGGGTGTAGCTGAATCTATGTTGCCTGCCTGTCCCCTTACCCCAAGTTGAATCATTGAACTCCCAGGGGGCACATCTTTTTGAGGTTCTGGTATATCCTTTTTATTTATTCAATGAAGTGTTACCCCTTGGTTATAAGCAGACCTTGGATTGGCTTTTTGAAGGTGGAACAGAAAGACCTCAAACTTTCTGAAACAAACAAACAAATATCTATACTTCTTTTGTTTTCTTTGTATCATATTATAAACAGGAATAAACAAAAAAACAGCCACAAGGAGGACAGTGTCACATAATACATCACTGTCCATAAACAGGAAGGAGAAATGGCCACATTTTTGTTTGTCATTTTTGTTTGTTTGGTTGGCCAGTTAGTGGCTCCTAAAGCATCTGTCAAGGCCACATGTGTTTGATTAACACAGACTTCAAGTATGAATTTGTTGCCCAACCCAGAAAACAGATACTTGATACTCCATAATCTTGAATGATTACAGAGAGTAATTAGGTTAATTTTTTAAAATTAATCCAGCAAGGCTCTATTAAACCCTTGTGTTGAAGATACTAACTTTTAGGTGCTTCCAGATTCAGAGATGAATATGATTTATTCTGTGTTGCCAAGAAGCTTTCAGTTTAGTGAAGAAATGTATGAAAAAAACCCACAGTAAGTCAAGGCAGGACAAATCAGTGCTCAGTGAATTCGATAGAAATGTGCTATGGAGAGTGCAGAAAAAGAAGCCCTTTGAGAGAAAGCCCTGTGTTGTTTTCTCAGACACCCATGTACTAGGGTAAACATGTAGGGGCAACTTTGCCCACAAAGTCCCCCCTTCTGCTATGGATGAAAGTGAAACTGCCAAGACATGATCCACTTGGGGAGGAGAGGTGGTCAGTCTCTCAGAGGAAAAGATCAGGAGCCCCTTCCTCAATGGCTTTTATTGGGTTGTAATACACAGGAATATAGGTGGCAAGGAACAAACAGTAGATAACATTTCAAAGAAATCTGAGGGCTTAGTCTGAGTCAGTGTCTGTAAGGGGGTTGCAAAAACTTTGGGAGACATACTCATTTCCTGCTGGGACCCTTATCATATGAATGAAAGCACTCTTAGCAAAGCAGGCCTCACAGGACTTTTAGGAACTCTCTCTTATGCCCGATCACCCTGGATCCCACTCTAGTGGGCAAAGGGCTGCACCACCTTCCCCATCATAGGTTTTTAGGCTTAAGAGGATCAGAGCCAGGAAGCACTTTTCCCAGATGGAAATGGGGGCTTGGGCTATGTCCGAATAGCCTGGGGGCGAGGGTCCATCACTCCCTCCTTGTTACAGCCCACAAGTCCTTCCATGATGGCCTCCCAGCTGATGGTGTCTGGCTTATGTTGTTCCTCCTCTGAGAGGCTGTACCTGTCTCTGACTAACCGACCAAGCATTGGGAGCAGGGGATGAAGCAGAAGCAGCGTTGCTGCCAGAGACAAGCTTTGTCTCCTTAGTGGCTCACATTCCAGAGGTTGCTTACTCAGCCTTAGCCATGGAGGGCAGTTACAACTCTTGAAACCAGGCAGAGCAGTTCCCAATGTAAACATTCACAACATCTATGGTAAATGGATGACTCGTTAGATGAAGATGCACTGGGCATAGCATCCTCACGTGTGAGGAACTTTAAGACTTACTTATCTTGCTTCTACTCCTGAAACACATTTAGAATTATAGATATGAAATTGACCTTCAGTTGACCTATCTCATGCATGGAAATGGCAATAATCCTTTAAAAATTATATCTTGTTATTATAGGTGAACAAATGGAAATTAGGTAAAAAAGACTATCACTGAAAAAAATTGGTCTATCCTATCTAAAGTTTTACCCCATGGGTTTTCTGAGACGTGTTCAATTATAGTTTTACTACAATTACATACATTTTTCCCAAGATTATTACATTAAATTTCAAATTTGTTATTATGAATCACTTATGACTTTTCAAAAGTTAGGAGTCATTCTCCCTGAGACAACCTATTCTTTTAGCAGCATCATTCCCACAAAGGGTCTTTAGGAGCCAGAAGAGGTATTTATTTCTTGTTTCTGGCCCAAAGTTCTACTTGTCTTCAACCTTGTTTCAGCTTTTACTCTTGCTTTCTTTCTGCCCTACTTTTTTATTCCACTGCTGTTTCAAACAGACATCTAGTACAATTTCTTGCATTCTGCGAGAATGCCATAAGCAAAGATAAATGTAATACATATATTGAGAAATAAGTTCCTGACTCCCTCATAAAACACCCATCAACACATTACTTTTGGCTTCCAGAAGCTAAATTAGATGTAGACATTTGCACATTTAAAGGAGCTACTATCAAGTAATTCAAGATGTTAGTATATTAGTTTAGGACTTCACTTAGTAAACCCTGACCACCAGCTGTGTTTCAGACATTGTGTTGTGGGTAGAAAGTGATGAAGAAACACAGCCTTTACTCCTCAAGCACACCGTGTAAGTAGAAGAGGAAAATACGAGAATAGACCATTGCTGTAAAGTGTAAAGACTGTGATAGTTTAACCCCAGATGAAAGGGACTCCTCACCCAGAGGAAAGGAAGCCTTGCCCATGGAGATGGAATCTGAGCTGAGCCAGACAATGAGGCTGCTGGAGGCAAAAAGAGCATGTTGTAGTTTGGGACAGGATGGATATCTCTTGTGTGAAGAACTCTATGTATCCCACAGAATGGAGAGATGGAGGGGGACTCCAGTAAAGAGCAGAAGATGATTTGGGTGAATTAGCTAGGGGATGAAACCTTGAAGAGCTGTGAATCTAGGTTGGACTTTATTCTGAAGCCCGTAGACAGACCTGGAGGCCATTTGAGCAGAGGAGGGACTTCAGTCTGATCATGAAGTGAGGAGAGTGGCACAATGGATTCATACCCTGCATCCTGCGTCTTTTGACTTGAGTTGGTTGAGAAATGAACACAGTACAAAAGCACTGAAACATGAAGGAGTGGTGTGCCATTGAAGAGGACTGGTGCCACTGAAGAGACACTGGAAGAAGCAGAATTCTGTCCTTTAGGGAGACACTTGCTAGATTTTGCAACCGATAAATATAAGAGTTATTACAGTCTGATTTTCTTATTTAAACCATCCCAGTACACAAACTTTTTTATTTTCTGGGTGATCAAAATTTCCTAATTTGAACATAACCACTTAATTTCTTTTGCTTTCTAGTAATCTTTCAACTATAGGAAACTGAGACCTCTGTAGACCCAGCATAACCCTTAGATACTCTGTCTTTGGGAGTGGTGTAACTAAGACATGATTAAGAGCCTGCCAAGACTTGTGTAACACATTGACACCTATCTACTTCTGCTAAGTCATAATAGTGACATGAGGAGAACAAAGTAGAATGTGGAGAACCAGTGCAATTTCTATCTAGTCTTTCAAGGTTGTGAATTTGGAGACAGTGGAGTACATTGTGTGAATAGCTGCATGTGTAGTCATCTGTAAGAAGTTTCATTTGCTAAAAGCAAAGCATCTGATAAATTGCCTTTGTAACACTTCAATTACTACTAAAGTGAACAAAGCATCAGGGCAATTAATACCCTGGATTTTATTCTTACCAAAAAGGAAGGCGGCTCTTAAGAGGAGACCATGTTATCTCATAGTTCATAATAGTAAAAGAAGGGATCATAAGTCATAAACATATTCTTTGAATCTAAAAGCAAACAAACAAAATGCCAAACCCATACTCTTTTTTTAAATTCAGAGGAAAAACAAATATGTATCCATAAATGGAGGTTCAATAAATGACTGCACTTTGTGATGACTCTATTTGGCATAATAGCTACAGAGTTTTTCTCTTTTTTATTTTGGTGGAAATTGGTTCAAGAAGGATGGGAGAGTCTAAAAAATGATATTATAGCTGTTTCCAATGGAAAAAATATAAAGGAAACACAAAGATTAAAGCATATGAAAAGATCAGAATGACAAAGAGCTAAATAAGTGTATATATATATGCAAGTGAGGTAGAAACCAGTAAGCAGTTGTTCAGGGATTAAAGTCCAGAGGAAGCAAAAATCTCAGTATTTTAATTGTAAAAGTATTTTTCAAGCAGAATAGTAAAGAAAGAATAAAAGAATAGTGATAAGGAAAGTAAAAGGAAGTACCACATTTGTAGTGTGGGATGGTGACAAAGACATGGTATTGTAAGACCGGTTCTGTCACTAATTAATTAAGTGGCTCTTAAATATATCATTTAGTTTCTCTGGGCCTGTATTTCTTCATCTCACATAAAAGATTTCTTCAACTATTTATTTTTTTAAATTATATTTATTGATCATGCTGTTACAGTTGTCCTGGTTTTTCCCCCTTTGCCAACTTCCACCTAGTACCCCTCACTCCCTTAGGAAATTACCCCCACCATTGTTCATGTCCATGGGTCATGCATGTAAGTTCTTGGGCTATTCCATTTCCTATACTGTACTTTATATCCCCATGGCTATCCTGTGACTACCAATTTGTATTTCTTTTTTTTTAAGATTTTATTTATTTATCTTTAGGGAAGGGAAGGAGAGAAGGAGAGAAATATCAATGTATGGTTGCCTCTCATGCGTCCCCCTGCTGGGAACTGGCCTGCAGCCCAGGCATGTGCCCTGACTCGAACCGCAGTCCTTTGGTTTGCAGGCCCACACTCAATCCACTGAGCTACATCAGCCAGGGTTTTTTATATTTCTTAATCCTCTTACCTCTTCCATTCCTCCACACCCTCTCCCATCTGGGAACCATCAGAATGCTCTCCACATCCACTATTCTGTCTCTGTTCTTCTCATTTGCTTTGTTCTTTAGCTTCAGTTCTTGCTAGATACGTATTTATTGCCACTTTATTGTTCATAGTTTTTATCTTCTTTTTCTTAAATAAGTCCCTGTAACATTTTATATAATAATGGCTTGGTGAGGATGAATTCCTTTAGCTTTACCTTGTCTGGGAAGCACTTTATCTGCCCTTCAATACTAAATGATAGCTTTGCTGGATAAAGTAATCTTGGTTGTAGGTCTTTGCCTTTTATCACTTTGAATAATTCTTATCAGCCCCTTCTTGCCTGCAAAATTTCTTCTGAGAAATCAGCTGACAGTCTTATGGGGACTGCTTTGTAGGTAACTCTCTGCGTTTCTCTTGCTGCTTCTTTCTTGCTGCTTTTCAGATTTTCTCTTTATCTTTAACCTTTGGCATTTAAATTATGATGTGTCTTGGAGTGGGTCTCTTTGCATCTATCTTGTTTGGGACTCTCTGTGCTTCCTAGACTTGCATGTTTGTTTCCTTCACCAAATTATGGAAGTTTTCTTCCATTATTTTTTCAAATAGATTTCCAATTTCTTGCTCTCTCTCTTCTTCTTCCATGAATGTTGGACCTCTTAAGTTGTCCCAGAGGCTGCTTATACTCTCCTCATTTTTTTTAAGATTCTTTTTTCTTCTTGTTGTTCTGATGGATTGTTTTTTGCTTCCTTATGTTCCAAATCATTGATTTCTTGGCTTCATCCACTGTACTGTTGTTTCCCTATAAATTGTTCTTTATTTTATTTAGTGTATCCTTTGTTTCCGACTAGATATTTTTTATGCTGCTGAGGTCCTCACTAAGTTCCTTGAGCATCCTTATAACCAGTGTTTTGAATTCTGCATCTGATAGATTGCTTATCTACATTTTGCTTAGCTCTTCTCCTGAAATTTTTATGTGTTCTTTCATTTGGGCCATGTTTCTTTGTCTCTTCATTTTGGCAGCCTCCTTGTGTTTGTTTTATGTATTAGGTAGAGCTGCTTTGACTCCATGTCTTGGTAGTATGACCTAATGTAGTAGGTATCCTGTAGGATCCAGTGGCACAGCCTCTTCTATCACCCAAGCTGGATACTCGAGATTCAACATTTGTGTGGGCTGTGTACACCCTCCTCTTATAATTGAGCCTTGATTGCTGTTGGCATGTCAGTGGCAGGGATTTACCCAGGCGAGTCAGCTGCAAGACTAGCTGTGACCACTGACCATCCTCCACAGAGGATCAGGGGTAGAGAGGTGGTGCTCTGACATGGTTTGTAGCTGCCCACTGGGTGCACAGGCTTGAGGGTTTCCAGAGTGGTACAAGGCCCAGGGCTACCCTGCCTATGCTATAATGCAATCTGAGGAGGCTGCTAATTGTGCTGGGCTTGGAAATTCCCAGGGAAGTCAAGTTGTGATTCTAGGCCAGCTGCTGCTAGTGCTTGGCCTGGGTCTCACTGAGGCCAGTTATTGCTTGTTTGAGAAGATTTAGGAAGTTGTGGAGCATGAGCCAAGACAAGCCATTCATATGGAAAAGCAACTTGAGTGGGCCAGTAAGTTGGGTGGGATGGCATCTCTGGGGATCTCCAGAATGGGGCTAGGGGAATCTCCAGTGTTAATCAGGTTGATGGCGTCTGCTTGTCAGCTCTGTGGCTCTGTTGGGGGGAGGGTACAGAAAAGGGACAATGGCCTCTGCTCACCTCAATGCCAGACACTTCAATTTTTTCCTGTATGCCACTGGTGCCTTTCAAGCTTCTACCCCAGTGCTGGAGTTCAGAGGGAGTGAGTCTGAGTAGGTGAGTCCATGTGTGGATTCTTTAAGAGGAAAGTGCTTGGAGCTCTAGAAGTTTTTTCCACAGACTCAATCCCCACTGCTTTTTGTAGCCAGAAGTTGTGGTTACTTATCCTCCTGGCACTGGAACCCTGGCGTGGGATGGCCTGGTATGTGCCTGGGACTCCTCACTCCTAAGATATCCCTCCCGAATTTTTATCCACATGGGTGTGAGACCAGCCTGTTCTGCATCTACACCTCTCCTACCAGTCTGTATGGATGTGACTTCCTTAATTCCATAGTTGTCAGACTTCCAGTCAACTTGATTTCTAATGGTTCTGAGTGATGGTTGTTCTATAATTTAGTTGTAATTTTGATGTGGTTGGGTCAGAGCCATGTCTGACTACATTGCTATCTTCACCAGAAGTCCTTGAAAAAGATTTTTGAGGATGACCTTCACAGTTTTGTGCTCTTGTCCAATTCTTTGATCTGTCTTGTCCTAATACTAGTTGGAGAAGAAAGTAATGTGTTATGCAGTAATAAAAACATGCAACTATTTATTCCTATTTTTGATGTCCTCTGAATGTTTTTGATTCTATTTTTAAAGAATTTAAATAAATAAGTCAATTGCAACAAAATTCTAGAAGTGATGATTATGTGGTTTATGAGCACATAGTAAAGAAAGAGGTGAATAAAGACCCAACATGGATTTACAAAGGAAATTTTGCCAAATAAAAACAGATGAGAGAGTGGGTGTGAAAGCATTTGGAGTCTATACAATAGTATTTAAATGTTTTTAATTAATGTCAATAGCCATTTTTCTTCATATTTCTGAATTAGAGGAATGCTTCAGAAGTACAGTTGACCCTGAACAACACAGGTTTGACTTGCACCAGTCCACTTATATGCAGATTTTTTTGTAATAAATATATGCAATTCTTTTCAGTAAGTATGCAGTTGACCCTCCATGTCCCAGGGTTTTGCATCTGTATTTTCAACCAGCCTTGAATCAAAAACGGTTTTTTGATCCCTCAAATGCAGAGAGCTGACTCTACACATTGTTTTATGCCATTTTATGTAAGGGAGTTGGGCAGATTTTCTACAGATTTTGGCATATGCACAGATTCTGGAATCAATCCTCCATGCATACCTAGCAATGACCATTTTTAAGTTTTGAGAGAGTCAAAGGTTACACCAGGATTTTTGACTGCATTGGAGGTCCATGTCCCTAACCTTCCCATTGTTCAAGGGTCAACTGTACTTATATCTTTATTAAATAAAGCATTTGATAGTGTTTTTCATGCTCTCCTTTCAGGTAATGTATGTATGTAGAGCAATGTGGTCATAATACTTGTTATACTATTAATCAATTGTATAATTTAATGGTATAATATAATAAAGAGCTACACATGTATTATTGCAGACCACTGCAAATTTAGGATGATCTCTTGAATGTGATTCCTGAATTTTGGGGGGAGAGTATTGCTATGGTCATTATTTTTTTAAATGAGACCTTGTGGACAACATGGCATGGTTAAAAATCATATATTCTGAATACAACTTATATTTGTGCTAAATATGTAATATTGGTTTATTTTTTAACCATTGTATGCCTCACTTTCCTCATCTCTGAAACAGGGCTAACAGTAAGTCCTATCTCATAGGGTTACTCTGAAGATTGAATACATAATGTGAGCAAGTGATTAACAGCAGTGCTTGGCACTTAATCCCTTGAAAAATGTTAGCAAGAATTTTGGTGAGGATAATGATCATATGAGGAGGAAGGTCATATGCTTTAGAAGCATGTGGAGCAAATCTGTGAATGGTAGCTCAAGTCAGAATGGTACCTGGAATGATACGATTAAGATTTAATGGTATGGACTTCATTTTAAGATTGAAAATTTAATGGAGTCAAATGGGAAATCCTGCTTATAGTTTCCGAAGTTTTCATGGCTTAAGTAAAAGAGAAAAGACATGGATTTGGCTGTAGTCAATTTGAATAGAATATGGGAGGTTTTGTTGACTATACAGTTGTTGGAACAAAGGAGTTCTTTTTGCTCAACTCCAGGAACATCCAAACCAGTATTCAGAGATGTGTGGGGATGTAGTTCCTCAGACTGTACTTTTCACTTGAGCTCTGTGCTGGCTAGGTTTAAGGGATTTAGAGAGTTATGTCCACTTCTAATTCTCATATTTTGAAATCACCCATGGCTCTGTAGCAAAAATAAGTGAGAAGTTCTGAAGAATATGTCATTGAGGAATGAAAAGTATTTATCACAGAAAATTAGGTTTAGAGGAGATGTTTTAACCATCTTAATATTCAAAAGCTTGACTTGAGAAATAACCAGATTCTATTTTGTTATAGAAGGCAAAAGCAGTAAATAATTTTTAGATAAGGATTTGTAACAAGAATAGAGGGGAGCCAGAATGATAAAAGATAAGTAAAATGTTATGGAAGTTAGATTGAAGAGAAGACACCTTCAGTGGCACAGGATTGTAGATTTTTCATATTTTAATTTTTTATTGAGGCACAAGTTATATGTAGTGGCATGTACAAATCTTAAGTGCAGATCTGGATAACTTTTCACTTATGTATACCCCTTTGTGTTGACCACCAAGGATCATAGAACTTTCTGTCATCTCAGAAGTTTACCTCAGACTCCTTTCTGGCCAAAAAACTGCCCTTCCACCCAGAAGTAACCATTTTTCTGGCATCTATCACTGTATGTAACCAGATTAAACATAACATGTACCTTCTGACTCAGCAATTTCATTTCCAGTTACATATCCAAGAAAAATAAGGGGATTTTTTGTTTGTTTGTTTGTTTTTTATTCAAAAAAGCTTATACAAGAATGGTCACAGTAACTTTATTTATAATAGCTTCAAAATGGAAAACAGTCCAAACAGCCACTAGCAAGAGAATAAACATATTGTAGTAAATCCACACAATGAAATACTACTGAGCAATAAACAGAAGTGAAGTGCGGATACATGCTGCAACATGAAAGGAACATCATGCTGAGTTAAAGAATCTGGATGCAAAACAGTATGTGCTCTAAGATTACTATTGTATGAAGTTCAAGATTGTAGATTTTCAAGAGAAACTTTCATGACAATTTGGTTTCCATCCCTAAGACACTTGGAGAATGCTCTTCCCTTTTCAGAAAAGGACCTGTATGAAACACAAGATGGCAAAGAAGTGTAAGGATAATTAAACTAACACCAGTAGTTCAGCTTTGCTTAAGTGAGAAACGTTTATTTAGCATTTCTTGTTTTTGCAGTGAGTAATTGAATTATATGATGCCTCATTCTTTTCTTTTCTCTCCTCCTTGGATTCTAATTATTAAGAGAACTTCCTGGTAATAATGGCAGCTACATGCCTCCTATAAAAGACAGAATGGCACTGCACAGTGTCTCTTCATACAAAATTGAACTTAGAATGATTTTGAGAGTCTTTTCCTCTGAATAAAATTTCTGAACATATTAAAAGTCATATTGGAAAGCACCTGATTTGTTTTTATTTCTTGCTCAAAACTTTTTTGACTTTAAATACTTTTTTTTCAATTACTGATAACATACAATGTTATATTAATTTCAGGTATAAAACTCAGTTATTAGACTTATAACAATAAGTAATCACCTGATAAATCTGTTACCCACCTGACACCACACAGTTATTACAGTAATATTTACTATATTCCCTATGCTATACTTTATATGCCCATGATATTTTGTAACTACCAGTTTGTACTTAGACCTTCACCTTTTTCACCCAACTCCCCTACCCCCCACCCATCTGGAACTGTAAAAATGTTCTCTGTATCTATGAGTCTATTTCTGTTCTGCTAGTTTGTCTATTTTGGTTTTTAGACTCTACATGTAAGTGAAATCATGGCATTTATCTTTCTCTGTCTGCATTATTTCACTCAGCACAGCACCTTCTAGATTCATCCATGTTATTGCAAATGGAAAGCTTTCATTCTTTTTTATGGCTGAGTCACATCCCATTGTATATATGCACCTCTTCTTTATCTACTCACCTATCTATCAACACTTAGGTTGCTTCCATATCTTGGCTAATGAAAATAATGATGCAATGAACATATGACTGACTGCATATATCTTTTTAATTTTGTGTTTGTGTTTGGGTTTTTTTTTTTTCAGATAAATACCCAGAAGTGGAATTGTCAGGTCCTTCTTTGTCTCTTGTTACATAGCCTTTATTCTGAAGTCTTTTTTGTCTGGTATAAGTACTGCTTTCCCAGCTGTTCATTTGTTTGTTTGTTTGTTGCCATATTCATGAAATGTCATTTTTCATTACTTTCAATCTCTGTGTGTCTTTCCATCTGAAGCAAGTCTCTTGCAGACAGTATACATAAGGATCTTATTACTCACTCAGCCTCCATATATCTTTTGATTGGAGCATTTAATCCATTTGCATTTAAAGTAATTGTTGGTAGATATGTACTTACTGACATTTTATGGTTCATGTATTTGATCCTCTGTTCTTCTTAAAAAAGACTTTAACATTTCTTTAATACTGCCCTGATAGTGGTGAATTCCTTTAGCTTTTTCTTGTCCTGGAAACTCTATCTATCCATTGATTCTAATTGATAGCTTTGCTGGGTAGAGAAATCTTGGCTTTAAGTCCTTGCTTTTCATCACTTTGAATATTTCTTGCCAATCCCTTCTGGCCTGCAAAGTTTCTGCTGACAGTCAGTATTATGGGAGCGCCCTTGGAGATAACTAACTGCCTTTGTCTTGCTGGTTTTAAGATTCTCTCTTTGTCTTTAACCTTTGGCATTTTAATTATGATATGCCTTGGTGTGGGCCTCTTTGGGTTTATCTTGTTTGGGACTCTCTGCATTTTCTGGGCTTGTATGTCTATTTCCTTCACCAGATTAGGGAAGTTTTCTGTTATTTTTTAACATAGATTTTGAATTCCTTGATCTTTCTTTTCTCCTTCCGACACAACCATGATGTGAAAGTTGGTATGCTAGAAATTGTCCCAAAGGCTTCTTATGCTTTCTTCTTCTTTTGTCTTTCTTTCTTCTTCTTTTTTTCTTTTTTCTATTGGGTGTTTTTTGCTCTCTTCCAAATGTTGACTTCATCCTCTGCTTCATTTACTCCACAGTCAGTTCTTTGTAATGTATTCTTCACTTCTAAGTGGTTCTTATTTATGTTTTCTGTTTCTTTGTTGCAGTTCTCACTAGGCTTATCTAGTTGTGTTTCCTCACCCAACAATATATTTAATTGACTTGAGTCAGAGAGGGAGAAAGAGAGAGAAAGAGAGAAAAGTACTAATATTAGAAAAATTGATTGGCTGCCTCCCATATGCATCCCAACCAGGGATTGTACCTGCAACCTAGGTATGTGCCCTGACTGGGAATCAATCCTGCAACCTTTTGGTGTATGGGACAATGCTCCAACTGAGCCACCTGGCTGGGGCCTTATAACCAGTGTTTTGAACTCTGCATCTAGTAGATTGCTTGTCCCCATTTTGTGCAGTTCTTTTTCTGGACTTTTGTTCTGTTCTTTTGTTTGGGACACATTTCTTTGGCTTCTCATTTTGACAGCCTCTCTGTATGTGTTTCGATGTATTAGGGAGCTGCTAGTCTCCCAGACTTGGTAGAGTGGCCTGATGTAATAGGTGTCCTATATGATCCAGCAGCACAGCCTCCCTGATCCCCTGAGCTGGGCACTCCAGGTGTGCCCCCGATGTGGGCTGTGTATACTCTCCTGTGGTAGTTGAGCCTTGATTATTGTTGGTACCTCAACTGGAGGCATTTACTCCCAGGGCAATCAGCTGTAAAAACTGGCTTTGATCACTGTACAGCATCAGCTGTGTAGCGGCTCACTCTATATAGCAGTACTTATTTCAGTGGGGCTCTAGTACCTGCTGAGTCTACCCCTTGAATGTATCCATTGTGGAGGAGACGGTTGGGTGGTGTTTTGACATGGTCTGAAGCTGCCACTGTCTCTGGGGCCTTCTGGCAGGTGCAGGCTAAGGTCAGACACCACTGGCTCCCTGTCTGGGGCCACCAGCATAAGCTGCAAAGCAATCTGCAGATGGCTGCTAGTTGTGCTGGGCATGGAGGTGCCCAGGAGAAGGCAAGCTGCAAACCAAGGTTGGCTGCTGGGCCTGGGGTCAGTTAGGAAGAGGTATGGTACACTCCTAGGCCAGATGCTACTTGTTTGAGAGATGTTAGGAAAGTCTGAAGCATCAGCCAAAAGAGGGGCCGGTTATATGGAAAAGCCACTGGAAACAGTTTGATGGGCCTGCAAGTTGGGTCAGTTGGGGCAGGGTCTCAGGGAATCTCCAGGGCATAGATGGAGACTTGGATATGTCACTAGCTTGCAGGCTCTGTGAGCGGCAGGCCCAGAAAAGGAAAAATGGTCTCTGCCATCACTTCTATCTGGAGGAAAGCTGCCCCTACAGCTCTCACCTCGATGCCAGCCCACCTGGTGTCTTTCAAGCCACTGACTGTCCCTCTGCTGGAGCTCAGAGCAAGTGAGTTTGAATAAGTCTGTCCACAGGCTGTTAAAGAGGAACTGCCAAAAGCCCTCTGTCTCAGTCCCAATCTCTGCTGGTTTTCACAGCCAGAAGTTATGAGGACTTCTCTTCCTGGCACTGGAACCCTGGGCTGGGGGACCTGGTGTGGGTCTGGGACCCCTCACTCCTCCTCTGAAATACCTTCTCTGCATCTGAAATACTTCCGCTGATTTTTATCTGATGCATGTAGGTGTCCCAGGGCCAGCCTGTTCTGCATCTCTGCCCCTCCAATCAGTCTCCTTATAGCTGCTTCTTTATATTCTTAGTTGTAGGACTTCTGTTCAGCGAGATTTAAGGTGGTTCGTGTTGTTCTGTAGCTTAGTTGTGATTTCGATGTGGGTGTGGGAGGATTCAAGTACATGTACCTATGCTGCTCTCCTGACCACAGTCCCCTCAAAATTTTGATTCTATCATTTCCGTCACTACTGTTGGCCTTAGGTAGTTAGGTAGTTTCATCACTACTGTTGGTCCCACCTCTATTACTCTGATCATTTTATATATTTCCCTAGTGGTAATAGCATAAAATCATAGTCGGCAAGCAAAACTATACAGATAGGCAACAGATTAGTGGTCACCAGGGGACAGAAGTGGATGGGGAGGGTACAAATAAAGCTGTAGCATGAGAGACTTTCTTTGCAACAGTTGTGTACTTTAATGATGGTGATGGTTACATGAATGTAGCCATAGGATAAAATAAAATAGAACTCTATCCTCACATAACACACCAATGCATGTAAAACTGGAACCAGGTCTGTGATTAACTTGAATACTGATCAGTGTTAATTTCTTGATTTTTGATATTGTACTGCAGTTCTGTCAGATGTCACCGTTAAAGGAAGCTGAAGGAAGCTTTCATAGAACTCTGTATCATTTTCACAGCTTGTTGTGAGCCTGGAGCTATTTTAAAATGATAAATTTCAAAATTATAATAGGTGACAGTAAACAAGTCTTAGCCTACGGTTTTTAAAAAAATCAAGAGGAGTGCTAATGAGGCAAGCACCCATAATAATTAGCTTTGCCCTAAAGGTAGTGTAAATGTTTTTTTCTTAAAAGTAAGCCTAAACATGCAGTCCCTGCCTCTGATTTAGATGTTAGACAGTTAATACATGAAAATATATATTTTCAAAGATTTTATTTATTTTTAAAGAAAGTGAGAGAAACATTGTTGTGTGGTTGCCTCTTGTACACCCACAACTATGGCCTGTCGTGACTGGGAATCAAAGCGATGATCCTTTGGTTTGCAAGCCAGCATTCAATCTGCTGAACTACACAAGCCAGATGCAAATATATTTGCAAATATAGATGCAAATATATTTAATGAGTACACACTACAAAAGGAATATACTAACTTTAACAACGGTATGTAAGTGCACCCCATAGCTCTATAGGCTAACAGCTCTTTCTGTTAGTTGTACCTTTGTCTGTCTATGCTATCAGTGCCTGGCTCCACCAGATATTTGCCCAAGGACATGCTTCAGATAATTTATACAACTGAATTCTTCCATTTATCGTCATTGTTATTTTTTTTTCATTTACTCCATGTACATCACAGGAAGCTCTGGAAGTACAGATAAACAGTAGAGAAACATTGCCTATAATCCACGACCCGGAAATAAACATTATTGATATTTGGTATATATAATTGCAGTCTTTTTATCCCTGTGCATATAAATGCTTTTTAAAAATACATGATCATAATGTTTGTATACTTGTTTTACTTATTAATGTGTCCACAAAACTGTAACATTTCCCTGGTCATTAAAATGCTTTTTAACTACATGATTTAATGACTACATACAACTGTACGCTCTGGACGTAAGACACCTTCACCAATGTCCTATAATTGGACATTTAGGCTATCCAGTTTTCTACCGTTAGAAACATCCCTAAAGCTAAAACTTCATGCATGGTTATGATTATATCCCTTAAGACAAAGTCTCAGAAGTGGAATTGCTAGTAAGCAAAATGTTAAAGCTTTGATTTATAGTGCCAAAAAGATGCATCATTTTAAAAATGTATGTAAACAAAAATCTTATTTCAACAACAAGATGCTTTACCTGAAGGGAAATTTAGAATCAGTTTCTTTTGCCTAATAATGCATCCCTTCTTAGAAACAAATTGCCATTACCAAGTACACATATTGCTTTGACAGAATTAAAAGAAAAATGTTGAAAGTACAGTTGACCCTTGAACAACATAAGTTTGAACTGAGCTAGTCCACTTATATGCAGATTTTTTCAATACAAACATATAGTACTAAAATGTATTTTCTCTTTTTTATGATTTTCTAATAGTAGTTTCTTTTCTCTAGCTTACTTTATTATAAGAATATAGTATATAATATAAATAACATACAAAATATGTTAATCAACTTTTTATTAATAAGGCTTTTGGTCAAAAGTAGGCTGTTAAAAAGTTATGTGTGGATTTTTGACTTGCGTTAGGGGTGGCACCCCAAACCCCATATTGTTCAAGCAGCAACATAAACAAGTTATGTAAGAATTGTAGCTATTGTTTATTTTTGTTAAATAGTGAGAGCAAAATAATATGCTGGAGTAAAAAGATAGCAAATAAAATGAACATACTTCTACTGTGGCTTGGGGTATTTACATTTCCCTTTTTCCCCATTTGATATTGATTAAAATATATTTTTGTTATTTTTTAAGCATAATGACTATATACATATATGCCACTTTTATGTACAAAGAGTTAAAATATTTTTTCATGAGAAAATGTCCTATATAATCATAATGTTGCAGACTTCTGTTGTCTGTTTCCAGTTGTGAATGGGTGTGAGGGGGTCTGGTTCTGGATCAAAGATCACCTTTGATTAGGCATCTCTAGTGTTCTGCTGGAACACCTCAGTCATATCTTTTTCTGCATTTCTAACTGGTTGAATGTGTCCCTTTGCTTGATCTTTCTTACTGAGAAGCTAAATCCTTAATAGGTTTTCTTTAGTTTATCAAGTGAGGCTCCATCTTGTGCTGCGATCTTCAAATAGTTATGACCATTGTTTTCAGCCTTAACATCTTCTTAGGATGTTTCATTGGTCTTCACTTCATAGAAAAGTGTACTGGGTTGACACAGAAGGAACACAGATCATACCAGGAAGGGTGGAAATAAGACTTGGATAATTTTTTTTTAAAAAAAAGGTCTGAACTTTTAAGTAAGTAGAATGTGCATTATGTGCAGCTTTTAAAAATTATCTTTCAATAACAGTCCATGAGTGGACCATAGCAAATAACATTTGATTTCTGGATTGATATCCCACACTGGGAAGTGGTTAAATATTTAGATATTGGAAAAGTAACAAGAGAAGTCTGAGAGTGTCTGACATTTTTATTTCTTCTTAGTTTGAATATAGTATCTGAGATCTGGGTTACAAAGACCTCTTTCCCTTTCTATTCTATGTTGATATTTTCTATGATTATCTGTATTTTGTCACTGTCATTGAAATTTCCCTCAAAGAGAAATTCCTTATGCTGGAATTGATGGTAAATATTTTCTGTTGGAGGAGGGATTTTTTTTATGAAATTATTTTCTTCTGCATCTGTCTTTTGGCTAGTTGTGGGACTTTCCTTCCCATTCCTACTGTAATATAATTCTGAGTTGAAAACAGCTCTGGGAAGAAACTGATGAGACATTACAGGTGGTAGAGTTCCTCTAACTCAGAGAGAATTTTGCGATACTGGAAATAGCATATTCTTACATGGTCTGAATTAGGAAGGTATTCCATGCCGTAGCATAAACTAGGTTGAGTATTAAAGAACTAACTATTTTAATGAAAAATTGTAATTTAAAAACAAATTTTCCTCAAAGGATTGCTCTCTTTGAATTTATCTCGGTTGTACCCTGTACTCTTACTGCGCTATAAACTCATTATCTGAACTTGTTACCCACTCCTACCTCTTCATCTGAGATTTTCCACACCAACTGAGAGGAAGTCGAATGAACAAAAATTATATAGTTTTTAAAAACAATTTCATATATATCCTTATAAATATATATAAAGATTTATCAATTAGATAATATATGTTATCATTTTAACAAAAAACTGAATATGAACTCTTTGAAATTTCATTGAAAAGAAATCTGGCTTAACCTGTGGTGTTTTGTTTGTTTTGTTTTTTAATCCAGGTAATATTTTTTCTTCACATTAAATATTTCATATGCCTGTTGAGAAATTTTTATAGGTCACAAAGAGGTCCTATTTGCCTTTCATGATATCAAGGGTATTCATATAACATTTAAATTGATATACTTATAGCTGTTTTCTGCTTAAATAAACTGAACATATAAAAATACACAATTTGAAATAGATGATTTCTCTAGTCAGTCTGGTGGATTTTAAACATTAATTATTTACAAAAATGTAAATCACCCTTAGTTGCAAATACCACCCTGATATATAAGGGACAGCTGTGTACTATGTGCATTAAAACATTCTTAATTAATGCTTTGTTAGACTTACATGACTTAGATTACAGGTGTATTAAAAATCAATGCCCCTTGTTTCTGCAAACTTACAACAGTTCCTTTCTTTTTTCCTTAACAGATATAAGCTTACCAAAGTCGGCAACAATATGCTACACAGCTGCCTTGCTAAAAGCAAGAGCTGTCTCTGACAAGTAAGTGAATAGGTACTAAATGCCTGACCTGACGTAAGAAGATGTGTTGCTCCTGAGAGTTTCTCTGAAAGTTTCTCTTAGTCTGTGAGACCACTGCTTATGAGCATGCATTTTCCAAAATCTGCTGATCTTTTCTTTCACTACTAGAAGGAGGGAATTGTAGGGGTGTTTGTAGGGGTGTTTGAGTCCCTAAAGAGGGATTTATATGAAATTCCATGCCTCTGAGGTGAATTTTTTTTTGTCAGATAATAGATACTAAAAGACCTGCTTGGAACTTACACAAAATGCCTTTCTTTTATTCATTAAAATTTTTTTTTGCATATTCCTCTTCTTTCAGCAGTAGAAGGCTGGGTAGTAATATGGCAGAGGGGATGGTCATCTCCCATTCTTTGCTTCATCAATTCCAAACTCACTCCCAACCCAGGGTCTGTTTACTTTGAGTCGCCATGTCAGTGGGACATTTGCCCACTTTACTCAGGCAGGTGACTATGGCATAGAGAATTTCCATAAACATCTAAGATGACTGGCAGATGAAAGAGAATAGATGGCTTAACTGTTTTTCAGTTCAGGAATGCTTACACTGCCCCCAAACACTCCCTTGGTAGCATTGAAAGTCAAATAACAGGAAAGAAAATAGCCTCTGCTATGTCAGACAGGATTGCTGTTAAGTGTGTGTGCCCTTCGAGACCGAAGTAATTGTCTTTCGTTCTTTTTTATCCTGTAGATCGCCAGTACCTACTGCAACATCTTTTCTCCCTACACAGCGACTCCAGCTTGGGAGGGCAGGGCCAGGGTTGTCACAGCTTCCCCTGTGGTGTCTGCCTGCCAAGCACAGCTCTGGAGTTAGCCCTGGGTGTGAGGTGAGAAAGAGATTGCATGGTCTGGTTTTTTTCATTCACTTGGGCAGGTGTCTCGCCCACAGTTTGGGCATGCACACCCCCCTTCCGGAACGGCCCCAAGCAGGCTTTCCTGCTGCTGAAGCTGCAACCATTTAACCTCCATGGCAGCATTGACGTTGGGTTGGGAGCCTCATTTAAAATTCTCCCCAGTTTGGTTTTTAACCAAGTGAGCCCTTCTGTAACCTAGTTTTCTCTTTTTCCTACACTGTCTGCCCTTGTCAGTCCTGCCCCCTCTCCTGAGCTAAGCAGGTACCCCATAGAAAATTTAGATTAGCTGTTTAGCCAGGGAGACTTAACAGCTGAATTTAATTCCTGCCGCAATTAGATGCAAACATGCTTCCTGCTTCTGCTGGGGTTTTTGTTGGCCTTGGTCTGAGGGGTCACTCAGAGGTTTCATGTAGTGGAGGTTTGGAAAGGTCATGCCATTGGCTCGCTGTGGTTTGATGGGCCCTTGATGTGTAGATGCCTCTCTGGATTGATACCCAAGCAGTGTTTTCAACTAGATGGTGTTTGTCTTTCTGCTTTTCAGATTCTCTCCCGAGGCTGCATCTCGGCGGGGGCTGAGCACAGCAGAGATGAATGCAGTCGAGGCCATTCATAGAGCTGTGGAATTCAATCCTCATGTGCCAAAAGTGAGTATATGGAATCCCCACAGGAACTCGTTACGGTAGCAGAGAAGTGTTCCATGACCACAATACCATGTTTTGAATGCAAACAGTTATAAAGACATGAATTGCAACCAACAAATGTTGAGGCCCTGTGTAGTCTAAGATTAGCCTCATTTTAAAGCAAAAGCTGCATTCAAATGGATTTGGGGCTGATTTTCAGGCTTCATATAATAAGAATAAATTAATACACCTGACTTAGGTAGACTAGGTCAAGAAGTCTAAAATAGGCAAAATATGAAGATCTCAAGGGTATTTGACTAGTTTGTAGTCTAACGTATACCCAACTTGAGAAATTAACCATGTTGTGAATGAAACTTTTAAAAAATACTTACCAACATGAGCTTCTATGTCTCTATAAATAAATGATAGTTAATTAGTATTGGCAAGAAAACAATAGGGAAAACATCAGAGTATGAAAGTTTTTTTAACTTGTGAGTGTCATTTTAGTAAGTAGGTGTAGTAAGAAATATCTGTCATAATTATTAACCACATGATTAACCAATTTATAGCTCTCCATAATAAATACCAACTTAAAATTTCTCATATATTTTTTTCTGAATTTGATTTTAAGGGAGTCAGATATTTGTAGTAATATAAAGATAATTCTGTAATCTTTCATTTCGGAGATGGATCTATATTTATGATTTATCTGTATTTGAATACCTATTGTATGATAGGCACATCACTTAACATTTTCAGTTTCTTCATATTATAAAGCACATTTTGACTTCTAGGAAACTATTCCTGCAGTTTATAACAGGTACTGCAGGGAACAGTGTTCTTGCAAAATGTCTGATGAAAACTTTTATTGATGAAAATGACCCAAAAAGGCTGTTTTATTTTTTCTTGTCTTGTTATAGGGCTGGAGCAAAAGAGTAGTATGTATGTGTGTGTTTGTGATTATGGAGTTACCTGTTTCAATTTATTTTGTTGTTATCCAGAATGGCAAAGATCTAGTATCATTCCTGAGGTTTTACTCAGGCCGTGATCATCCTTTCACAAAACAGGAAACCAAAGAGTGGTGCACAGTGCCACTGTGGCTGAAGGGTGTATTTATGCACTCTAGTTTCGGTATCTATGCAGATACCCAGCATAGTATCTGTAAGCTTAGGTATTATATATAGAGTGCAGTATATAGTCACCTGCCTGAGTAAAGTGGGCAAAATGCATCTCTTAATATTTTTCAGCTAACTGAAAAATGTTCATTCACATTTTATTAACATTTAAAACTAATCATGAAAATATTGTCCTGAATTATAGTAAACTAAAGTTATCAATTAATATTTATGAATGCCATTCTCTAACTAAAGAGCTATTCTATCAGCATAAATAAGGCTCTTTTGGAAGTAGTATTGGCAATAAAGTCCTAGATTCCGAGTCAAAAACTTGCATTCAAGATCTGGCTCTTTTATTTATTAGCCATGGGACCTAGGGTACACAGTTCAAAAAGGCAAAGAAATCTCTGAACCATTAGAGGATGCTTTATATTTAATGGGATTAAAGTAGAAGCTTTGAATTTAAAGGGAATATTCTCCATTTTTTAATATTTCATTCCTGTGATGCTAGACAAATGAAAGTCATGTTATACTCATCTCCGTTCTATAGCTTCATCTATATGTTGTTATAGTTTATTGGATTTTTAGCTGTAGATCCCCGCCCCCCCCCTTTCCCTGAGAATATGGTTCCCCACCCACCCTGCTCTCCATTGTCAGTGTTCAGATTTACATGAGGGAAGGCACATTTCTTTCAGTGGTTCGTTACTCCACATGTATCGGAGTTTTCACTAGTGCTGTATGCTCCCAGTGCACTGGGTCTGCATCAGAAGGCTGTCCCTGTGGAGACAGATATGTGTTTTTGGTTCAGAGGATATTACATTAACCCTTTCAGGGCACAAAAGATAAATTTTCATTTACTGAGGTAGTTCCCAAAAAAAGACCGAATTATTGGTTTATTACTCCTAGTATTAGGTATGTTTTTTTCTCTCTGTGCTGGTATTGTAAAAATAAATTCTTTTTTATATTAGACAAAAGTATAAAGAAATCCTTTATAATCCCATCATATATTCATATTCCCTTCTAGCCTTTTCTTTCACACATTTTTAATTCTTAGGAATCATGGTCACAGCATATTTATATTTTTTAAAAACATGGGGCTCTTAACTTGGACTTTGTGGATGGATATTGGGAGTATATCTATTCTTTCTTGGGAAAGATCATCATATCCTCCTTAACAAAAGCTCTCCTCTAACTTAACATTAAAGTTCAAGTCTTTTAGCAATGTGCCTTCAAAATATTCTCAGTTAACTGTTTTCTAGATGACTTACTTTCTTGTATTTATATTATAAAAAACACATTATAAAATCTACCATTTTAATCAATTTTACGTATACAGTACAGTGTCATTAACTATACACGCTTTGTTATACAGTAGATCTAAACTCTACATTATTGAATAGCAACTCTCCATTTATGTCCCACCTCTCTCCTGGTAATCACCATTCTACTTTCTGGTTCTGTGAGTTTGGTTACTTTAGATACTTCATATAGGTGAGATTATGCAGTATTGGTCCTTCTGTGACTGGCTTTTTTCACTTAGCATAATGTAATCCAGGTTCATCCCTGTCATAGCATTGGACAGGGTTTCATTTTTTTAATCTTCTTTGAAGGATATGTTTATTGATTTTGAGAAGGAGAGACAGAGAGACAGACATCAATCAGTTGCCTACATACATGCCCCAACCAAGGACTGAATCTGCAACTCTTCAGTGTATGGGACGATGCTCTAACCAACTAAGCTGCTCGGCCAGGGTACATTGATATTCCATTGTATGTGTGTATATGTATCACCTTTTCTTTATCCATTCATTCATTGATGGAAATTTAAGTTGTTTACACTTCTTAGGTATTGTGCATAATGCTGCAAAGAACGTGAGACTGCATATATCTCTTCAAGATCCTTTTTTCAGTTTTTTTAGATGAATACCTAGAGGTTGGATTGCTGGGTTATATGGTAGTACAATTATTTTTCTTTTTTGCGGAATCTCCATACTGCTTTCCATAGTGGCTGCATCATTTTACAGTACACAGAAGTTCTAGTTTCTCCACTTCCTTGCTAGTATTTGCTATATTTGATTTGGGTATTTATTTTTTATTTTTTATTTTTTATTTTTTATTTTTTATTTTTTGAATAGTGGCCATCCTAACATTTGTGAGGTGATATCTCATTGTGATTTTGATTTGCATTTCTTTTATTATTAGTGATGTTGAGCATCTTTTCATGTACCTGTTGGTCATATGTGTGCATTGTTTGGAGAAATGGCTGTTCAAGTCTTTTGCCCATTTTAAAACGAAGTTTTTACTCATAATGAAGTTTATAATGTATAATAAACTATATACATATAGTTTTCAAATGTTTTCTCTCATTGCATAGATTGCCTTTTTATTCTTGTTTATTTTACTGTGTAGATTGTTTTAGCTGTGCAGAAGCTTTTTATTTTGTTATAGTTCCACTTGTCTATTTTTGCTTTTATTGCTTGTGCAATATTCAACAAATTAGTGTCAAGACAAATATCATGAAGTTTTTAATCCTATGTTTCCTTCTGGAAGCTTTATAGTTTCAGGTCTTACATCTAAGTCTTTAATACATTTTGAGTTGATTTTTGTGTATGGTATAGTATAAAGGTCTAATATTTCTGCATCATTTTTTGAAGAGGGTGATTTAATTCTTGTGCCTTCTATTGCAGACATCAGGTTGTGGCCCACTTCAGTAGTGAACTTTTGGGGGCATAAAGATTTTTTGGTATTTAGGATTATTTCCTTAGAAGAGATATACAGAATGGTAATTACTGAGTAACATATAGGAGCATTTCAGGCCTCTTGATATTTATTGCCAAATTGCTTACCTAAAAAGATGGTAGTAGTTTACACTCCATCAGGAGGTGATTCCTTTACTATTTCATCACACTGTCTCCAGCATTGAGGAGCTCATTTAAAACAGAGAGAAGAAAGATATATTTGAATTTGGCAGTGGAGTAAATGGAAGCTCCACTCACCTCCTCCCAGGACCAAGCTGGAATTACAACTAAATTAAAGAACAATCATCCTGAATAACCAACTAAAGACTAGCCAAAGACAAGTCTTATAACCAAGGATTTACAAAAGAAGCCACATTTAGATTCGTAGGAAGGGTGGAGATACAAAAAAAGGGTTGGCGCTACTCCCATGAGTGGTGACTGGGGTTCTGGAAGTATATCTCAGCTGCAGGGGTTACCCCTAGAAGCATGGGGTCTGAACTTCATGCCGGGCTCCCCAGCTCAGAGAATAAGAGCCAGGAAGAGGCACCCACATAATATCCAGCTGTGAAAAGCAGTGGGGTTTCTCTCTGCTAGGGAGAGACTGAGACTGCTGGAGACACCAGCACACTCTTAAAGGACCAATGCACGTGATTTTGTTTATAGTGACTCACCCCGGGCTCTGGTGGAGGGAGGACAGAACAGGCAAGAGTTGCCTGAGGAGATTCTGGGGTTTGTGGCTCTGGGAAGGGATCTGTGGGGACAGCTACCAGGATCCATGTACTGAGTTAATTCTCCCATGCCACATATACTGTTTTTCTTGAGGGGAGTACTCCCCTCCATGTGGCATCAGCCTGGGGAAAAGCCCCACTCTCTGGAATTCTCTTACCCACCTTGCAGAGCTAAGCTCTTACTGAGGAGTTATCTGCTTTGGCCAGGACGGACTAGGGGTGTTAGTGACTGAGTTATCAGGCTTTGGGATGGGGGCCATTTGCCCCATTTCCTGTGAACCAGACTGGTGCTTCCTCCTCCTGGAAGATCTGACAGAACTGGCCTCCCAGCTTCCAAGAGACCCAACCTCCAGGCACTGGAAAGCCCACCCACCCAATTCCTAGTGGCTCTGCCCTGACAAATTTGATGAAAAAATCTGGGAAAGATTGAGTCTGTGGCTGTGGAACAGGGACCACACCCACCTACCCTGAAGCCTGACCAGCAACTCCTCCATATAGGAAATCCACGAGCCCCATCCTTTCAACCACGCAAGTGGCTCTTTCAGTGACTCAGACTAATAGGCAGCCAGCAGGTGGAAGTAGGTAGAAGCAGATATTGAGATGCCTTGGGTCTTTTACTAATCAGCCCCAGCATCTGGTGCTAGAAAAACCAGGCCTTGGTGCGCAGTTTGGTGCTTCTGGTGTGTACCCAAGCCCAGCACAGTCAGCCACAAACTGTGGATCACTTGTAGCTCCAAACAAGTTGTTGAGGGCCAGGCACAAACAACGTCTGACTTTAGCCTACATAAGATTCCTCTGTAGGAGGCCCTAAAGCAGCACACATAATAGCCAGCTTTACACAACATCAGAGCAGGATCTAATAAGCTTCATAGACAGCATATCCAAAGGAAGATCTTGGCAGGGACCATGTTGAGGCAAATTCCCCTTTGTGTGGTCAGCACCTGCACAGCAGCTTACATGATGTGGTCAGGGTTAAGCCTCACAGTCAGCCAGTCTGTGTGGGTTGATCCCATGAATGAACAGGCCAATAACAATCAAGATTCAATTATAATAGGAGGGCCCGCATAACCCACGAAAGGAACATTCCTAGCACCCAAACAGGTAATTAAGGAGACTGAGTCACTAGGTCCCATAGGAGACCTACTACGTAAGGCCATGCCATGAAGACTGGCAGTCATTGCAGATCCATCTAATACATAGAAACAAACACAAAGATGCAACCAAAATGGGGAGACAAAATAACAGTCCTCAGAAGAAAGAGCAGGAGAAAATCTCCAGAAAAAGAGCTCAATGAAATGGAGGCAAGCAATTTGTCAGATACAGATTTTAAAGTAACAGTTATAAGGAAGATCAAGGGACTTAGAACTGCAACAGCACAAAAAAGGACATAGAAAAAATTTTTAAAGGACCAATCAGAAATGAAGAATACAATATCTAACATCAGGAATACACTGGCCCTGGCCAGATGGCTCAGTTGGTTGGAGCGTTATCCCATACACCAGAAGATTGCAAGTTCAATCCCTGGTCAGGGCATATATGTTAGGCAACTGATTGATGTTTTTGTCTCACACAGATATTGGTCTCTCTCTCTCCCCCTTCCTCTTTCTCTAAAATCAACAAAATATATTCTTGACTGAGGATTAAAAATAAAAGGAATACACTTGAAGGAATAAACAATAGGTTGGACGAAGCAGCAGATTAAATCAGTGATTTGGAAGACAAAGTAGGAAAAAAACACCCAATCAGGCAATAAAAGAAAACAGAATTTAAAAGACATTTTAAGGCAGGGGTCCCCAACCACTGTTAGGAATTGGGCCACACAGCAGGAGGCTGAGCGGAGCTTCACTCACATGCATACATGCATTACCACCTGACTGTATGAGCTCTGCCTCCTCTCTCTTTTCCACACCTCCATGAAACTGGTCCCTGGTGCCAAAAAAGGTTGAGGACTGCTGTTTTAAGGGACCTTTGGCACAACATGGAGCATAACAGCATTTGCATCATAGAAGTACCAACCAGAAGGAGAAGAAAGAGAGTAAGGGATTGAGAACCTATTTGAAGAAATAATAACTTAAAACTGCTGGTGAAGAAAGAAAGAAAACCACACAAGCCCTGAAAGTAGAGTCCCAAAGATTCCCACACCAAGGCACATCATAATTAAAATGGCAAAGGTTAAAACAAACAGAATTTTAAAAGCCAAAAGAGAAAGACAGTTACCTACAAGGGAGTTCCTATAAGATTGTCAGCTGATTTCTCAACAGAAACATATCAGAGCAGAAGGTATTGACATGAAATATTTAAAGTGATGGAAAGCAAGAACCTACTACCAAGACTACATTACCCAGCAAGGCCATCCTTTAAAATTGAAGGAGCCATAAAGAGCTTCCCAAACAAGAAAAAGCTAAAGGAGTTTGTTAGCCCCAAACCATTATTACAAGAAATGTTAAAGAGCCTGCTTTAGGAAGTAGAAGAAAAAAATAAAACAGAGTAACATAGTTAAAAGAATAAGTGGCAATAAATATGTACCTACCAATAATCACTTTAATGTAAATGGTCTAAATGTTCCAATCAAAATACAAGAGTAGCTGACTAAACAAGAAAACAAGCCCCAGTTATATGCTGTCTACATGAGACTTACCTCAGAATGAAAGATACACGATGACTAAAAATAGAGGGATGGAAAAAGATATTTTTCATGCAAATGGAAATAAAGAAATGGCTGGGGTGCAATGCTTATCTAACAAAATAGATTGTGAAACAAAGGCTATAGTAAGAGACAAAGAAAAACATTACATAATGATAAAGGGAGTAATCCAACAGGAGATTATAACCCTTGTTAACATTTATATACCCACCATAGGAGTACCTAAATATGTAAAGCAAATCTTGAAGGACACAAAGGGAGAGACCAACATTAATACAGTCATTGACATCAATGGATAGATCTTCCAGACAGAAAACCAACAAAGAAATAGTGGGCTTAAATGACACATTAGATCAGATGGATTTAATTGATATCTTCAGAGCATTTCATCCCAAAGCTGCACAATATGCATTATTTTCAAGTGCACATGTAACATTTTCTAGAATATTAGGACACAGAACAAGTCTCTATAAATTTAAGAAGATTGAAATCATATCAAGCATCTTTCCTGACCTTAAGGATACAAAACTAGAAATCAATCACCAAAAAAAGGGAAAAGCTACATGAGACATGGAGGCTAGGTAACATGTTACTAAACGATGAATGGATTAACACTGACATCAAGGGAAAAATTAAAAGACCTTGACACAAATGAAAATAACACAGCAACCCAAAATCTATGTAATGCAGTGAAAGCAGTCCTAAGAGGGAAATTCATTGCATTCGAGGCCTACCTCTGAAACAAGAAAAATCTCAAATAAACATTCTAACTTTACACTTAAAGAAACTGGAAAAAGAACAACAAACAAAGCCTAAAAGTGAAGAGAGGGAATGAAATGATAAAGATCAGAGTAGAAATAAACAAAATAGAGTTTTAAAAAACAATATAGAGTCAATTAAACCAAAAGCTGGTTCTTTGAATAGATAAAGAAGATTGACAAACCTTTAACCAGATTCATCAAGAAAAAGAGACAGAGGACCCAAACAAATAAAATCAGAAATGAAAGAGGAGAAGTAACAGCTGACACCACAGAAATACAAAAGATTGTAATAAAATATCACAACTAACTACATGCCAACAGATTGGACAATATGGAAGAGATGGGTACATTCCTAGAAACATATAATCTTCCAAAACTGAATCAGAAAGAATCAGATAATCTGAATAAATGTATTATAACTAATGAAATTGAAGCCATAGTTTTAAAAAAATCCCAGTAAACAAAATTTCTGGATGAAATGCCTTTACAGCTGAACTTTACCAAACAGTCAAAAAAAGAACTAATACTTCTCTTTTTGAAACTACTCCAAAAAATTCAAGAGGAGGGAATACCCGCAACACCATTTTATGAGGCCAGCATTATCCTAATTTCAAAGCCAGATAAAGACAATACAAAGAAGGGAAATTGAAGGCCAATATCCCTGATAAACATAGATTCTCAACAACATAGATGTTGTTTAAATTCTCAACAACATATTAGCAAACTGGATCTAGCAATATATTAAAAGATCATACACCATGATCAAGTGAGATTTATTTCAGGGATGTAAGGTTGGTACAATTTCACAATCAATAAATGTGGTACACAACATAAACAAAATGAAGAATAAAAACCACATGATCATATAAATAAATGCAGAAAAGGCATTTGTAAAAATATAGCATGGATTTATGATAAAAACTCTCAGCAAAGTAGGACTAGAGGGACTATAACTCAATATAATAAAAAGCCATATATGATAAAACCCACAGCCAACATCATACTCAATGGACAGAAACTACAAGCATTTCCCTTAAGATCAGGAACAAGTCGGGTGTCTACTTCCCCACTCTTATTCAACATAGTACTGGAAGTCCTACCCATAGCAGTCAGACAAGAAGACATGGAAGGCATCCAAATTGTAAAGGAAGAAGTAAAACTCATTGTTTGCAGATGACAAGCTATTGTATATAGAGAACCCTAAAGATCTCACCAAAAAGCTACTATAACTGATAAATAAATTCAGTAAAGTAGTGGGATACAAAATAAATAACCAGAAATCAGTTGCATTTTTAAAAAAATTTGTATTCTCATCAGAGGACATTTTTTAAATTGCTTTTAGAGAGAAGGGAAGGGATAGAAACAGGCACTGATCTGAGAAACAGTGACCAGCTGCCTCTTGTACGCACCCCCACTTGGACTGAACCTGCATCCTAGCTTTGTGCCCTGACCGGGAATCAAACCCATGACCTTTTGGCTTATGGAGCAGTGCTTCAACCAACTGAGCTACAAGGGCCAGGGCTAAAATGCATTTTTATACACCTGTAATGAACTATCAGAAAGGGAAACTGAGAAAACAGTTGCACTCACAATTGCTTCAAAGAGAAAAAAAAAACCCTAGGAATAAATTTAACCAGTGATACAAATGACCAGAACTGTGAAAATTATAAGACACTGGAGAAACAAATTAAAGAAGATGCAAATAAGTGGAAACATACACTGTGTGAATGAATAGGAAGAGTTAACATCATTAAAATGTCCATACTGCTCAAAGCAATCTATAGATTCAACACAATTCATATCAAGTTGACAGTGGTGTGTTTCACAGACTAGAACAAATATTCCAAAAATTTGTATGGAACCATAAAAGACCCTGAATAGTCATAGCAACCTTGAGAAAGAAGAAGAAAGTTGGAGAAATCACACTACCTCTATCAAACTATACTACAAGGCCATAGTAATCTAAATAGCATGGTACTGGCTATTTAGATTACTATAAAAGATTACTATAAAACAGACACATAGATTAATGGAATAGAATAGAAAGCCCCAAAATAAACCTGCACCTTTATATTCTGTTACTTTTTTGACAAAGGAGGCAAAAATGTACAGTGTGGTAAAGATACTCTATTCAATAAATGGTGTTGGGAAAGTTGGATAAATACGTGCAAAAAAGTGAAACTAGACCACCTTCTTACACCATACACATGAATAAAGTAAAAATTGATGTAAGACCTTAATATCAGACTTCAAACCATAAAAATCTTAGAAGAAAACATAGGCACTAAAATCATGGACATTTTTTGTAGCAATATTTTTTCTGGTCTATGTCTTGGTCAAGGGAAAAAAAAAACAAAAACATAAACAAATGGGACTACATCAAACTAAAAAGTTTTTGCATGGCAGAAGAAACCATCAACAAAACAAGAAGACAGATCCCTGAATGACAGATCATATTTGCCTGTATATCTGATAAAGGCTTAATATCCAAAATTTACAGGGAATTTATAAAATTCATCACTGAAAAAACAATCCAATTACAAAATAGGCAAAGGATCTGAATAGATGCGTCTCCAAAGAGGACATGGCCAATAGATGGCCAATAGACCTATGAAAGGATATTCAATGTTACTAGTCATCAGTGACATTGCAAATACAATTAAAAGTGCAAATGTAAGCCATAATGAAATATCATCTCACACCTCAGAATGGCTATCATCAATAAATATACAAACATCAAGTGTTGTTTGAGGATATGGAGAAAAGGGAACCTTCATGTGCTATGGTGGGAACACAGATGGGTGTAGCCACTGTGGAAGGCAGTATAGGGTTCCCTCAAAATAGAAATGGGATTGCCTCCACTTCTGGAAATTTATCTGAAGAAACTGAAACAGTAATTGGAAAGAATATATGCACCCTATAGTCACTGAAGCACTATTTATAGTAGCCAGGCTTTGGAAGCAGCCCAAGTGTCCACTCGTAGATGAGTGGATATAAAAGCAAGCAGTGTGTGTGTGGGGGGAGCAAACAGTGGCACATTTACACAATGAAATACTACTTGGCCATAAAAAAGTAGGAAATCTTTGCCTTTGCAACAATATATGTGGACCTCAAGACATGCTAAGTGAAATAAGTCAGAGAAAGGCAAGAACCACAAGATTTCACTATATGTGGAACGAAATGAACAAAGTGAACTAACAAAGTGGAGATAGACTCTTGGATGCAGAGAACAAACTGACAGCTGTCCTAGGGGTGAGTGGTGGGGGACGTGCAAGAAGGGTGAAGGGATTAAGCAAAGAAGATAAAGACTAGGATGCAGACAATAGTATGGTGATTGCCAAAGGGAAGGGTGGGTGGAGGAGATGGAAAAGGGTAAAAGGAGGATAAATGGTGATGGAAGGAGACTTGACTTTGGCTGGTGAACACACAGAACAATATGCAGGTGATGTACTGTAGGACTGTATACCTGAAACTTATATAATTTTATTAACCAATATCACTTCAATAAATTCAATAAAAAATAAGTATTTAAAAAAGAGAAAGAAGAAAAATAAAATGCATTTATGCTTTGATTAGTTACAAATTGAATTCTATTCTTTTAGTTTGTATTTTTTTAGCTACTACAAGTAAGCAATTATGTAGACTACCTATTATGGGAAAACATACTAATTATAATGTTGGAGCAAGAGGTAGCAAGATAAAGGCAGGCAAACCTGTGAAGTGTTACTGAAAAGGTTCTGAAGTATGTGAGGAAAGGAGTCCCACTACTTCCTCTCTATGCGCTAGAGGGAACTGTGGGAAGGAGGAGTTGTTTAGCTCCTTGCTAATATCCTTTTCAATAAAATGGGGATAAAAATACAGGCTTCATGGGGTTAATGAAAAGTAAGTGGAATTACATTGTGTAATTCATCCAGTGCATAGTAGTCGCTCAAATCATGTTGGCCCCTTCATCTTCCCTTCCCTTACACCTTCAGCTCTATTTCTGCACTAAATAGAGGCTAATTAGAAACATGCATTAATTGGTATTTCTTGGGCCACCCAAGTCTGATTAGGTCAACCAGAGAGTTGACCACTGGCACTGTTATGCTGTTGGCCTTGAGTACTCACAAGGTCCCTTCAGGCCTGCAGATTTGAAGGGAGTCTCTAACATGTACTGGCAGCAATTGTTGTCATCAGGAATTCTCCGTTTGTATTTGGTAAGTTCTTTTTTGTGGCTGATTAAAGTTATCCATTTCCAATCTCTGACTTAAACAGGGTGGCACAAAGGTAGGTCTACAGTTGTTCGTGTGGAACATAATATAATAATTAATAAAAAATAATACAGGATAAGCTGTTTCACATACTTACAACTGTAAACTTACTTTTCCTTATGCTATATTGTTTTAGCATAGTCATCCAGGGATGCAGGAGAAGAATGCTCAGAGGTGCAGGAATGACAGAGAGAAGGTAGCAGGGAGCCAACATTGCCCCAAGTAGGAAAAGTGGTCAGTGGGACCCAGTGCTGAGAGATGAAACAGCATGCCACAGACCAATAATGCTTTATTACTATTTGTTAGAGAAATAAACATTTTTTCCTCTTAACATAATCTTATATGAAACCTTAATGAACAAAGTAAGTAAAAGTAGAACTGGTCTGGCTGAAACCGGAATGAGAAAGCAGGTGGCCCAGAAACCCCAAGGCACCTCTGCATTGAGTTTAGAAAAGAACGGGAGCCATCGCCACTACCACAGGCCAATCCCAAGCTTTTGAGGTCCCACCCGTAGAACAGGAAGCCCCACACCCATTCTGAGCAGCAGGAGGGGGTTGAGGGAGCCCTAGTTGCCTAGGATGCCTGGGCGTTGTAGGTACAGCTGTTAAGGGAGAAAAATCAATAAAAGTCTCCAGCACCAATGGGAGAAAGCTTTCATTTCCATCTTGCCTAAAATCCCAGCACTGTTAAACCATGGGCTCTTCTTCCTGGGCCCACCCTGGAGGGAACAGGAGGTGCAGTGGACTACAGGAGCCCTCTTCCCTGTAATGCTTGAGTAAGGGACTCGCCATTTTCCTGAAGCTAATTTTATCAACAGGGAAGCCTGGACTTGACAGGATGTTGAGGTGAAGACCCCGTAATAGATTTTGTTTATAAGTTGTAAGTCTAGGAATGTAGAAAGTCATAAGAAAATAGAGGAAAGAATGTAGAATGTTATGACAGAAATATATTCCCATTAAAAATTAATTTAAAAAAAAAGCTCATCTAGTGTTAATCTAGAATCTCAAATTTCATGGGGCTTATGGGGGAAAACATCCTGTAATTGTATATGCTAATGGAGTATTCACAGGACCTTGTTAGAGTAATGGAAACTCTATTTCATGCAACCGCTAACACAATCTTTTCTTTATATCTTGGCAAAGCTGACTGACAGAATGTAAAATTGCTTTTTAATCTAATTTAGGATGCAAAACATGTAGTGAGTTTAAACATTTAAAAATGCTTGAAACATGGAAGCAGAAATTCAAAATGCCCTCCCAGATTGTCTATGATACTGTGTACCAACAGTACATTACAGAAATATTATTTCAATATAAGGTTCTTTGAATCGAGTCATATTTTATTCCAAAGCTTTTTGTGAATTAGAGTAAGGGAATGTATTGTGGAAATGTGACCCAGGGAAAATAGAGCAGAAATGAGATTTTAGCCACATTTCACAAGAAGAGTAGGTTTCTAAGAGGTCTCTTTATTTAACAGAAGGCACTGTAGCTGCTCCCACCAAGGTCACTACCACCAAGGCCACCCCCATCTTAGTCACCAGATCCTTTGGCCCCTGTTCCAACCTCATGCTATTTCATCTCTCCTCAGCATTGGGTCCCACTAACCACTTTTTCTATCTGGAAGCCATTTTGGCTCCCTGCTATCTTCCCTCTATGTCACTCCTGCATCATTTCCTCCCCTGTGCATCCCTTGGGCTGCTTCTCTGGGAAGCACCATTGCTTGAGGCTCTCCTGAGAAATCTCATGAGCTCCCACCTCTTCAGCTTCCACCATGCCCAGCACACCCCAAGCCATGTCTCCAGCTTCTCTCCCAAACTGTCATAGCCAGCTGCCTTCAGGCCATTATTCCAGGGATGTTTTGCAGGCACTTTCGGCTGTTTTTGTTACCTTCCCACTGCTAAAGCCTCTTACTCCTTAAGGGTCTTTATCTAAGCTACATATAGATCTTGTTACCAGACAGAGGGCCTGGCCCTGAGTGGGGCTGCCTAAGGCCAATGGTAGTATGCGGGTTCCTGGCTTTGTGTAGGAAAGATTTCACAATGTGTGTCAAGGTGATTATGAGAGTATGTTTATTGAAGCTGGGGACAGAGAAACAAGGAAGGCATTAGGGTAGAAGAAACAGCAGAGAGCCTAGGCCGGGCTGCCTTTGCTCGCTGGGATGGCAGAGAAACGATGGACTTGGGGCAGGTTCAGGGGATCAGCCTGGGACTAGCAGCTGCAATACACTGTGTTAGAGTTTAGGAGCTGTGTGCCTGTGGGGGAAGGAGAGAGGGGAGAACAAAATGGTGCAGCTGGGCCCTTTGTCTTGAGCCTTTTCTTTCTCTCTTGCAGGTGGGAATCTTAGGGGAGGTCTCAAGGGGCTGTTTCAGCAGAATATTCATCAGTTTTTCAGGTGTGCCCTTTTAGTGTTGTGGTTTTTACTGATTGGTCAGTGCCAGGATAGGGGGTTATTAGTCATTGCAGTTGGTCCTGGTGTTGTACACCTGGTTTTGCTGCTTTGCTGGGCCTGGAGCGGAGATACCACTGGGGCCAAGATGTGATAGGGAGGGGACCTTTTGTATCTGGCTGAAAATTGCTGGGTCGTTGTTTTTAGCTATCAGTCTGTTTTCTTATTTCACTTGCCTAAGAATTTTCCTAGCTTCTTAGTATCCTGTCTCAATCTCACATTTTTCTAATTTCCTAAACTAGAAATTTTATAGTCACCCTGATTCCTTCTCTCATCCTCAGATTCAGCCAGGCACCAAGTCCTAAAGAAGTCTGCCTCCTCGGTTACCCCTCACCCAGACCGTGACAGGAGCTTTCTAGGATTTTACTAATTTCAGTTTCTTCCCCATCTGGTGGTCCATTTCTTTAAAAACCATAAAGTCACTTCCCAGTTGCCAACTGCAGCAGTTTGTAAACTGTCTTCCTTGCAGACGTAAAGATTCTTCAGACCTTCATGTCCCTCCCAGCTTTGTTTAACATCAGGTTCACATATTTTGATTTAAGTTTCTTTTATTTTCTTTGAACAATTTTTTTTGTATATCAAAGTTTGAAAACCTCAAACTCAGGGTATGGTCACACTCTGAAGCATATCATAGGAGGCCTTTTACAAGCTGCCTTTCCAGCTTTGCTCCCTTGAAGAACGACATGAAACCTGAGTTCCAGTGCAGGTTCTCTCACATACAGCTTGTTCCACTATAGGCAAGCTCCTTACCACATTTCACCATGCATAATGTGCTCCTGTGTATAATGCACATTCATGTTTTTGGCCCATACTTTCAAGAAAAAAAATCTTCCATTTTAATTGTTTACTTCAATTATTTATTTATGTTTAGAAACAAAACTGATTATCTTATTCCAGGGTATTATTTTGTATATGGATATCATTATTGCTTTTTATAGTTACACTTTTAACACATAAGCATAAATAAAAGAATTAAAAACATTTATATAGATACGGAATTAGTACTGCCCTTATAGCAGTAATACACATCCTTAATTTTTCTCTCAAAAATCTATGTAAAAAAGTGTGTATTATACATGGCAAAATATGGTAAGTTCCCCAAACCTCCACTTTTCCATCTGTGAAGCAGGAATAATAACACTAGCTTTCTCAGAGTTGTTGTAAGGAGTACCTGAGAGAATGTTTGACATGTCTTAGTGTTAGTCAATGTTGACCATTATTATCACGTTAGAATTTAACTACCTCAAGATTACAAGCACATTATGCTTAGATGCTTTAGTGACACTGCCTAGCCTTGCAGTGGCTTCTGCCTCCTCTCATCTTTAAAGGTATACTCTTATATATTTAATGAGACTAGCTCACACTTCCCTTTTTCTGTGAAGCCTCAGTGGTAATGTTCTTAGGAAATTTGTTTCCTAAGTATTAAATGTGTACCTCTCACTAAGGGAGTCTTCATGTTGAATTTTATTATTTCTTTGTACATACACACCTACACTCCTACAGATTAGGGATCACCAAGGTAGGGACCTGATCTGATTCATGTCTATGCCCTTGAGGTGAATTGTGGGTGCTCCTGTATCTGTGTACTTGAGGCACACTGTGAATGCTCCCATAGGTGTGTCATTAGAGTCCACTGTGGGCATTGCTATATCTGTGGCCTTGGAGTACACTGTGGTACTTCCATATACTGTGGATACTACTATATTTTTTGAATAAAGCAAAGTAACTGATGAATAGGTCATTGAACCAGCAAGGAGCCAGCTACCTTGTGTAGAGGACCCTGAGTGGGACCCTGGTCCAGGACCCAGCTGGACCCTATAGTGGGACTGTAGATCACCAAAGTCAGCTTTGCTTTCTACTTGATACCACATTGGTTAGTGACCTCTGGTAGCCAGTTGTCTCAGCTGGTCTACTACTTCTCAACTATTTTACCTGGAAACAGTCTCAATTATCTGCGAGACACACATAAACAAAAAATGTAACTTAACCTCCACAGCAACATGAACACTTCATTTATTTGTTAGCAGAAAAGCTACTATTCAGTGAACATTTATGTGCCAGGTAATATGTGAATGCTTTACCTATATTCTCCCATGTAATTCACATGTCAAAACTGGCAAGGTGTTTATTTTTATTTTTATTTTATTTTAACAGATGAGCAAGTTAAGGTTGAAAGAAATGAAATAGCTCACCCTAGTTCTCATAGTAGCATAGTTAGAGTTGAGATACAGGCAGTGGTTCACTGGCAGAGGGCAGATGTGGGGAGAGACAGGGGCTGCAGTTTTTTGTACTTCATTCCCTGTCACAGCCTGACCTGAGTGAGCCATGGTGATTTGTGGTATTTTTGCCCTATTCCAGTATGTGTCTTAATGAGCCCAGGGAGTAGACCACATTAAAACTCAGAGTATGAGTCATGTCTTACTCTCTTTGCTGATGTGCTTAAAACATCCTTTCTGGGCTTACAGACTCATTCAGAGCCAGTTGCACCAAAGCACTGTAGATATACAAAAAACGCCTGCCTTTGATTATCTTTATTTGTTTGTCTTAAAGTGTGGTTCACTTTTTGTATTATTTTAAACTTTGTTTTCCAGTTACAGTTGACATGCAGTATTATATTAGTTTCAGGTGTACAACATAGCAATTAGGCATTTACATACCTTACAAAGTGATTACTCAACAAGTCTAGTACCCACCTGACACCATTCCCTATGCTGTACTTTACTTCCCTGTGACTGTTTTTTATAACTGGCAGTTTGTACTTCCAGTTATACTTTTGTACTTTATTATAATCCCTTTCACCTTTTTCTGTGTGATTCGCTTTTTGTGTTTTTGATTGAAAGTCTAGAAAATAGGTTGGTATTATATATATGTGATATATATATGTTATATGTTAACATATATGTCATATATATATTATATATATGTTATATATAATACCAACCTATTATAATAATACCTATAATAATTATAGATTTTTATAATTATTACAGAAAACTTTTCCAAGTTTTCTGTAATAAGCATTTCTATTTCTCTCTCCCACCTCTTCTTCCCTCCCTCCCTCTGTCCCCCCTCTCTTTACATGTATGTGCAAGTTAAATTTTAATAAATTTAATAAATAAATTATAGGTATCATAATAATAATACCTATAATAATTATTATTATTATATTAGGTATTATAATAATAATTACCTACTTAATAATTATAATTAGGTATTATACTTATAACTATGATTCAAATATAATTATAATTAAATATAATTAATTTATATTTAATTATAATTAAATATAAATTATATTTATATAATTTATTGAATTTATAAATTTAATAAATAAATGAATTTATTTAATATAAATACATTTATAAAATAAACAAATAAATAAATTTATAAATTTAATAAATAAATTATAGGTATTATAATAATAATACCTACAATAATAATCATTATTATATTAGGTATTATAATATAATATAATTATAATACCTAATATAATAATTATAATTAGATGTTATAATTATAATTTATTTATAATTATAATTAAATATAATTAATTTATATTTAATTATGATTGAATATAAATCATATTTATATAATTTATTTGTATTAAATAAAGAGATTTATTTATTTAATATAATTTATTAAATTTATAAATTTAATAAATTTATTAAAATTTAATTTGCACATGTAAAGAGAGGGGGGACAGAGGGAGGGAGGGGAGAAGAGGTGGGAGAGAGAAATAGAAATGCTTATTACAGAAAACTTGGAAAGCATAGGAAAAGCACAAAAGAATCTCCCATAAAATCAAATATTTAGCCACCATTAACATTCAATATTGACCTTCTAATGTTTTTAATGCCTACCTATACATTTTTATTACCAAAATCATAATCTGTATGGTATACTATTTTATTTAGTAATATATTATGAAAACTTTCTCATGCTCATAAATATTCTTCTACTGACTGCTTTTTGGGGAACAACTTGGTAGCTATCATCTAAATGTGGAGTAATTTAACTAACCTATTCTTTCTCATTTTGTTTATTCCCATATTTTTGCTAATGGTTTTTATATGATTTTTGTTCTTGTTGGCACTGAAAATCCAAAAATCGGGTATAAATCAATTCCTTAGCATTAATATCTAGATGAAGGATAACTTTCAGATCATTTTCACCCAAATTATTACAGAATTTTAAGACCTTAACAGAAAAGATCAGGGCAGTCACCTGGGCTGGTCTCTGACAAACTGAATTTCTCCTGGGGCTTTCCCAACAGATAAACCACCCTCTGCTCAAATATCTCCGTAAGTAGGCACCACTCAGGTCCTCTTTATATGACCTATAGCTGTATGTTCCTTTATTGGGCTTAAGAAACTAGATGCTGACTAATAGATTTGGAAATTTGCTTCTGAAACCTTTAGAAGCCTGTACTTTGAGATCAGTGTGATTTGAGAATCTGGAAAGGAAGTTAGAAGCAGGATAGCAGGCAAGATAGCGTGGAATGCAGACTTAACTAATAACTACCCCAAATAGTTATTATAGACAGGCAAAGAGTGTTCTCTGATTTGCGAGTTACAGTTATTCTAATTGATCTCCGCCCTTTCCCATTTATTTTTCACTTGACAAGTAAGGTGTGAAAAGTTCCATGCCTTTCTAATTTAAATGTTGCATGTGTTGAGAACTGATCTTGCCAGCCCTGTTAAGCCTGGCAAAAAACATAACACATTGTTGTTACTAGCCTTCGTCATTTAGTTAGAGCCAATATTTCGTTTGGAACCATATAGGTGCATAAATCTCCTTTATAGGCATAACCTTTTCTGCCATAAAGTGCATGTGATGAGGAGGCAGCTACGTTTCCTTGGTGAGTTTCTCTGGTTAGCCTCATGAAGCTGTTAGGCCAGGGATATTCATTGAGAGACTTCTTGGGAAGTGAGATTCATGCTCTCGAGGATCTTATGATTAAGCTGAGGGGAAAGACACATGGATAACTAATAAAGGTGGTATGTGAGAAGTACACATATGCAAAGATCAGAGGGAGCTTAGGGGATAAACAGAGCATTACATCACAGCCCACATTTGGGACTGTGAGCGATGTCCTTGAAGCCATATGCACCACATTCAGCCTGCAGGATGAATGAAACGTCCATCTCACACACGTACTATTTTCTCAATATATGTAGATGCCCTGGTGGCCACATTGCTTTTGAATGAATTCTTGTTTTATTACACTTATTGTAGCTTTTGCCATATTGTGCATTTTCAATTAGTAGATACAATACTACACTTATAATTCCTATAATGGGCATCTATAAAAAATTTTTAAGTTAAGAATTGTTTGTTACATGAAAATTTGAAACTTCCATTGTTTGCAGCACTGCTGTCCAGTAGAATTTCTGTGATAATGGAAATATCTCAGCATTGTTCATCATGGTTGTCATCAACTACACATAGCACTAAAGGACTTGAAGTATGCCTGGTGGGACTGAGGAACTGAATTTTTAATTTTATTTGATTTTTGTTCATTTAAGTTTCAATAGCCAAATGTGCTAGAGGCTTCCATATTGGACAGTGCAGATCTATTGTATCTCTTTGTAGGTAATTTTCTAAAAATGATCATGCCCAAGTTTCTTCAACCCCACCCCCTTCTGGTTTGTTTCAACTTCTACCACCAGGTGTGGGTGGCTACCAGGCTCACTTCTTCTCAGGTACCTCTATTCCTGAAGGTTCCTTAGGCCAAGAACGAGTTTTCTTATAGATGCTTATGAAATGATTTGGGAAGCTTTTCCTAATCATGGAGGTAGTTTATACTTTTTTTTCAGCCACTATCTGATTATCAGGGACTTGAAGAGATTTCTGTATACCTGTACACATGAGCTAGTGGTTTTCACATTTACGGTTTCAAAGTTTACACAGCATGATCCTCCTTTTAAAATGGACTATTAGGTAGTCAAGGAGGCTATAAATTATTAGAGAACTCAGAAATCAAAACCTTATTCTAAGACTTTCATTAAGTAAGAAATTTTTCCTTTCCTTCTCTTGATTATTAAGAATAGCCAAATGGTCTTTCTTATTTAATTTGCTCTAAAACAATTAATACAGCTCATAGCACTTTATAAGTTATATATCTTTTTCATGACTCATAGCCTTTGGGGTCTTGGGAGATCATCCTGGGTAGTAGCAACATGCAGTCTAATGGCTTTTATTATGGTAACAAAATCACATGCGGATAGTCAAGTATCTCTGAACATAAAATTCCCCTTTATATTATGGCTTGTATTCATTGTAAATATATAGTGCTAGTTGGATTACTGAATAATTCAAAATCGTTATTTTTTTCTAAATTTTTTTATTTCTTTGTGCTGTTTTAAAACAAGATGGAGAAGGAAAGAAGTAACTTGTAGAATTAAAAAAGGCATATGATCAAAAAGCTGTTTTGGAACTCATTTTTGAGGAGTTCCCATCAAAATAATAAACACCTTTCATGGACTGGCCTGGGAAGAGGTCTTTCTGCTAAGGAAGGCCTTCTTTCCCACCCATCCCCCAAGTGTGATGGCTCTATCCCTGTTTTCCACTGCTTTCTGGGTGGGCTTTCCCACTTCCTCAGCCCTCCTGCTTTGCAGCCTGGGGCTTAAAGGTTTCTTCAAACATCAGAACCAGAGTAAGGAAAGTTTCATTTGTTGGATCAAAAATGTGTCTTCCTGCCTCCTGTGTGCCAATAGGAGAGGAAGCTGAAAGACCAGTGCACCCAGTAGACCCAAAGCATCTAAATCTATGGCGAGATGATAATGAAACTTTGATAGGTGTACTATAATCTCCATTCCATATACCAGGATTCTTCTATTCTTCACCTTCTTTCATAAACTTCCATTGACAATTAAATCCACAAGAAGTTATTTGTGATGTTAAAATTGTTGAACATCTCATAGCACTATTTGTTTGCTGTGTTTGTTCCATGTTAGTGACACCTCCCTTCATCATCCACTGGTCACCATTTGAAAGGAGATGTGCCTGGCTGGTGTAGCTCAGTGGATTGAGTGCAGCTGCGAACTGAAGTGTCACAGGTTCTATTTCCAGTCAGGGTACAAGCCTAGGTTGTGGGCCAGGTCCCCAGTGGGGGCCACGTAAAGGCAACCACACATTGATATTTCTCACCCCCTCTCTTTAAAAATAAATAAATAAAATATTAAAAAAGAAAAGAAGATACTTAGGTTGGTGTGATGGTGGTTGGTGGTGGGAGAGTAGGTGTATGTATGTGTGTTGGGCACAAATGGGGAGAGGGGATCATGGGTAACAGAGCACAGGGAGGACACCATCCAGCAGAGAGACGCTAACATTTGCAAAATATACCATCCTAGATTTGTTTCCCTTTCCATTGTAAACACAAAAAAACTACAAATGGGCATGGCCTTCTCTGAGCCTCCAGAAAGAATATTCATTCTTCTCACCTCCTTTGTAGAAGAAAGGAATGAAGAGGCATAAGCTAAGAATCCTCCAGTCTTTGAGAAAGTATCTAAAAGGACATTGCCGTTTGGTGTCTGTGCTGCTTTCTTTCTTTGGGCCTCCCTGTGCTCCAGGTGCTACCCCTCTTCCCTCCAGGATGTGAGCAGTGAAGGGTGGCCCTATGCACAGCCTACGTCTTTTTCCTTGATTCGTCTGTACAGAAAAAGTACTGGGCAGTGCTTGTCAATCTCAAGTTTCTTCTGCCACAGTTGGTTTGTCATATGACTTCCTACCCTTCATGTTTATACCAAATTATTGTGTCATCTAAATTTTCTTTTGCTGTTTGAGTCTATATTTATTTCTTTGACTGGACTATCTTAGCCTGAAAGCCTCTGATCTTTACTGTACTAAACTATTACAAGGATAATTACTTGTCAGCAAACTTTGGATTGCTGGATATTTTACTAATTGCCTTCAAATGCAGGTTTGATGAAATGCTTATGAGTGGTGGTTTTTGGGAAAATCAACCTTTCTATTTTCAATATTGAATTTCAAATTACTACATATTAATATTTCTGTCTCCTGCCTTTTTATTTCAGTACCTACTAGAAATGAAAAGCTTAATCCTACCCCCAGAACATATCCTGAAGAGAGGGGACAGTGAAGCAATAGCGTATGCGTTCTTTCATCTGGCACACTGGAAGAGGGTAGAAGGGGCTTTGAATCTTTTGCATTGTACATGGGAAGGCAGTAAGTAATTCTCTTTCTTTGAAACATTTTCTAAAAGCATGAAAAGATGCTAAGATGTTAGCATGTTGGTACAACATGCCAAGATGTTGTTACCCTGAGTGTCCATGATAAATAATGAAGATCTGCACATCAATAGCTGTTCCTCTCTGTGATGTTTCATCACTGAGAGATGATGAATCCCTTGGGCTCTCCAGTTTTGGTGGTGGTGGGTATTACTGTGGTGGTGCCATCTCTACAGCCCAATAAGGCAGGTTTATACAGTGGATGGGATGAATTAGTACTGTTCTGTCAGAGAAGAATTCCATAGATGGAAAACCCTCTTTGGAGACCTGGACAGCCCTTGAGCATCGTAGGAATCTTTGGCCTGGGATTAGGACTCGTGCTGGGCTCCAGTTACCACATCTAAATGTTCTTCCTGGGAGAGTTGGCCAAAGAGCCACAATTCTGCTTTACTGGAGCCAGATGGCCAAGCACAAACAAGCAACAGTTATGTTTCAGGACAAAAATAGTGGCCATTGGACCCTAGTGTTCAGTAGTAGGTTATATTAGAAGGCTGTAGTATGTTATCTATCATCATTTGGTGTAAGGAGAAGTGTGGGAGCAACTTTGTCCGCAAAGTACCCCTGTCCACCACGGATGAACGTAAACACTACCAAGACATGATCTGCGTGGGGAGGAAACGTGGCTGTTTCCTCAAAAGGGAAGGGCCAAGAGCCCCTACCTCAAAGGGCTTTTATTGGGTTCGTTTGCACAAGAATACAGGTAAGGATCAAACAATAGATAGCATTCAAAGAACTATAAGGGCTTATTCTCAGTCAGGGTCAGATAGCTAAAGAGCCATAAAACTTTGAGGAACAAACTTCTTGCTTGGACCCTTATCATTTAAATGAGAGCATTCTAAACAAAGCAGGTTTCACTGGATTTTTACATATTCTTTCTTAGGCTTGATCACTCAGTGAACCTGCCCTTTCAAGCACAGGGCTGCATTGCCTTCCCCATCATAGATTTTTAGGCTTAAGTGAATTAGAACCAGGCAGCACTTCTCCCAGATGGAAATGGGGACTCGGGCTATGTCACAATAGCTGGGGCGGGGAGGGTCCATCACTTCCTCTTTGTTGCAGCCCCCCGCCCCTAGTCCTTCCAAGATGGCCTCCCAAGTGATTATGTCTGGCTTAGGTTGCCCCTCTCTGTGAGGAGTCTTACCTGTCATGGACTATCGACCATGTTTTGGGGGCAGGGGAGAAGCAGAAGCAGTGCTTGCTGCCAGAGACAAGCTTTGTCTCCTAAGTGGCTCGCATTCCGGAGGTCGCTCACTCAGTCTTAGCCATGGGAGGCGGTTACAATTCCTGAAACCAGGCAGAGTGGTTCCCAACAGAGAAGAGGTTCTGATGGTGAGTGAGACATGTCCCCTGCCCTGGAGAAGTATCACATCTAGTTGGGAGCAGTAACCAGCAAAATGTAACAGCTGCCCAGTGATTCTTCAGAAGGGAGAGGTCTATGAGGTGGAGCAGTAGTGTGTAACCTTATGGATCATATGGGATGTGAACCAAGCCTTGAAGAACTAGGACAGTATTATAAGCAAGGACACTGGGAGAATGTATATAAAGGAAAATGGCAAGACTGGATTATTGGACAACATGTGTGTTGAAACTTAATTATCATTAATTAAAGTAAAACATGTAGCATGAGTCCTCCCTCCCCTTTCCTTGGGGGAAATAAAACAAATATTAGAGTCTTCTATTAATTTTTTTTAGTTCATCCCCACTCTGATCAGCCTCACAAATGAACGTCTTTTTAATCCCTTTCACTCTGTTTATCTTAGCTGCTTCCATTTTCATTTAATAATCTTTTGCTCTTCCCTTTTCCCGTCCTTCCCTAACCTAACAGTAATCTAAATTGTTGCAGAAAGTGAAGGCGGGCAGGCAGATGGGATGGGGTAAAAGTACGTCGACAGAGATGGGATTCAAGTTGATTGAAAGTTTCTTGTTTAGTTGTTTCAAAGAGTTTTTCAAGAGGATTAATAATTTATAATTACTATTATAAATTATTTACTTAAATAATTTACTATATATAACTTGAGGGATGTAGACTTGGTCAGTACTTCCACCTCCATCTCTGGAAGTGCATTAATGTGCTCCAGGTGTCCTGGTCCTGGTATTTGGGTGTGTTGGGACCACACACTCTACTCAGGCATGTGTGGGCAAATGTACAGTCCTCTCTGGCTTGGGCTTATTATTATGCCTTTAAGGTATTCTTCCCAGACAAGACAAAAGGGATTTTTATTTAAACATGAGAAAAAAAAAAACAGAAAAATCCCAGCAAGATTGAACATGAGAGGCCTCACCTAAGTGTTAGTTGTAGAAAAATTAAATGCACAGATTGGTTTACCAAATAAGAATATATTTATACATCAGCATCTTGGAAACATAGTAACAGAAGCTTATCAGTTGGGTCTGATAAATGAAAAAAGTTAGCAGTTAGCAGTCCCATAGAAAGGATCAAAAAGAGTGAGTTGCTGGGAGCGGGGCAAGAAGTGAGAGACATACTGTGTTAAGAATGGCATAACCATAAACAAATCCAATAGAACTAACAGGAAATTCTGTTGGGAAATTAGTTACCCATATCACCATTTAATAATGGGCAAATGCTTTGGATCAACTGGAAGGACTGGGATTTTAAGAAATTTAAAGTGATATAGTGAGCTCCAAAATCAAGCAGAATAATAATGGTGGAGGAATGTAATTACTTCGTATTGCATGGGCAGAACACTTTATTAGAATTAAAAAAGAGATGAATTTTTAAACGTAAAGCCATATGGCAAGGCAACCAGAGATCTATAGGAAAGGAAAATTCTGTACTTGGTTCTCACCGATAAACAAGAACCACTCCAGGGAGGTTACACTGCTGTTCAATTTTTGAAAAAGAGATCTGTGAGAGTGCTTACTCAGTACTGTAATGCCTTGTGAAAGAATACCAAGAATCTTAAAGAGTGTGTGTGTACCTGGGCAATTTTACAGAGAGTTTGTATTTCCATCATGCCATCTACAGTCCTGCAGAAGTTCTGAGTTAGGCAGGACAAGAGGTGTCTATCTCAGTTGCTCAAAAGAGGAGCAGATTCACTGAGATGAATGACTTGTTGAATGTTGTGCAGCCATTGCTGGTAAAGCCAGGAGTGAACCCAAGTTCACTTTTTCTTCACTCCTCCTTCTATACCAGGTCTTTAGGCCTTTCCTGAATAGAATAAGAATAAGAGGGTCAGTCATCTTTGAAACATTTGCTTAGAAGGCTTCTTGCATCACTTACAGGGGAGGGTATACTTATTTCCTTCCTAGTGTTTGTAAGTTAATCATTCTATATGAAACCATATTTTTATTGTTGAATACTGACTTAAATATTTTAAATGTAGAATGAGCCCAGTTTTATAAAAAATAAATTCTATGTGTAAAAAAAGGAAAGACTGGAAATAAATACATATTTAAATGGATTATAAGTGTTTTTTTCCCTCCATATTTGTGTTTTTCAAATTTTCTATGAGTACACATGTGTGTATATATGTGTATGTGTATATGCATATATTTGGGAAGTAATCTTGCATTACAAACACTTTCAGTCCTTTTTAAAAACAAAGCTATAAATCTGTTCTGCAATATAGATGAAAGAATGACCCCTCCAGGTTCAGACAATTGTGTGCAATCTTTGGCTGTCACTTCTAGATCTGTGCCCTTTCAAAGTCAAATGGAAGCATCAGAACAACAGGTTTTACTGTATTTTTATTTATTTTTTAGTGTGGTATAATTGACCTACAATGTATCAGTTTCAGGTGTACAATGCAATGGTTGGATATTTGTATATATTTAATATGCACTCTCAGCATCTTTCAAATATACAGTGTAGTATTATTAACTGTAGTCACCATGCTGTACATTATTATATCCCCATCACTTATTTATTTTGTAACTAGATGTTTTTTTCTACTGACCCCCTTCACCCATTTCACCCCCACACCTTTGGTAACCACCAATCTGTTCTCTGTATTTATGATTTTCAGTCAGAGGGCTTGAATTAGAATTCTGACTTGGCTGCTTACAGTGGTATTTAGTTAACTTACCCAGTTTTTGAACACTCTGAAGCACTGGTGATATTAAACTCCATCACCCCCCATCCCCCAGTGGTGGGCATTAGCAGAGTGGTGCTGAGTTGCTCGGGTAGTTGCAGTACCTGAACTTCTCCTTCTTCCTCTAGGACATCAGTACCCAGCCCTACCCCACCCTTCACACCCCCACGCCCTGAGTCTGTACCAGAGCACAAACTGCTGCCCTTCCTCTAGTACACCACATGGTGGAGACTTTTGACATCTCCAGACTCAAGTTTTCTCCTTTAAATCATGTTTTTTCTTAATTCTGAAATTTAAAGTCATCTCCCAACTCCCTTCCAACGTCCCCCTTTTAAAAAGGGAATTGATGGAGGAAGGTAACAGTACTTAATTTCACTATTTTCCATATTAAAAATGAGTATTCTTTTATTCCATTTATCTTTTGAAGATTAAAGAAAATTATCAACAAAGTGTTGTTTAAAGGTAGGGATGGAGGTATATTTTGCTTTTTTTTTTTTTTAAGATTTATTTATTTATCTTTAGAGGGGAAGGGAAGGAGAGAGGGAGAGAAATGTCAATGTATGGTTGCTTCTCGTGAGTCCCCTGCTGGGAACTGGCCTGCAACCCAGGCATGTGCCCTGACTGGGAATCGAACCGCGATCATGTGGTTCGCAGGCCCGCGCTCAATCCACTGAGCTACACCAGCCAGGGCTATTTTGCTTTGTTTTAATGAATTTTTTAAAAATGTTGGAACATTAGCCATCTTGTGGAACTAAGTGAGTTTCCCAACAGGCTGAAATAACTCACATTTTTGATAAAACCCCCAAATCCAGCTGATGCCTGGCAGAGATTCTTTGGGTTTGAAACATATGGTGGTTAAAAAAAAAGGGCCCTGAAACTACAAATACATCAGCATTTCAAAGGTTTCTAAAAATGTTTGATTCATCACTGTCCCAACCCCTGGAATTATACAATATGTTCTTCAAAGTCAGGATAATCAAGAAAAAGGAGAAGTGTTAATTTACAAGGTTTAAAAATATGTTTCTTAGTTTATTACACAGCTGCCAGCTTATCTGAATTACACTTATTTTAAACATTGTAGGTTCTGGTTATCCTCACACACACACACAGACAAGATGGAGCAAAAAGGAAAAAGGACTCACAGACGTGGACAACAGTGTAGGGGTTGCTAGGAGGAGGGGGTTATAAGGGGGCTCAATGGCAATAGAAAAATATAATAAAGATTAAATAAAAAATAATTAAAAACGTGAATGTATGAATGCGAGATTTCACTTGAACTGGGTCCTATTTACAACAGTACTGGTGCCTTTTGGGGCCCTATTTTAAATGGCACATCTTCTGTTTTACCTGTACAAAGTCCTGATGTGGCCTTATCTCCCTCTTATCTAGATCTTTTCAAGGCTGTTCTGGCCATATTTATTTTATAAAGCAGGGTAGTCTGCTGATTTCCACTGTGAGGTTTAAGATTTAATTTTCTAGTTCTGTGTATCAGAAGACTAGAATGTCGTGGGGTATATCACTTAGCCTTTCTTTGTTTCCATTTTTTTATACTTGACCAAGTAAGACTCTTTATTTTCTTTTTGGAGAGTCCCCCCCCACAAAAGAATTCACTAAATAATGTATAAGATATGCAGGTGGTGTTTTTTAGGAGGACTAAGGCAGAATATTTCCTTTGAGAGGAGAAAATAGCCCATTGTTGAAGCATAGGATGAAATTCTGATTCTAATTTATTCTCTTTGAACCTAATGGTAAATGCTGCTTGCTGTAAGATGTGGACCTTAGGGCATTTCCTCTAACTAAACCTTTACTCCAAAAGGCTGGCACCTTTTGGACTGCTGAGGAGAGATCCCCACCCCACCCCACCCCCCTGTACATCTAAGATTTTTTTTCTTGGGAGAAAGCAATAGTCAGCTGAAGTCCCTGGTGGTGGTTACTGCTTACTAACAGCAAGTCTCCTGAATGATGCTCTCCTGCCCTCTGCCTAGGGGGACCAACTTGCTCCTTTCTCTGTTCAGTCTTTGTGACTGACCACAATTTGGATCCACCTGAGTTTTTAAAGAAAAAACTCTGCTTTTCTTGATTGTGCATTAATTTGTTCATTCCTTTAATCAATAAAAATGTATCGAGTCCCTCTTTGTGCCAGGCATTGTGTTGGGGATACCAAGATCAGTAAGACTCTGAAATGCTTTGGGAGAAACAGTGTGTATGGATGTACTTATATCCTCATGTGTACATAGGCACACACACGTGTGTGTGGGTATATGTAAACAGTACTATCATGGAAGTAGGAACAGAGTGTTAGGGTTACTAACACGTTAGGAATCTGCTTTAGAATTTTAGGATTTATCTTCAGAATTAGAATGGAATATCATTTAATCTAAGGGGAACTGATTTTCCCAAGGCCACATAACTAGATACGGAAAGAATGTGGATCAGAACGCAGGCTTTCAGCATTTGTACTTCCTTTACTGTAGTGGCCAACTGCCTTTGTGAGGCAGTAAGCTTTCATGGCAGCTTCATACAACGCAGTAAAAGGTGAAAATTTGTGTTTTGACAATAATTTTCTAGTCTATCATTTGTACTTCTAATTGTTGACAAACACGCAGCATTTTTATTTATAAGCTAGAGTACGCCCTAGTACAGAAAGTATGAACTTTAGGGTTAGTGGAAAGGGAGGGTAAAGAGAAAACGAACTTTTATTGAGCAGCCAGGCACTGTGTTTAGACACCCCTGACCTCTGTTCTCACATGTACTTCCTTTTAACAGCCTCGCAAGGTCTGCGGTACTCTCATTTTTACAGATAAAGGGACTGGTCGCAGACTAATGACCCACCCAAAGATGTGCAGTCCTTAGCCTAGTCAGGTTCAGCCCCACCCTTTAGCTGTCACCTTTACCCTCCTCCTTCAGATGTGCACAGCCCCACTGATCTCTCCTGCCAGGAGCTATGATAGTGGGAGTGTTCACACGTATTTTTATGATTATTGGATCATTGGTTTCTGCCCTGCCTGATGAACTCTGTCAGTTTAGGGGCCATGTGTGCTTGACTTAATTTTCTATCCTTGGTGCATGAGGAAGACATTTTGAGGAGGTAGTGCTGGGATTCAAATTTAGTTCTCACTATTCTGAGTAATCTGTCTGTGTTAAAGGCCTCCGAGATCCTCTTTGAAAGACAACATAGACAAACAAAACATCAAACACTGAGTGGCCTAGCTTCTTTGTTTTGTTCTTGAACAAATACATGCATATCCATGCTTGAAAAGGTGTGTTTTCTCAGAAAAGATGTGTAGAAGATTTGCAATCAAGCACAAAATAGATCAAATACATCAAGTTCATAAAATAGACCAAATGACCCTTTTTTCATTCTTATTCGCACTGCCAAGTCCGGGTGTTAACATTTGCTCTTGCAAAATTCTGGACAATCAGTTAAAGCCATTAGATTCTTGTGGAGCAATTAACACACACGTCTTTATAGTAAAAGGGACCAGGAGGTATGAGGCTAAGCTGTGTCTCTTCCCTCTCTCCCCAGCCTCCACTGCTTATCTCACACTTTGCTGACCCTGCACAGCAGGGTGGCTGAAGGATAGAATTGCAAACAGAAATTGGGTTTGTTTTGTTTAGTGAAGCCAAAAGTCTTAATATTACTTTATGAGATCTATATACATAACAACTGACATGAGAAAAAGCAATTTTTAAGAGCACCATAAGCATCTTTGTAATCAAGGGAGGGAGGACACTATAAGAATTGTGTGTGTGTATGTGTGTGTATGTACGTCTTATTTTTAAGTTGTCTATAATCAGTGTCTCCTCCCTCTCTCTCCAAAGAGAGCAGAACTGATTAAAAGAAGAAGGCCAAGTTGATGCATAAAATTCAGTATGCATGCCAAATACTGGAGTAAAAAAACATTTGTCATCTGACTGAAAAAAATACCAACTAACCATTTGATTTCTATGGTTGAACACTCAAGATCCTGCACTCCTGTTGCCCCTTGAAGTACAAACTGACTTCAATTTTTTGAATAAAATCTATTCAAATTTATAGTCACTTTGAAAACTGAATAGATTCTTAATTACAGCAACCCAGTTGCACATTGAGAATCCGGATTTCAAAAAAATAAGTAAATCAATAAATAACAACCTTCCACATAGGTTTTCCACATTTTGGGGATGCTTTCATAGGTGCCATCATTTATGAGAAAGGGTATTAAAGTCCTTCCGTGTTGCAGCTTTAAATTTAAATGCACCACTTCCCCAAAGAGATTTTAGTGTATCCTCTAAAGGCACTAAAGGTGTTTTTTGGTTTTGTAGTCTCTTTCCTTCTCTTGCAGGCTTAGTTCTGTTGAGAAAGATGGGGTTCCTTCGAGTGATCTTTGTGTGTTAAGAACCTGTGTGGGGAGGGAGCTCTTGTCTTGGCTGATTGTAGTGGACAAAAGTCATCTTTGTTTGCATGAACGTTAAAGTCTGATTGAACTAGGGTGAGCCTTTCATTTTAAGAACAGTTAAAGACTGGGGTATTTCTAATGTTCTAATCTCTGTTTAAGAGGTTTTTGTTACAAGAGGAAAGTTGATAACATTTTTACCTCAGCGAAATGGCTCTGTTCTAGTCCCACGTTTATAATGATTTATATTCTCTGTGGCAATGTACTGTAACCCCAGAGTGATACCACTGTGGTGTAGATTGACTGCATTCTGAATGCTGGAATCACATACATAGTGTTTTTACTTTTAAATAATATTCAGACACCAGAATAAGTACCATATGTGCACTGATGCTGGTTACAATGGAACCTTGTCATTTCTTGTGAGGGAGAACATTCTTCATTTCTGATTCCTGTTTGAAATAAGTATGCAAAAGATAAATATGTACATTGACAGCATTTTGAGAAGGGTTAGGTAATCACACAGCTAAGGATGAAGCTACAATTCCTTGAAATGTTGCATTTAAAACTGAAAAGAGTCCTGTGTTGCCCCCACCCCTCTTTGACACACATGAAGGCAAGGATTGATATCCAACATTTCCAGTGTAGGGCTCAGTTTTTATATTTTATATCTACAACATGCTGTAGTTAAAGGACATATGTTGAAGAAAAATCACCTCTATGAGCAGTGTTCATAGGACACTGAGACTGACATGCTGATGACATTATAATAGGGAGAGTAACACATGTGATAATAGGAGGGATGGATTGATTGGAAACCCATAATTCAGCATGAAACCTCATGTCTGATGCCCCAGAAACAGAATCTAGGTAGCCTGACATCAAAATGCAGTTAATCAATCTCTCCTCATACATTTTTTCCCACATGATATTGAAGATTTAAAAATTTCATAAAGTTTAGAAATACTTCCCAAGTCGCACATTTTTAGATTTTTTTATTCTATCCATCTTAGTTGGAATTCTAATCCACATAGACTGGTTTTTAAAATAGGAATGGTAGATTGCCTTTCATATTTTTACATCTCTAACAGTCTCCAACAAGTCAGTCCACATTTGCTTCTTGGGGAAGCATTTCAATCCAGGTTTGCGCTATTGCTGTCAGTTGAGTTATATTCAGTTAGTGTTCATGACATGTTGATAATATTTTATAGATGAGGAAACCCCGGGCATTAGAATTGATGGTTTGCCCAATGGCATATTTCACAGACATAGAACAAACACTTCAAAAATTTATCTGGAACCATAAAAGACCCCGAATAGCAGCTGCAATGTTAAGTAAGAAGAACAAAGTAGGAGGGATCACAATACCTGATATCAAACTGTATTACAAGGCCACTGTAATCAAAACAGCTGGTACTGGCATAAAAACAGGCACATAGACCAATGGAACAGAATAGAGAGCCCAGAAATAAACCCAAATCTCTACAGTCAATTAATATTCGACAAAGGGGGCAGTATCATAAAATGGGGTAAAGATAGCCTCTTCAACAAATGGTGTTGGGAGAACTGGACAGCTACATGCAAAAAAATGAAACTCGAGCACCAACTTACATCATACACCAAAATAAATTCAAGGTGGATAAGAGACTTAAATATAAGCCATGACACCATTAAAGTCCTAGAGGAGAACATTGGCAGGAAAATCTCAGATATTTCACGCAGCAACATTTTTACTGATATGTCCCCTAGAGCAAGGACTATAAAGGAAAGAATAAACAAATGGGATCTCATCAAAATAAAAAGCTTCTGCGCAGCTAAAGAAAACAGCATTAAAATAAAAAGACAACCAACTGTATGGGAAAACATATTTGCCAATGATACCTCAGACAAAGGTTTAATCTCCAAAATATACAAAGAACTCACACGACTTCACTCTAAGAAGACAACTAACCCAATTAAAAAATGGGGAAAGGACTTGAACAGACACTTCTGCAAGGAGGACATACAGAGGATCCAGAGACACATGAAAAGATGCTCAATATCACTAGCTATCAGAGAGATGCAAATTAAAACTACAATGAGATACCACTTTACACCGGTGAGAATGGCTATCATAAACAAAGCAATAAACAACAAATGTTGGAGAGGGTGTGGGGAAAAGGGGACTCTGGTCCACTGTTGGTGGGATTGCAGACTGGTACAACCATTATGGAAAACAGTATGGAATTTTCTCAGAAAACTAAAATTGGACTTGCCTTTTGACCCAGCAATTCCACTGCTGGGATTGTATCCTAAGAACCCTAAAACACCAATCCCAAAGAACCTATGCACCCCAATGTTCATAGCAGCACAATTTACAATAGCCAAGAGTTGGAAGCAACCTAGGTGCCCGTCAGTAAATGAATGGATCAAAAAACTATGGTACATATACACAATGGAATTTTATGCTGCAGAAAGAAAGAAGGAGCTCCTACCTTTTGCAACAACATGGATGGAACTGGAAAGCATTATGCTGAGTGAAATAAGCCAGGTGTTGAAGGACAAATACCATATGATCTCACCTCTAACAGGAAGCTAAACAACAAAGCAAACAAGCAAGCAAAATATAACCAAAGACACTGAAATAGAGAACAGGCTGACAGTGACCGGAGGGGAGAGGGGAGGGAATTTCAGGGGAAATAAGGGAGGGATTTAGAGGAACCTATATAAAGGATACATGGACAACAACTGAGAAGGGTGGAAATGGGAGGGAGGGGGGATGATGGGGGGTGGGACGGGATGGGAGTAATAGACAGAAAACTGTACTTGAAAAATAATTAAATAAAAAAATTGGGAAAAAAAAAGAATTGATGGTTTGCCTACTCCTCTGCACCCCATCCCCACCCACTTTTGTGAGGTTTGCCCAGAATATATAGTATGACATTAATGTGTGAGTCATACATTGTAATAATGCACCTCTGATAGTTTATCTGGCACGTGCCTCAGAGCTTGGGGAAGTCTTGCATCCTTTCTGGGAGTTATTTGAAGAAGTATTCCCATTATAAAACACTCAAAAGGCCCTTTTTGACATTGAGAAGTTAGGAGACAAATATTGAACCTCTAACATATTGTCTCTCCTTTTCAGCTTTTCGGATGATCCCTTATCCCTTAGAAAAAGGGCATCTGTTTTACCCTTACCCGATCTGCACAGAAACAGCAGACCGAGAATTGCTCCCATGTAAGTCTCACCACTCGATATTTTCTCTTCAGCCAGTGATGGCGATGGGGAGAGTCAGGAATGATCCTTGTTTATGATGTTCTTGTTTTTTATTACCCTTCTTCCAAGCCCTGTCCTTATTTGATATCATATGCATTAAAGTGAGTTTTGTGAGTGGGTTTCGCTTCCTGCTCCTCCAAATCTCTTCAGATCTATCAACAAGAAAGACCCCGGAAGGCTGATGTTGACTGGGCTGGTCCAGCAGGTAGGGTGCTGCTGGGGCTCGCCACTGGTTAGATGCAATCTGCATGGACTAGAGTTTGTAGAGGAAGTGCTGACTTCAGAAGGAGCTGCAAATGAGTCACAGATAGGAGGGCAGCACCAGGACCTTCTAGCATCGTTGCCAGAAGTGGAGTTGTGGGGTGGGGCAGGCGTGCTCTCTGCAGTGATGCAGTGCCCTTGGCCAAAAGGGATTTCCCGTGAGCATCTCAGGGGTTGCTAGCAGTATGTTGGTACACCATGTGCAGAGCACACATGCAGCCTCAGCACTGTATACAGCACAAAGAGGGGTCCCTACCCTCAAGCGCTGTACAAGCTAGCAGTCTGGTGACACACACCACATGTGGAAAGTATGATTTGGTTTACTGTGGTACAATATTGTTTTGATAGTTCTGGCTAACTGGTTATTATCAAATCATACTGTGCACAGAATCATGTCCAGGCTCTTCATATGGCCCTGACTGAGGACATATTTTGCTCCCTCAGATAATAAGCTCCAAATTTAAGCTATTCCCTTTTCCTCATCCACTCTCCTGCCACCCCCTCCTTTTTACCAGCCCCAGTTATATCGTACCTCATAGCTGTAACACATTTAAATACTTTGCCCAGAGGAACAGTGTAACTTTGGAGCCCTGAGTGCATAGTAAATAGTCTAACACCAGCGTTATTGAGTCAGTCATAAATCTCCAACATGGTGGGGTCTGGGTGCAAAACGAATCACTGTCTCAAATTGAAGTAGCAGGAGGTAGCTTACTTGTTTCCTTGCTAGCCAGCCCCAGTGTGAACTTTGTTACTTAGAGAATTGGGAAATCGAAGTGACATGTTCTTCACTGTCCACATTTTATTGTGAAAGAGTCTGGTATCTAACACTATGTTAGATTTGATTTCGGAAATCCCTGTTATAGGCCTGTACTTTACTTTTTGACTTCTCTTTCATGGAGATCTTTGTTAAAGTTTCAGTTTTCTGGTATAGATAGTTTTCTGAAAAGTATACTGTTTTAAAATGTTTTATTTGAATCCAATTAAGTTTCCATGGGGATAGATTCACTATTAGAACAAAATTACAGTTCTTAAAAGTAGCTCTCCAGGCATAATTCTTATAAGCCTGAAATAGAAAATTGTGGCTCACATTTATTTAATTGAATGCAGTGATCCAAGTCTGATCTCTCCTCACAGTTCCTTAGTGGGGCTGGGTTTTGAGGGTGGGATACAGAGAGGGTCAGTTGTTTTAATTGCTACCCACATTTTGTACACCAAAAGGTGGCGCCAAGGCATGGGGCCTCCCACCCCGTGTTTAAATCCTGGCAGGTTGATTTCCCTGGATTCAGGTGTATGTGCTTATTTGTGCTTTGTCCCGCTCTCCCTCCCGGCCCCTCTCCAGCCTCAGTTTCAGCAGAGCAGATTACTGTTTAGGGATCTAAGTAATGAGAACTGAGTGGTAGAGGAAAGGCCTTTAAGGTCTTGGATTTCCTGAGGAAAGTAGAGCACTCGGATCATTTTGGTGCAGTGCAGGGTTGCTCCCTGCGCTTTCACTTTCTCTGCAGCAGCGCCCGCCTTGGCAGTTGCTGCTTTTCTCACTGGCAGGCCCAGGGCACAGGAAGCTGGAAGTCAATTTTCTCATTTTTGTGCCACAATTTTTTAGTTTGCCCAAACCCAACACTTGAATTTAAGTTACGAAATGTGCCCTAAAGAGCACCGGTTATTTATTTTGGGGTGGAGGTCGTGAGTATATTTATCATCGAGAGCCTCCTGCAGCTGTGCCAGATGACCCTCCCAGTCCTTATCTCCAGCCCTGGAGCTTGAACAGGCCAGCATACTAGGTCCGTGCTGAATGTCTCTGTCTGGGTGGCCCCTCCATCAGCATACCTAGAGTGTGCCCGGAAAAAATACAAGATAAACTAATATTGCTGCATTATAATGATTAAAAATTACAGGAAGGTGAAAATCTAGAGATAGGATTTTTTTCCAGTATGCTTTATTTTGGATTTTCCAGGTTTTCTACAATGAACATGTGTTTTATAATTTGAATAAAGTTTTGTTTTGTTTGTGTTTGCTTTAGAGAAAGGTATGTTATATATTAGGCATAGGTGGTGTTACTGTCCATGACCATGAATGCATGACATCCCCAAATGAACTCTATCGTGCTTCTAGAGGGAGTGCTGAAGGTTGAACATGGACTTGGGAAAAGTGGGTAGGCAGCCAAGATCAGCGCCAATGGTGACTCTGGTTCATTCAAGTGCCCTGCCTTTTTCATCTGCAACAGGCTTTAGCCAAAGCTCTAAGGAGTCCATCCCACGTAGAGCAATTCCCTGAGAATGCATTTATTCCAGCTCTGATGTTTCCCTTATGATCTTCTCCACAGCTTTCCATGAAGTCTCAGTTTACCCAAAGAAGGAGCTCCCCTTCTTTATTCTCTTTACTGCTGGATTGTGTTCCTTCACCGCCATGCTGGCCCTCCTAACACACCAGTTCCCGGAACTCATGGGGGTCTTTGCAAAAGCTGTGAGTATTTGCCAGTGGGAGGCCTCAGGGAAGGGGCAGAAAAGCAAGAGAAGCAACATAAAAGAAGTGGGGGAGTGTCATGTAGAAATGGATATGCCTGTAATGATCATCTGCTCACTGTTTAATTTTCTTTATCGTCAATGGAATCAAAGGGTTGAGGGTCAAATGAGAAAATGTAGACTATTTGTTAATGTATGCCCTTGCCTTGTTTTATTCACAAGAATATTCTCAACAGTTCCCCCCAAATGCATGAAGTCTAAAAGGATTAAATAAGTGTAATTAAGGGAATCCTAGGAAACTAAAAATATGTGGGAGATTATTCAGTTTGGTATAAACTCAATGACATTATTTCCAATCTTTATATATTGTGGATCTTGTTCCAAAAAATGAGATTTACATTTTCAAAGATGATTTCAATTAAAATTTTAATAATTACAAACCTTCGGCTTGTTTGAGGAATGACTTAAGAGGGTGTGAAAAGCTTGTAGTAGTAAGATGTGTTCAGACATGACATTTAGAAATATGGAAATCCATTAAGAGTGTTTAAGGAAGGTTGTGGAGAGGAGCTTGAATCAGAAAGGCTGTCTGCATTAACAGTCAAGAACCATTATTTCCTTGTTAAAAACTGACCCTGACAACTTGCACAAAAGGTGAGGGTAAGTTTACTGATATTGCCACAGATGAGTTTCAAACAGAGGGAGCAAGGAAAAGTATGTCTAATGTTTTCCTGGAACTCCATTCTGATTTCAAGGTGAGTGCAGTGTGAAAGGATGATTTCTAACTTGGCTGGGTTGATTTAATCCCTTTCCAGATGATTGACATTTTCTGCTCGGCAGAGTTCAGGGACTGGAATTGCGAGAGTATTTTCACGAGTGTTGAAGATGAACTGGAAATCCCACCGGCACTTCAATTTCAACATTTCCAAAACTGAACTCATCACCCTTCTTCCCCCACCACCAAAACCGCTCTCCCCCTGTATTCCTGACCTCCGCCGGTGGCACTGCCACTCACTCAGTTACTCAAGCCAGAAACTCAGCAGCCTTCCTGAGCTCTTCCCTCCCTCACTCCTCACATCCCATCTTTATCAGCCTCTAAAATCTGGTGGGTGTAACCTGCTAAGCCACTAGACCTTCAGTCAAAGTAATTCACATCTTCTCTTTCTCCCCCATGGCCTCTCTCTCAATTTAGATCTTCATTATTTCTTGCCTGGATTCCTACAAAAGTCTTATCTGGTCTCTTTGCTTCCATTCTAATCCTTTGCCAATCTTTCTTTTATACTGATACAGAAATAATCTTCCTAAATTGCAGATCTGAGCATGTTATTTCCTTGTTTGGATTTCTCCAATGATTTCCCACTATCTTCAAGATAAGGTACATACTCTTTATGATCTGGCCCTTGCTTGCCTCCTCAGCCTCGTCTCTCCCAACTCTTGCATTGACACTGCTCTTGGGTCATAGTGAATTACCCACCCTTCCCAGATGCACCACTGTCTTGTACACCTCAGTACCTTTGCACGTGCTATTTTCTCTGCATGGAATGTTCTTCCCCATCACCACCCCCACTTGTCCACTCTACTAATGCCTGTTTATTCTTTTATACTCAGCTCTGTAAGTTTCTCCTAAGCTGAGTTAGATTTCTCCTCTATGATCCCACAGTATTTCATTAATGCCTATAATATCACATTTATTGTAATATTACATAATTGTTGAAAACTTGTCTGTCCCCCTTTTAGAATGGGAGCTCCTTGAGAGCAGGACTGTGTCTTCCTCATCTCTGTATCCCCAAAGCTTTGCACAGTGACTTGCACATACTAGGTTTTCAATAAATGATTATTAAATAAATAAATGGTTGGTTTCTGCAGAAAAAAATCAATGTAAAAATCAGATACAGCCTAAACATCTCTTCTTTTCTACTTATAATCATAGAGTCTTAAAGTTGAAAGGGACCTTAAACAAATTGCCTTCAGTAGTAGGTCAGTTTGGAGGTCATATAGATTCATCTTAAATACTTTCACCAGTGGGAGCTCACCCATTTAACATTGAAGCCCGTTTCATTGTTGGATCACTCAGAACTTTTCTTTACAGTGATAAAATTGGCCTCCCTTTAACTTCCACTAGTCCTATTCTGCCTTCTGAAACTATCAAGCCTATTTCCTCTCGCAAATTCTTAATATAGCCAATGCATTTATGGCCACCTCTGACCTCTAACTGACTACCTCCTCTTTTCCCCAGGCAGAGATCTTAAATTTTCTTACATCTTCTGTACACGGCATGATTTCTGTGCCCAGTGTCTCCCCAGTCACCTCCTTGGATGCTCCCTGTTTTATTAACGCCTATGCTATTCATTCTACTCCTAAGCTAACCTGTGAGTAAAACTAGTTGCCAAATGTCCAAGATTAGAGTACAACTTAGTAAATTTTGAAATAAGAATATATTTACAACATTAGACAATTACTTTTCCTACTACATTTCATAACCTCTTAAACATTTTTTAATGTGCTTGTATAAAAATATGTCATTGGCTGCAAATGAGTCATTGAACTAAAAAAAATAGCACTGGGTGGTAGTTTTGGATCAGACAGAGAGTCTCAGGGTCTAGTGTACATGAAATTCACATGGCCCCACCACCAGAAATCCAGAATTGTGAGTGTTAGCACCCAGAAATCTGTTTTTAACAAGCACCACAGCAGATTCTGAGAACAGGGGTTGAGGACCATATTCCCTTCCAAGAACATGTACAGGTGTGTGGTGTGCTGTCAGAGATGTAGAGGTGAGCACTTTCCAGGGATCACCCTGGCTGTTCCTTGGAATCATCTGGAAAGATGAACTGATGTCGCCCCCCACCCCAGTCCCCAAGGGAGGATGACGTGATCGGTCTGGGATGCAGCATGGGCATCCAAGTTTCCAGACACTCCCCAGGTGATTCAGGTGTGGAACCAGGACTGAGAACCTCTGCATTGAATGGAAAGACTAATCACCTGAAACTGCTTTAACTAGGATGAGATTTGGACGATGCAAGAATAGTGAATAGAATAACACTGGGTATTGTCCAGGAAAGGCTGTGCAGCCTCCAGAGGATCAGAGAGATGTGTTCATTATGGATGTTTGACAAGGGGGCACTCTCCTTATGTAGTATTCTCAAGTTTTGGTTTTGAGTCTAAGATCAGATGATTGAATGAGATATAAGTTTGCCTTTATTGGACTCATATTTTATACTCTATCAAGGTGTGGTCATTTGGCCAGCTACTTAGAATTTTCATATGTGGTTTAGATAAGTTTGCTTTTAAACTTCTGTCTGGATGGCCACATTCATCTTGTCCTTTAAGATTTACAGCAGTTTCCAAAATGTCTGGAGAGGCTTCGTGGGAAAGGAAGATGGATGGCCTGAAAGAGATGAGCCGCATAACCCTCCTCCTTTCCCACTACGCCCAGAGTCTTCTCCACATTTTTACCCTTGTTATTTCATGGGGTCTCTCACGAAAACCCCCCACAGGTTATCACAGCTGCCCTACAGGCTGCCTACAACCATTTGCAGCTTGTGAAAATTACATTCTCATTCCTCGCCGGAGATATATCCCTGGGATAGTGACTTTCAGTGGATGCAGAGATTGCACTGTCACCCCCTGGGCCACATGCAGGTTGGGAATTCTCCAGGGTGTTTACGTGTTGATACACAGCCAGTAAGGAAGCCCACAGCAGAGTGTGAGCCACTGGAAAATAGTAGAATGAGAGGTTTCAAAGGGCTTTCCCCCTCGTCTAATCTACCTCGATGACTCAGGACTAACTCTTCCCAGAATGTCTGGTTACCAAGATAAGGTTGCTCATATAAATAAGTTATGTTCCAAACCCAGCCCCTGGCAGAAGGTAGGAAGGTCAACACTCTGACCCCTTCTGCTTTCAAGGGCCTTGTCTTTGCTCCTATAGACTTTCTCCTTCCTTCCCTGAAACTGAGCCCGCTGACTTTTGACTCTCGTCTTCACTTATAGGCCCTGACCTCTTTGAAGTCTGATATTGATTACAGTGAAATGTCAATTGCCTGTTTGCAATGGGGCACCTGGAACTTATTCAGATAAGTGGAGGCATTTTGGATGTTAACAAAGCACGGGAGCCATGACCTTCTAAGTAATGATGTTTCAGGAAAAGGAGTATCAGGGAATTGAAGTGTCACTCTCTCTTTTTTACTGGTTCAGTTGCCTTTTCTCACTACAAAACCCTGGTTAAATTATAGTGTATTTTGACCATGTATCTCTGCCCTCTGGACAGCAAGCAGTTTTGGACATTGAGAGAGATGAGCTGTTCCAGGGTGGCCTGGGGTTGCTCATTTAGACAATTCTTCTGGCAATTAATTTCCCAAGCCTGTGAGTGAAACTGCTGTTTTTCTATGTGCATTGGTTGTGCGTCTGACAAAAAAAAAATGGATTTTCAAACATGCAAAGAAATATAAATGAGCACTCCAAGCAAGGCAGATTCCACCAAACTGTTTTTAAATGACTCTTAGTGAAAGCTGCTGACCTTTATTTGTTACCGAATGAAAGGGCACAGCACATTATGACACCTTATTACATTGTCTGTTGCTCCCTGTGGCTGATGGGTGGGAAGGAGGATGCGGGGCAGGGTGCCAAGGAGGAAAGTAGCTTAGTGATAAAAGGTGCACATCACAACTGGGTGCTGTGAGAAAATTAGGGTCTCTAGGAAAAAGTTCAAGGGAGTCTTTTCTCAATTTCCCAAGGATAGGACCTTTTAGATGTGAGGGAGAACAGTAAATTATCACAAACTCTGGAGATATGGGGACTTAAATCTCTCGAGAAAACTTGTTGAGAAGGCAGGTATAGTCCAGGGAGGCAGGCCCCATTGCCTCTTGTTGCGCCTTGTGGGAAGAGAGGCAATTACAGGCATCACACAGGGACAGAGGCTCACCTCTTGATTTCCAGAGGCCTTGCCTTTTGCACTTTTTATCAAAGTCAGGTCAGTGCCAAAAACAAAAAAGCAAACAAACAGGGTTTTAACCAATTTTGTGACGACATCCCCATTCATTCTTTTGCCCAGGCTGAGGTTCCCTGATGTCCTGCGTTATGGTTCCTGGCATTGTCCAGCGCACAGGCTTTGAACAATGCCTTCCATCCAACTGCATCGGCTTATGCTAACACTCCAGTAGTTCCTTCCCCTCAATCACAACTTCAGCAGCTCTAAATCTGTTTTTCGTCAAGTCCTTAGGGTATGATAATTTCACCAGCAATATCACCTTGTTCACTGAGCCCCATCTTCCAACAACATCTTCCTTGTCAGCCTCTCTGGTTTATCTAGACCACTTTGGCACCTCACTGCTCTCCATGACTGAGTATGATAGGCAGATGCTGTGATTTATGAAGCATGGTGGTATCTGAACAATAAAAATAAGTAAAAAAATGGGTATGTATTTTTAATTTGATAACGTTATCATGTTGGTTTAATGTGATTAGTGGACTTGTTCCATATTATCCTCTCATAACTAGGATTTTACAAACTCTTTCAGAGGCAATTTGGGAAGTAATTCATTTCGGGGCCAAATATCTTCCATGACGCTTACAACTGCATTCAACCCTAAACTGAAAAGGGTAGGCAGTCTGTTCTGTAGGGTGAGCATCTCCAGCAGTTCTGTACACTCAAAGGATAATTTCAAATGGTTATTGGAAATTGTCATATATCTAACACACACCTGAAAAAAAGAGCCATTCATCTTTGCTCAAGTACTAACATGGCTACTTATTTCTTAACTACAAATCCAGCCTGGCCTTCTGGCTGTCCCCAGTGTTCATCTAGTTACTTTTAAGCTCTACCTGTAAATTTTCCAGCTAAGCTGAAGTATTTACTATCTTCTGGTCATACCAGTTATTTATTTTTCTTCCAGTTGTTTATTGAGCCTAGAGGGTCCACCGGCTCATATTCTTCGCTTGTCGTCCCTACCCCATCACTGTCTTTTGATACCCAACCACCCCTTGGGGTCTACTTCAGTTGCCTCATTTTAAGTTTTTCCCGGTCCTTGCAACAGAAAGGATTCAGCAGAAAGGATTCTGTCTCTCTGAACCCTCCTGGTGCTTCTTCAGTTCTCTTGTGGTCTATCTGGGATTGTTACTTTGCTGTGTACAGGTCTTAGTGCCCTGCTCCCAGCTCCAGGCTGTGAGGTTTCTGACAGTGGGGGATTGGCCGCACACTCCTTTATTTCTCACCCAGCGCTACGTGCTGTACTGAGTAAATATATTTTATCAACGTAAAAGACACAGCACAGGGAAAGACTTCAAATCTTATACTATCTTGAGTTTCCTTTACATTCTCACACTTGGTGATCCAGCTATGATGTATTACAGGCCTTCTCAGTTTGTATTTTACTGGTTCCTTTAAAAAAGAAGGAAAGATTCTGAGGTCAAATGAATTTGGGAAACTTGCCTACCATATGCCTCTTTGAAGATGCACAATCCACAGATCATATGACCAGTGGAGAAGCCTGTACTGTCCGCTCATTTTTTGACTTAATAACCATGTTCTTCCTCTGCATATATATTCATATCCTACTATATTTCTATGGGCACTTCTCTGTGGTGTATACAATGATGTGCTATGGACAAGGGATTAGGGCAAAGGACTCCACAGTACACAGACTAGATATGGAACCTGAGTGAGGGGATACCTTGGTTCTGAAGAGACAGAGGGATGGTGAGAAATGCTTCCCAACACACTTCTCATGCCTGGCTGGATGCAGGCATCTCTTCTTTCCAGTACTGGGTAGTTGTGAAGTGAAGCTGATTATTCACAAGAACATAATTGGAACAGTTTTGAGATTATGTTATATGAGTCTCAGGTGGATCACTTGGCTTTCTTATAAGGGAATTCATCTGCTAAATTATTCTCTACATGTAAAACAGGAAGGAGTTTAATAACCAAATAAAATGGATCCCAAAGATTTCCTCAGAGCAGCTCCTCTTCAACAAGACATGCTGTCCGTGACTGACCTATTTGCTGCCTCCCCCAGACTCCCATGAGGCATGTCCCTTAGCAGGTAGTTCAGAAATGGCATGGGCTACTCAGATGTTTGGGAGACTGCTGGATCCCAGAGCAGTTCACAACCATACAACAAACTTGACTGCTTAAAAAATTCGCTTTTTCAGTTGGTGAGTTATATACCCAGCTAGGTAAGCATGTAGTCACCATTTTTTTAACTCTTGTCACCATTTGTTGACTTTTTGCAACTTGCTACCCATCTCAGTCCCTTTCAGTAGTCATCTGTGTGAGCAGCTAGGAGACCCTGAAAACTAACTGGGAGGCTTCAGAACCGTGGGGCAGCTGTCAAAGGGGTAACGGGGCCCAGCCGGCAGAGAGACACTTACCCCTTTGTCGCTTGTAGCTAGGGGTTGGGGACTGGAATGCAGGTTTAATCATCAGCCGTTATTTCCTATAAACACAACTATGAAATTGTAGCCTTTTGAGACTTTTATAATGCAGATACTTTAGATGAAGAGCTTGGGAGGATTATTTTATAATCTTGAATAAGATCTCTCCTGACATCTGTTCCTTTGTTTCTTTGCAGTTCCTCAGCACTTTGTTTGCCCCATTGAATTTTGTTATGGAGAAAGTGGAGAGCATCCTCCCATCCAGTCTGTGGCACCAGCTGACTCGAATCTAGGGAAGCCCGTCCGCCTTTCCACTCCCTGCACCCAGTGTGCCACCACCATCTCTTCCGTGCCAATCCCTCCCAGAATGCAAGGAAGCATGACTGAAAAAGGGAAGCCATTCTGAGGTTTTAAAACATTCATGGACTGTCTGTTCCATATTGAAAGCTGTTTTGTTGTACAAAATTTGTTGATGTTTATTTCTATTATATTTTTCCTTCAAAAAATCAATAATAAACTTTTGTGTATTGCAGTAAACCAGTTGTTACCTTCCTGTATCTTCCAACCCTAAAGGTTTTGTGATTTCCAAGAAACCTACAGACTTACATTTAATTTACTAGGGACCCAGATCTTCTGGATGAAAATCACACAGTGATTTTCTTTGCTTGTGGAACTCAGCAGGCTCTCAAAACTCCTACAGTTGGTAGCTTGAAAAATTAAATCTCTTTGGTTCAAAAGTACCATCTTTTTCAGCCCTAAACTGAGTGTCCTCATGGGCCAAATGCACAGAAAAAGCTTCCAAAATAAACGACAGGAAGTGTGACTGAAATGACATGTATACCCTAACAAATTGTTCCTGTTCAGAGACTATTCAGTGAATGGAACTCAACACCAGTTCTAGGAATCATTTTGGTTTTGCTTTCTGCCAGTTTGTTGTGAGAAAACTTTTAATAAAGAACTACAGACTCAATAGTTTGTTGTACAACCTGACTACTTTACCGACATTGCCATTTTAAAATTCTTAGAAGGGCACTTTTTAAAATACGTTTGCATTGCTTGGAATGTGAGCATTCTTTGAATATTTTAGTGATTGGAACCACAATGATCGTGGACTCACCAGCTTTAAAAGCTTTCTACTTGATTCACACCTATTGAGCAGCAGAAGACAAATGATTAAACATGAATCCTCTATCTGAAGTGAAAAATACCTCTATTGAAAATCACAATCCAGTGCTTTAAAAAATAAAGGAATTTTCCTTCACATAACTTGTTTTCCCTTCTATTTAGAATCCTGAATCTTTCCCCAGGAGTGTTAAAATAGGCGGCGTGTGGGAAAGCACCACACCACATCTTCACAGTTGGACTTCCTGCAGGCTCCTGGTCTTCATTCAAGAGCAGAGTCAAGTGGGCAGGTAATGTTTACATGGACAAGGATTTTTCATGCTTTTGGCAAGCTCCTCTTTGTCCCTCTTTTATGCAAAGGGCCATACAGCTGGCTCCTACTCTTAGGAAATTTTCTTGCAAGACGCTGAACTTTTATATGCACACCAGTAGTGCTGCTCTTGAGGTCAGGGGCCATGTCTGCCTTGTTGGCCTCTTTACTGCTTATTCCCCCAATATAGCCCTTGACTAGGAATAAATTCTCAACTGATTCATTGAAAAAATTGATCAATGCATGACAGATATAAGTAAACTTTTGTTTATGTTTAAAGGAGAGAGGTTGGCTCCAGCAAAGAAGGACCAGAAAGGCATAGAATTATAATTTTGAGCTGGAAGAATAAGTTACCAATACAATTACTTGATTTACTAGATGGGGAAACCAAAGTCCAAAGTGATTTTGACCTGCCTGAGTAGGGAGCTCTGGATTGTGATAAGCCTTGCATGAAAGGTTCTAGAACCTATATAGTAGAGGCAAGTGGAATTGGCCCGACATGAATAGATGTTAGGAACTCCAGTTCCAGGAATGCAGCAAAGATATGTAACAGAAGAATTTAAAAGTGCCATGTAAATTCAGTAGACTTCAGAGCAGTTTCATGAAGAAGGGAGGCAGAAGTTAGACTTCAAGTACTAGAGGGAGTGAATGGGAGAGTTGAAAGTGCAGAGGTGGCAACAGAATGAAGGAACTAGCTGGAGTAATGAGATTGTGGAAGGAAACAGGTCCAAGGTACCAGAAGGAGCTAATTATGTGAGGATGAGAGAGACATCTCTAAACTTGTGTAAACTAAATAGCCTTTTCATCTTATAACCCAGAGTCATTCTTCAGACAGAGGCTGTGATACCCAAAGCTCCCTTTCTTCTGCCTCTCTCTTCAACTACTCTGCTCAACTCTTGAGAGCAGTCCTGACTCACTCTTGCCCTTTTGACCTCATTGGGGCTGGATACTAGAGAGGATCTTGCCTTCCCAGCTACTGCCTGTTTTGCTGTCCCCGAGGACAAGCATTCAGGTCCTTTTTGTTTTGAGACCTTTATACTTACCTGTGGAAAGGAAGAGCCAGAGCAACCATTACATAACAGAGCAGGTTTTTTGAATGATCATTTTCTTAAACATGGTTCTTAAATTCTCAACACAGGTTCACAGTTCCTACAAGTTCCTGACTTCTTACTGAAGTGGCAATCAGAATTCAAGTTGCATTCCTGCCTTCTGGTTTTATTTCTATATGAGGCAACATCAAAATCCATTCTGATGGGCTTTCTTCTATGAAGATCTTCCCACAGAACAATAAGTCTTTCTTAGTCTCAACTTTTATGTGTTGAAATACAAATGCAAACATTCTAAATGAAATATTGGACAATAGAATCTCATACAGGGAATAATCCAGTATGACCAAAAGAATCTTGAGGCTTTTCTTTTTAACTATCTTTAAAGAACTGAGGAAATTTTATTTTTTTTTAATTTAAAAAAATATCTTTTATTGATTATACTATTACAGTTGTCCCATTTTTTGCTCCCCTTTATTCCCCTCTACCCTGCACACCCCTTCCCACCAGCATCCCCCACCTTAGTTCATGTCCATGGGTCATACATATAAGTTCTTTGGCTTCTCCATTTCCCATACTATTCTTAACCTCCCTCTGTCTATTTTGTGCCTACCATTTATGCTTCTTATTTCTGATATCTTTCCCCCCATTCTCCCCTTCCCCCTCGCCCCTGATAACTGTCCCTGTGATCTATATTTCTGTGAATCTGTTCCTGTTCTAGTTGTTTGCTTAATTTGTTTTTGGTTTTGGTTTTTTAGGTTCAGTTGTTTACAGTTGTAAGTTTGCTGTCATTTTACTGTTCATAGTTTTTATCTTCTTTTCCTTAGATAAGTCCCTTTAACATTTCATATAATAATGGTTTTAGGTGATGATGAACTCTTTTAGTTTTACTTTCTCTGGGAAGCACTTTATCTGCCATTCCATTCTAAATGATAGCTTCACTGGATAGAGCAATATTGGATAGAGCAATCTTTTCCTTTCCTCTGGGAAAGGAAAAATGGCCACTTTTGCTATAACAATTCTGCAGCAGATTGAATTAGATCTAAAGGCCACCCAGGCCTTGGTCCTGGCAGCTACTAGGGAGTTGACATGGCAGATACAGAAGGTAGTCATGGCTTTAGGAGATGACATGGATGCCTCTTGCTAGGCCTGCATTGGTGGTATCCGTGTATGTGCTGAGGTGCAGATGCTGCAGATGGAAACTCATCATCGTGGGCACCCAGGCCATTTGTTTGATATGCTGAACTGCAAATAACTGTCTTCCAAATAGATCAAGATGTTTGTACTGCATGAAGCTGATAAAATATTAAGCTGTGGACTCAGGGACCAGATCAATGACAAACAGCTCAACAGCAACTCCCAGGTGGATTTGCTGTTAGCTACAATGCCTTCTGATGTGCTTGAGGTAACCAAGAAGTTCATGAGGAACCCCACTTGGATTCTTATCAAGAAGGAATGGTTGACTCTGGAGGGTATCCACTAATTCTTCATCAATGTGGAATGAGATGAGTGGAAGCCATACACTGTGTGACTTGTATGAAATCCTCACCCTCATCCAGGCTGTCAACTTCATCAACACTTGAAGAAAGGCTGATTGGCTCACTGAAAAGATGCATGCTTGAGACTTCACCGTCTCTGCCATGCATGGAGATATGGACTGAAAGGACTGAGGTTTAATCATGAGGGAGTTCTACTCTGGCTCTAGCAGAGTATTAATTACCACTGACCCGCTGGCCAGAAGCATTGATGTGCAGAAGTTTTTTTAGTCATCAACTTATGGCCTTCCCACCAACACAGAAAACTGTATCCATAGAATCATTGGGTTGGGGTGTATGTTTTAGCCATCAGGGTGTGGCTGTTAATATGGTGACAGAAGAAGACAAAAAGTCTTGACATATTGAGACCTTCTATATCACTTCTGTTGAGGAGATGCCCTTCAGTGTTGCTCACCTCATCTGAGAGGAGCTGGCCTGCCACCTTACCCCAGCCAGGGGGATGAGAAGGAGTAGAAGGGGGAAGGGAAGAGAGCCAAGGGATGGGAATCTTGTCATTTTTTTCTTTTTTCCTTTGAATAAGTGTCACTTTTTAAGGCAAAGAAGGAACCGTGACCATTTTGGATACTCTTTACTTTGGGGTAGGCTCCTGCCCCAGGTGCCGTCTCTTATCGCAAAAACCCTAATCCACTTCTCTAACCCACTTTTAAACTGTTTTGAATAGTACTTATGTTGATTCAGGAAACAAATATAAAATTCTGACTAAAATGACTTGGAAACAAAAAAAATTGTGTCACCACAGACTAACTTGGGTATATAATTTATATTACATATTTAATCTCTTCTGCATTTGTGATTATTTCTCTTTTCTCACAACTAATTTTGTATATTTTTGCTGTCTCTGTTCTCTGTATTTTCCTCTTTTAATCAGCCTCACAAAGTTTGTCTAATGTATTCTTTCAAATGAAAAAGTTTTGGATTTACTGATAGACTCAACTATATGAGTGATCGCTTGTAGGCATCTGCTAATAACTGGTCTCCATTACTGCCTTCAAGGAATTTATTTTTAATGTTACTTTGCAGTATCTAGTGAAAACATCAAATATGTTCAACTACCTGCCCCCAAATGTAGTAAGCCCTGATACCTTACACCCATGGGTTACTTCTAAGTAAACTTTTGGTCACTCTTTCAATCATTTGAAAAATACATCTTTCACATCCAGTCAATATGGAGGCATAGGTAGATACACTTTGCCTCCTCACATAGCCACAGAAAGAATTACAACCAGATCTCTAAAACAACACTGACCCATTAGAAAATCAAGCTGTATGGAAATATAACAACCAAAAATTTAAAGAAGCCACATGCATCCAAACAGGTATGAGAGGCATGGTCACAGAACCAGGGTAGAGAGGGGTGGAAAAGATATGCTGTGACGTAGAGAAGTGGTGTTGGGTCGGATGGTACCACCTTCATGGAAGGTGGATAAAAATTGGCAGGGATATCTTGGGAGTGAGCCACCCTAGCCCCAGGCCAGATTGCACAACCCAGGTTTCCAGCACTGGGAAGATAGATCCCCATTACCTCTGGTTGTAAAATCCAGCAGGGGTTGGGGTACTGAAGAAACTGCTGGTTTTTCACCACTTAAAGGGCCTGCACAGGCTTATAATGTACACCAACCCCACAGCAGCAGCTGGAAGGGTGCCAGTCACATACAGGATGTGGATGAGGTGACTGGAATGGGGTGAGTGCCCTGCAGGCCTCCAGAAGATAGGCAGCAGCATTGAACCCTCCTCACCCCCCATCCCCACAGACAGAGCCACAAAGTAATGAATAGGGTCGTCCTACCCTGTCAATTACCTAAGGCTCCACCCACACAATTTGCAGGTGCCTTTTCTACATAGGCCGTGCTACTAAGACAGGGAGTAAAAGCAGCTCTACCTAATGGACAGAAACAAACAGGGAGGCTGCCAAATTGATGAGGCAACAAAATTGATGAGGCCCAAGTGAATGAACAGAACAGAACCCCAGAAAAAAGAACTAAACAGGATGGAGATAGCTAACTCATCAGATGCAGAGTTCAAAACACTGGCGATCAGGATATTCAGACAACTCACTGAGTACCTCAACAATATAAAGGAAAAGGCTACACTAAGTGAAATAAAGAAAAATCTATAAGGAACCAACAGTGAAGGGAAGGAAGCTGGGATTCACATCAACAATTTGGAACATAAGGAAAAACAGCATTTAACTAGAACAGAATGGAGAAACAAGAATTCAAAAAAATAAGAAGAACCTTAGGTACCTCTGGGACAACTTTAAACATACCAATATCCAAATCATAGGGATACCAGAAGGAGGAAATGAAGAGCAAAAAATTGAAAACTTATTTGAAAAAAAATAATGAAAGAAAACTTTCTTTTTTTTAAACAAATACTTTTTTATTTTTATTTTTTAAATAATTTTTTATTTAATTCTTGTTCAAATACAGCTTTCTGTCTTATATTCCCAACCCTGCCCGCCCCCCGCCCCATGCTCCCCACCTCCCTCCCATTTCTGCCCCCCCCCTTAGTTATTGTCCATGTGTCCTTTATACTTGTTCAGGTGAGTCCATCTCCTTTTCCCCTATGATTCTCTCCCCTCTCCCCTCTGGACCCTGTCAGCCTGTTCCATAATTGAGTGTCATTGGTCATATTTTGCTTGCTTGTTTATTTTGTTTAGATTCCTGTTAACGGTGATATCATATGGTATTTGTCTTTCACTGCCTGGCTTATTTCGCTCAGCATAATGCTTTCCAGTTCCATCCATGATGTTGCAAAGGGTAGGAGCTCCTTCTTCCTTTCTGCAGCATAGAATTCCATTGTGTAAATGTACCATAGTTTTTTGATCCAGTCATTAACTGATGGGCATCTGGGTTGCTTCCAACTCTTGGCTATTGTGAATTGTGCTGCTATGAACATCAGGGTGCATAGGTTCTTTTGGATTGGTGTTTCAGGGTTCTTAGGATATACTCCTAATAGTGGAATTGCTGGGTCAAAAGGCATGTTCATTTTTAGGTTCCTTAGAAAATTCCATACTATTTTCCATAGTGGTTGTACCAGTCTGCAATCCCACCAACAGTGAACTAGGGTCCCCTTTTCCCCACAACCTCTCCAGCACTTGTTGTTTGTTTCTTTGTTTATGATAGCCATTCTGACTGGTGTTAAGTGGTATCTCATTGTGGTTTTAATTTGCATCTCTCTGATAGCTAGCGATATCGAGCATCTTTTCATGTGTCTATGGATCCTCTGTATGTCCTCCTTGCAGAAATGTCTGTTCAAGTCCTTTGCCCATTTTTTAATCGGGTTGCTTGTCTTCTTTGAGTGGAGTCGAGTGAGTTCTTTGTATATTTTGGAGATTAAACCTTTGTCTGAGGTATCATTGGCAAATATGTTTTCCCAAACTGTTGCTTCTCTTTTTCTCTTGATACTGTTTTCCTTAGCCATGCAGAAGCTTTTAATTTTGATGAGATCCCATTTGTTAATTCTTTCCTTTATATCCCTTGCTCTAGGGGACGTATCAGTAAAAATATTGCTGCGTGGAATATCTGAGATTTTCTTGCCAATGCTCTCGAAAGAAAACTTTCTTAATCTGGCAAAGGAAATAGACATACAAGTCCAGGAGGCATGAAGAGTTGCAAACAAATTAGACACAAAGAGGACCACACTAAGACATGTCATAATCAAAATGTTAAAGGTTAAAGATAAAAGTAGACTCTTAAAAGCAGCAAAAGAAAAGCAGAGAGTTATCTACAAAGAGTTACCATAAGACTGTCAGCTGATTTCTCAAAAGAAATTTTGCAGGCAAGAAGTGACTGGCAAAAAGTATTCAAAGTGTTGAAAAGTGAGGACCCACAACCTAAATTATTCTATCCAGCAAAGCTATCATTTAGAATGGAAGAGCGAGCAGATAAAGTGCTTCCCAAATAAGGTCAAGCTAAAGGAGTTCATCATCACCAAGCCATTATTACATGAAATGTTAAAGGACTTGTTTAAGAAAGAAAAAAATCAAAGCTATGAACATTAAAGTGACAACAAATTCACACCTATCAACAACTGAATCTAAAAACCAAAACTTAGCAAACAACAAGAACAGGAACAGAATCATAGATATGGAAATCATTTGGAGGGTTATCATCTGGGAGAGGAAAGAAGGAGAATGGGGGAAACGGAACAGGTATTAAGCATAATTGGTAGGAACAAAATAGACAGGGGGAGGTTAAGAATAGTATGAGAAATGGAGAAGCCAAAGAACTTATATTCATGACCCATGGACATGAACTAAGGGGAGGGATTGCTGGAGAGAAGGGGTGTGCCCAGTAGAGGGGGGCAAAGGGGGAAAATTGTTACAAATGTAATAGCATAATCAATAAAATATACTAAAAAGTAAAATAGAAACATCTTTAATGTGAAATTTCAGAGGCAATGTTAAAATGTTTAAAACATATTTGTGTTCTGCCCACTGTTTATATTGTTTTTCTCCTTGCCCCATGACCATGCACTACACTTATTTTGACCATAAGTCAAATCTATGTGCTGAGTAGACACAGGTGAGGGTACCCCCAAGTAGGTGCTGAAAATGAGGAGAAGGGATGCCTGTATGATGTTTCCATCACATATTTTGGCTTCTGCTCTGTAGTAGTGACAGCTTGGGCTGCACAAGAAATTGACATTCGGTGGGGATTGTGAGGAGGGGACTGGACAGCATCATGAAGGAACTAGTCTTGTAGTTCTGCCTTTTGAGAGTCAAGAGTGGCTAAGGTTGAACAGACAAGGGCTGTCTGAAAAGGGGAAATATGTAATGAGGGGTGGGTTGGCCCTGTATCAGGAATGCTCTGGAGAATTGCAGGGAACTCCGGGAACAGATGACCTTCAGGTAATGTCTATTTCCTTCCAGATAATATTTACACTTCTGTAGCAGGAGCAAAGAGGGCGTAACCTATGTAATTTCTCTTCCCCTCTTTCTCCAGCTCTCCTCTTATGTCCAACTCTAGCTAATTTCACAGTCTCTTGAGTCTTCAGCCTCGAAGCTTGTGTGCTGACCAGCCTTAGGCAGAAAACTTTGGAATTGAAAACCTCAAATGACCATAATCAAAAGGCAAGCAAACTCCCCCTGGCCAGGTGGCTCTGTGGGCTGGAGCATTGGACTGTATACCCAAGGACTGCGGCCTGATCCCACATTGGAGCGCTTATGGGAGGCAACCAATCAATGTGTCTCTCCACCCCCCCCTTCCTCTCTCAAATCAATAAATAAATCCTCAGGTAAGGATTTTTTTAAAGGCAAGAAAACTCCAGTTATGTATTTGCCTAAGGAAGGAGCAGTAAGTTATACTTTTAGACAGTGTAAAAAGAATAAAATTAAAAAAAAATTCTAACCACCTACTTCCTGCTCATAGCCCCCATTCCACAAAACCACATTGTGCTGGCCTGTGACAGTGTCAATATGCAAGTCCACAGTGCCCCTGAAATCTGGCGGCTCTCTACTTCTGTGGCACACTTGGGCTGTAGGACACGAAGTGCCCCTGTACCAGCCCCCACCCCGCTGTGTGCATCTAAGCCTCCCTTTGTGAGATCTGGGGGCTGCTTGCAGGCTCGAATCCCATGCCTTCATGCCTTTCAGCTTCTCAACCTTCCCTGGTGCACACCCAGGACAGTCTCTGCAGTGGGAGCAGGTCCTTCCATACACAGGCTCTTTCAGTCTGCTTCCTCGATAGTTATATGGGGCAAGATCTGTGCACTTAACTAGAAATGATAAAAAGGAGAATGCAGGGAGAACATATAAATTAACATCATAAGGATATTGCGATCAAATCAATGATAACCTCTTTTACATCAGTATATATTAGATTCATTTGTTCACTCTTTTCCTTTACTCAGCTGAAATGTGTTGAGGACCCACTGTGTGCTAGGGATATTGTCTTGTTCTCCCAACTGCAGCTTGAATTGTAGTGCTTAGCACACTGTTTTACTTGTACTCTTACTTGTCTGTCTCCCCAGCTGAACCATTAGAAATTTGAGTTCCACATTATGGTATTCATCTTCATATACTCATGATCTAGAACTAGATATTCCCTCTTCTAGAATATTAAAGAGGAAAGGATGGTGCTAAAACAGAAGTGAGCACTGTATTACAGAAGTCCATGGAAAATGTTAAAATGAAATAAATAAACTTTATTTTAAAATTTATTTCACTTTGGAACAGTAGTTTAATGAGAAGTTTTGTAAAAACTTTGGCAAATTATAATTTTGAGAAATGTCATTTCTTCTTATCCCACGTTCCCCAAATGATCATTGTTCTTCCTCATTGTGCATCAGGCACTTCAAGTGCATGATGCCTTGCAATTCTCCAAACCCTCTGTGAGGTGGGACTAACGTCACCCGCTCCAGAGTTATGGAGCTGAGTTTGAACCCCATGCACCTGGACACTGGCTGTGACACAGCTGCCTCTAATTCCCTACCTACCTGGTCTCCTAGCTGATCTTTAGCCCCACGGAAAGCGCAGCAAGGACACTGCCTCTTGAATCCCCTGAAAAGGGCCTGAGCAGATCTCAACAGACATGTTGGACTTCACATTTTTCTTCACCATCTGTTTTATGATAGGAGATGGGGAACTATTGTTTCTAGAATAGGCAAAAGAAGCACAAACCCAAATGGGATGTTGTGTATGGGTTTGAAACAGGAGGAAGATCCCTGTTTCCGACAAATACAGACCAGTGTTTCCCACTATAGATTTTGAGAAATGTCAGTCCAGTAAAATGCTTTTCTGGGAAACATTGTAACTTTTGCCATTCTCTTGGAAGTCACAATGTTAGGAAGCCCTGAGAAGTCCCCTAGTAAAGGTATCTGTTTAACCAGCACTTCTAATGAGGTCATAGGACACTTTACCCTTTTATAAAGGATACTTATGAACACACGACATTTACTTTGGAAAACATTGGACAAGGTCTATGCTGAATCAAAAGGAAGGTCCCACCAACTAGATGTGTTGTACTTCTGAACATCTAGTCTATCCTGACCAAGTGGGGACTTCCAGACAATTCTAAGAGGAGTCCAGGCTGCACCTGGCTGTGAAAGGATGCCACGGTCCCCAGCTGGGCATCATGTGCTTTGTGCCTACTCTTGGCCTGCCTGTGGGTTCCCCCAGGTCCTGGTCATGGACTCCCAGGAGGGGTCTGGGGCCTTTTAATTGTCCCCAGATACCAATGTAGCTGAACAGAGTGTAGGAATTAAAGATTAGGGCAGCTGTTCAAGTGTTCTGTTTTTTCTCTAGTCACCCAAGCAAATCCCAGTGATGGTACATGAGAGAGCCTGTTAAAATCTGTTATTTCGGTCAGGGTGACCAGTTGGTAATTATCACTCTCCTGGGTGACCAGTTAGTAACTATCACTCTCCTGAAGGCCACTCTCTTTTTTATCCACCAAGTATATGGGTCTTCTAGATAACACATTATATTTTACATTATTTTTTAATGCTAGTTAGTGACAAATAAGATGGTCCCTCTGCAATTAGAATCTGATGTCAGAGTGAGAAAATCCCCTGTTCACTGGAACTCCCATGTCACTCACGCTGTATTAATGATAGTTATTCTTCCTCATTGTTTTATTCTTTAAAAAATGGCTCCCCTGGTTGCAATGTTATGTTAAGCACATTACAAGTTACTCCAAAGGCAGTTCATATATTACAGGTCGTTACACTCCTGGGTATACATTTCTGAATATATACATTTCCCTCACTCCATGGTTCCAGGTCCATGTTAAATATGGACTGCCATGAGTGAGCCTGAGAGGGTTGTCTGTTCACTCTTGGCTCCTTGTTTTTCCTGGAAGTTGGCTTCCCCCTCTCTTCTATACTCCTCAGGGAGGACGTGGCCTCTAGTAAGAAAGTCTACCTGGAGAAGGTAGAAAATATTTTCCTCTGGAGTTTTCTAGAAGGGAGTTAGACAGTGGCAGCTATTCAGGTCGTGTGCTTGGCTTTCTGTGGAGGGCAGCATCTCTTTAGAACACGAGCGGCCGCACTGATTAGAGGGAGCAGCAGATGCCAGAATCCATCAAGAGCATTGAAGAAAAGCCACAGCATCTTACAACAACTTCTTTTCCTGCAATGTGAACATAAAAATGAGTTTTTGTCCTCTTTAGCTATTAGGTTTTTATCTTCTGTAACTAGCATGCTCTTAGGTATCTGTGATGTAGCGTTATTAATAGACATGTGAAATCCCTAAAATGTCAAGATCAAAGCAAAAAATTCTAATGAGCCACCAGCATCTTTCTCTGCTCCAAGTAGAGCATTTATTCATTCAACATATATGATGCATTGAGTTCCATCGAGGAATATGAAAAAAATCCAGTATGCAAGGGCCACAGGCCTTTGGCGCCAATGCCTCTTGGTTGTACCACCTGATGTAAGCAACACTAGTGACCTCCCATCTGGTGTGGCTCTTCTAAATAATAAAATAAATTGGCCAACCAGTGTGTCACACTCTAGGGGGCTTAGGAAATTATTCTTGATGGGCCCCAAAGGCTCTCAAAAAGTGAACAAGTCAAGAGCCACTTTCCTCCTGTGTAAGTTTGCTAGTTCTGATCTCCCCACATGGCTTCTTTCAAACTATCTTAGCCACTGCCCTACGTGATGTGACAAGTGCCAGGCACCTCTCTTCCTCAAGATAAGGGAGGGTCTTCAGAAGAAAAGTGGCCGCCACAGGGCCAGGGTGTGAGAGCCCCTGGAGCCCACTGCTGTCTCCCTCGGCTACAAAAGCAAAGGCTTGAGAAATGAGGATCAGATGGTGTCCAAAATACATCTCAATCTCTTGGGGCTGTCTGTAGCCATATAAGGAGCTGGTCGAGAGCTATTTATCAGAAAAGTTCTTGAGGGCAAAGAGAACCTACATGGCACTTCAATTAGCTGAGCAGTCCCTGGACCAGCTTTCATGTGCCTGTAGCTGTCACCAGGAGGGATATCGGCTATTCAAATGGCACTGTTATGATTTCATATGCGAGGGCTACACAGGGCCCCTCTCTCTTTCCTCACTCCTTTGAGCATCTTTGCCCATATTTGCACAAGGTCCTGGACTCTAGGAAATATTAGTCTAAAAATAGCCAAATAGGCAAGTAGGTGTTTTAATCACCTACTTTAATCAAAGCATCAAAAGTCATGGCCCAACACTCACTGGTCACCTCAGCCAAAAAAACATGTCTTAAAAGGGTCGTTCAGGTAATCTAGCCCTTTTCCCCCATATGATTCAAGTAAGAACAGAGAATGTGAGTCATTACAGCTGCCCCAGGCTCTAATTTCTCTGCCTTGCTCCACTGACAGCCTAAAGCCCAAGGGGCCCTGCAGCATCCACAGCAAGACTAACAAGTTCCATTTGAATCTCAGTAAGAAATGTTTTCATAAATGCAGATTTTCAACATGCATAAGAATATTTGCCTTTGAAAATATCTCTAGATGTCTTTTAGTGCAGAAAGATGTCACCTGATAGTTAAAAAGCACATAAGATTTTCAAAACCTGGCAGCTCTACACATCTCACAGCCCATTTCCGCCACAGAAAAAACTGAACCAAGCTTTGAGATAATTGTTTCAATTTTATCTCTACAGAATGTTTTCTCCATGTCTTCTATGAAATATCTGAATTTCCCTGTCTTATAAAGGAAGGTTTTTCAAAATTTCTCTCTCTGTTGATACCATTATAATGGCCCTCAGAGTTTCATGTTTTAGTGTCTCTCTCTATCCTCCTATTAGATTACAAACTTACTTATCTTTGAATTTCCAGTGTTTAGCACAGGTTTGCATTGGTGGTGATCAATAAATGCTAAGCAGAAGGAAGGATGGAGGAAAAGAGGGGTGGTCAAGGTTGGAGAAGTGCTTTCCTCCCAAGACAAATCATGTCAGAGCTTCAGCTCCCAGGGCTCATGGCTCAGGCCCTGGCACACTCTGTACAATGTTGTCTGGTAATTGAAATCAAGCCAATGTATAGCAGTCACCTAAAAATTGTCTCCACATATGAGTGGCAAAGAGCAAAACCAACCTAAAAAATGGTGTGAGGTTGAGACTCTTCAGAAATCCCATATCCTTCGCTTGTTTCACATACCTTACACATAGCCCATATCTTACTGTACACCACAGACTTCTGGAACTGAAAGACATATAAATAGTCTGAAAGGATAACAAAGAACTATCCCCAAAATTTAGAAAACAATATCATTTACCAAAAGAATAAAATACTTAGGAATAAACTTAACCAAAGATACAAAGACTTGTGTACTGAAAATTACAAAATATTGGTGAAAAAATTAAGAAGACAAATAATTTAACTGGAAAGATATCCCATGTTTATGGATTAGAAGACTTAATATTTTTTAAATGGCTAACATGACCTACAGATTCAATGAAATTTCTATTAAAATCCCAATGATAGTTTTTAGAAAACCTTTTTTTTAAATCCTAAAATTCAAGGAACCACAAAGGGCCCCTGACTAGCCAAAACAATCTTGAGAAAGAAGAACGAAGTGTGCTGGAGGCATCACACTTCCTTATACCAAAATATATTATGAGGTACAGTAATTAAAACAGTATGGTACTGGCATAAAAACAGATATAGACCAATTGACCTGGATGAAGAGCTCAGATGTCAACTCATGTGTATACAGTCAACTGATCTTCTTCTACAGGGGTGCCAAGAACACACAATGAGGAAAGGATAGTTTCTCCTAAACGATGTTGGAAAAACTGGTTATACGCATATAAAAAAATAAAATTGGACTCTTATCTTCCACCATACATAATAATCAACTCAAGATAAACTAAAGACTTAAAAGTAAGACTTGAAACTGCAAAACTCCTAGACAAAAACATAGGGAAAAGCTTCATGACATCAGTCTTGGCAATAATTTCTTGGGCATGACAACAAAAGCATGGGCAACAAAAGTAGAAATAGATGCGTGGGACTGCATGAAACTGAAAATTTTCTTTCTAAAGAGTAAAAAATCAACATAGTGGCAATGTAACTTACAGAATGGGAGAAAACACTTGCAAACCATATAACCAATAAGCAGTTAATATCCAAAATATATAAAGAACTCATATAACTCATTAGCAAAAACAAAAAACCTGCCAAAACACAGAACTTGATTTAAAAATGGGCAAAGGACTTTAATAGACATTTTTTCTAAAGAAGATGTACAGATAGCCAACAGGAATATGAAAAGATGTTTAACATCATTAATCATCAGAAAAATGCAATTCAAAACCAATGAAACAAAAACAAACAAATGTAAAATCCACAACAAGATATCTCACCCCTTTTAGGATTGGCATTATTAAGAAAAAAAGACAAAACACTAATGTTGTCAAGGATGTGGAGAAATTGGACCCATTATGCATTGTTGGTGGGCATGTGAAATGGTATAGCCACTTTGGAAAACAGTTAAAAAATTAAAGTAGCACTACCATATGATCCAACAATCTCTCTTCTTTGTAGAATGAAAAAGAAAGTTACTCCCTTAGAACAGGGTTTCTTGTCCTCATCGATATGACATTTTAGACCAGACAACTTATTTGTGGTGAAAGGCTGTCCTGTGCATTAAAGAATTTTTAGCAGCATCCCAGCCTCTACTTATTGGATCCCAGGAGCAACCCCTGCTCCAGTTACAACAATCAAAAATGTGTCCAGAAATTGTCACATGTCCTTTGGGGGCCCAATTCACTCCTGGTTCAGATCCACTGCCTTAGGAAGAAAACCAAGAAGCCTAGCACTTTGGCACCCAAAGTGTCAATGGTGAAGGTCAAATGCAATATTTGCTGGTCCTTTTCTCAAGAGTGAAACATGCCCCACTCAGAGGATGAATGTCCACCCACTTCAGCCTGGCACAGCCTAAATTAGTGAGGACATCCAAAGGACACGTGGGTTTCAGTTTTTACATCATTTTCTATTTCAAACAAAATGAAAGGAAAATAGTATTCTGTATTAGTTTCCTATGGCTGCAGTAACAGATTACCACAAAGTACATGGCTTAAAACAGACGTTTATTCTCTCACAGTTCTGGTGGTTGTTCAAGGTATTAGTGGTGTCATGCTCCCTTCCTTGCCTTTTACTGTTTCTGGTGGTTCCAGGTCCTTCCCCTCTGCGTGTCTTTTCTCTGTGTCTATTATAAAGATACTTGTTGGGTTTGGGGCCCACCCAAATAATATAGGAGGTGCTTATCTTGAGATCCTTAATCACATCACAAAGATCCTTTTTCTACATAAGTTCATATTACAGGCTCCAGGATGTGGATATACTTTGTTGGGCCCCGCCCCGTTCAATCCATTACATACTTTAAAACAAAGTTCTTTTTTTAAAACATTGAGGCCGATGTTTTTATATTTTATGTTTTTGAATATTTGAAACAAAAAAATTTACAGAAAAGTTGGAAGTGTAGTCCAAACCCTTTTTTTATCTATATAGTTGCTAACATGATGCCCCATAACCCCCACCCCCTTCAGTGTGCATTCCCTGAAAACAAGGACATTTTTTTACTTGACCATAGTGCAATTGTCAAAACCAGGAAGCTGCACTGGTGCAGAGCGTACTCCCTCGTCCACTCAACAATCCTATTCAAGTTCCTCCAACTCTTCTGTTACTGTTTTTGTAGCCAAAGGACTTATTTAGAATCATGCATAGCATTTAGTTGTCACATCCCTTCAGTTTTCCTCACTCTAAGGCAGAGTCTAAGTGTTTCCCTGAGTTGCAGCTTCTTAGCATTTTTGAAGACTAAGAGCCTTACTGGGTAGAATGTCCTTCGGTTTGGGCTTGTTTGATATTTCCTCATGATCAGATTCAGGATATGCATCTTTCTAAGGGCTACTCCTGAAGTAATGCTGTGCTCTTCTCATGCATCAGGTAACATATGTTTTAGATGTGTAGAATCACTGGAAGTGAAGACTTCAATCACTTGATTATTGTGTGTTAGTCAGGTAACTCTTCCTCTCCCCCTAGTAATTAATAAGTATTTTGCAGGGACAACTTTGACATTGTGCAAATAGCTTATTCTTCACCAACTTTCAATTTATTACTGAATTTATCTGTATCTGAAAGGACTTGTGAACTCCTACTTTATTCAATAGGTTGTAATCTGTTATGATCATTATTTATTTTGATGTTAAAACTGCCACATTTGGCTAGTAGGAGCCTATTCAGTTTGGCTATATCTTTTTGAAATGTCCCCAATATTCTTTGATCACTTCTTTGCTTTCTGATGCAACAAGACATTCTAAGCTTATTCTGTACTTTGCCCCTTGAAGGAGCTATGGGTCCCTTTTACTGGAAAATGGACAGTGTTTCAGTAACAGTGTGTTTGCTCTTGCACATTTTCCAGACTGTTGTCGTGACAGTTTCTTTTTTCTTCCAGATTTTATTTATTTGTTTGTTTGTTTGTTTGCGTATTTATTTATTTATTTATTTGAAAAGTTTTTAAATATTTTATTTTTTATTTAATTATTTTTAGAGAAGGGAAGGGAGAGAAAGAGAGGTAGAAAAATATCCATGTGTGGTTGCCTCTCACATGCCCCCTACTGGGGACCTAGCCTGCAACCCAGGCATGTGCCCTAGGTGGGGAATCGAACTGGCAGCCTTTTGGTTCACAGGCCTGTGCTCAATCCACTGAGGTATGCCAGCCAGGGTGTGACAGTTCCTTTCTGGGGCTTCTTTCCTCACTCCTTCCACAAGCTGTGTTTTACCACCAGCACCCCTCTCCCTCCCTTTCTTAGCTCTGCCCCGACACAGCCCATTCTGTTTCTATGTTGATATTTGGAAGTGATAACCTTGTGGAACAAGAAGCTACACAATAAGCAGGCTCATGCCCCGAGAAAGACTGGCCTGTTAGCCTCACTCATGCTGGGCAAGCAACCGGCTGTAACCAGGGGGACCTGGATTGGAGACTTATGATTACACAACTTCAATGAGCTTAAACCTTTGAACATATGAGAGTCATAGCCAATGGCTGACTTACCACTTCACATTGTGAAGACAACTGACTTCTTTTTTTGCCTTAGTTCAGTTTTTCAGAAAGTTTTCCAGACTCCAAATTTTGAGGTTGTTGCCAGGTCTTCCCTACCTGGCATCCTTTTTTTTTCTAAGAAGAAAAATTTGAAAGGCCTACTAATCCAGACATTCTCAGCTTCTGCTCAGTTGGAGGACTTTTACCCAGACTGTACCCTGGGCAGGGCCACTGGGTTCCCTCAAGGCTGGGAATGCAGCCTGGGGGTTAACATGGGCTAGCATCCCACACAGTACTCACACTCCTTCACTCTGTCCTTCTAATCTATAGCCCAACCCTGCCTACGTGATCTGCCATGACAATCCAAGATGTAACCACTGCCATCCAAATACTTTGTCTCCCTCCTTGGGCTCTCTGTCCTCTGCCAACCTTCCCTTAGATCTTTCTCACTATAATTTCTTATTTTTTTTAGGATTTTATTTATTTATTTTTAGAGAGAGGGGAAGGGAGGGAGAAAGACAGGGAGAGAAACATTGATATGAGAGAGAAACATCCATCAGTCACCTCTTGCACGCACCCCAACCAGAAACCGAACCCACAACCCAAGCATGTGACCTGATGGAATCAAACCTATGACTCTTCACTCTGTGGGATGATATCCAGCCAACTGAGCCACACCAACCAGGATCACTATGGATTTCTTATTGGGACTTCCCTTTGCCCCTGGATTTAATGATCTGTTCTTTACTTCAGTCTCTGTTGAGTGGCCCTGAACCCTATGAAGTTCCCCAGGAAGGGAGACACCTGACCTCTAAGCAACCAATCCAGAGGTGGCGAGAAGCCCTTGGCATGCCTGGTGAGAAGGACTTAGTTTCTTTCTCTCATTGAACCAGGGAAGAGAACAAGAAGAACAGAGTGTGAGAAGTATGAGGTTATGAAGGAGAATTGAAGCCAGCAGTCATGTTGGGCCATGTGGAATTTAAACAAGTGAAGGAAGAGGCTAAGGAAGACAAAGAGGAAGCTGAACTGTAGAGAAAAGCAAGAGGGCCAGCCATATAAATGAGAAATGAAGAGTAGCTACTTTAGTCTCCAACATCTTTCTAGAATCAAATGTCAGTCATTTGAAGTCCAGATGAACTTTGCTTCCTGTCAGGAATTCTGTCAGAACTCTGTATTCTTGCAATAACCTGCTGGGTTTTGGTGCTATTTTTGAGTGGATTTCTGTTTGTTGTCATCAAAAGAGTCTTTCTTAAACATTCTTGATGGTTGTATTGCCTTCAACAAGTGTCAAGTGGAGATTGTTCTCCCATACCCAGGGAGTGTTCCTCTCTCCCCCCAGTGCTTCTTCCCGGATGGTTTTGTAACACTTTTTAAAACAAACCAACTTTCTCTTTAGGTCCATGTACAACATGGGAACAGACAATCCTTTTTCCTGTCATCTACTGATACCTAGACACTTTTCCATGTTCCCTAATAAACAGAAAGTTCCCACCCCCTTCCTTCCCTTGCTATCATCCCGGGCAACTTCAGAGTCCACACACGTAATTTATGCACCAGGTAAGCCCTAGAGTTCCTCAACCCACCTATTCAAAAATTAATAAAATCAATATATAAAAAAGATTAGTATTTTATAGCTTAGGAAATATTTTCCTGGTCATAATCTTGTCCTGTTTGATTTTTGAACTCTGTGGAGGAGCCTTGTCCAGCAGAGTCCCCCAGCCATTGCAGATGAGAATAAGTCTACCAAGACATGATCTGCTTGGGGAGGAAAAGTGGCCAGTCTCTCAAGGAGAAGGGTCTTGAACCTGTTCCCCAATGGGCTTTTATTGGGTTCAATCTGCACAAGAATATGAGTAAAACTCATCAATCATTATCAGGCAATAATGATCAAACAATAGATAACATTCAAAGAACTATGGGGGCTTATTTTGAGTCAGGGTCAGATAGCCAAAGGGCCATAAAACTTTGGGAAACAAGCTCATTTTATGCTTGGACACCTATCATTTAAATTGAGGGTATTAGCAGAGCAGGTTTCACAGGATTTTATTCATTCTTTCTTAGGCCTGATTGCCCTGAGGAACTGCTGGTTCCTTCCCAGGGCTGCACCACCCTCTGTCATTGTTTCAGGTTTAAGTCAGGCAGGAGAAGTAAGGCAGCCAAGAGATTAGGAGACTTCTTACAGACAGAATCAGTACTTGGGGTATGTCAAAGCCAAGGAGTGAGGATTCATCACCCCCTTTTTCAATAGTCCTCCAAGACCTTCCCTGATGGCCCCATTACAACTGTGCCTGTCTTAGGTCATCGCTCCTTTGAGAAATCTTACCCATCATTGGCTAACCAGTCATCTGCCCAGAGCTGAGCAGGGTGAAGTAAAGGGGCCAGAGGCGGCACCCCTGCTGGGAAGATAAGCTGTGTCTTCTTAGTGGCTTATGGTTCCAAGGTCTTTTTACCCAGCCTTAGCCATGGGGGGGTGGGAGTGGGGGTTACAGCTTCTTCAATCACGCAGGGCAGTTCCCAACAGAACTCCATTCTCAAAGCCAAACCATAGACTCATCTCCTTACACTTCTTTATTTCCAAAACCTGATGTCTTAATTTTTTTTTTCATCGAAGGCAATTTCTTAGGCTCCTTTCTTTCCCCTTTAGTTTCTCCTTCTTTTAGGATTCATCAAGACCTTGTCTAATATCATAGACTCCCAGCTGCCTTTAGGGTTCCTTCCCAGTTTATCCAGGACCCCATGCTTGGCCTTTGACATGCTGCATGATCAGCAGCACAGATTCTCTCACCCCTTGATCTCTACTGCACTAACTTTGCCCATCTTCAATTTTGCTTATTATTGTACAATCACCTGCTCTCGCTTCAAGCATATCGTTCTCTCTTTCACCTCAGCTATGACCTCAATGCCACTTAAAATATTTAACTACCATAATTTTTATCAACTCCTGATTTTCATTTTCTTTTTCTGAGTCATTCTCCTACTACTTGAACTTTCACTCTCCTCACTTCAATCTCTTCCAGGATATTACATTTATTTTCCCCCTCTTTCTCTACTGCCTTCTTCTCAGGTCCCCTTTTTATTGACCTCCATGAATGATCAAATAGTTTTATAGAAATAAACATGTCTTTAATTTTGCTTCTCCCTGAAGTTGTCATTCAGTATCTTCCCAGCCACCTCTTTAGCATTTATAGTTAATACTCTTGTCTCTGGTATCTCTTCACACACTCCTTCTTCAATGCTTCAGACCCACTTCTTCCAAAGAGAACAATAACTGTCTGATTTCTCATTCTGAGATTCTTCATTCAAATTTCCCACAAGTCCTGGGACCTCTCCCCCTTTGGCTTTTTGAGACAGTCTTTAGATTTCCCCTTGAAACCCTCTGATCTGTTTCTTTTGGTACCATTTGAATGTGAATCCAAAATTCTCATTCTGATCCATTTCTCTCTAAGGGCTGTCTCATTCTCTCCCACAGCTTCACCCATATGCTTTCACTCACCTTGACTCCACCTCATCTCTTCTGAGCTCCTGACATACATTTCCACTGTCCAGCAGGATATCTCATTTCAAACTTGGCATGCCTCAAACTGAGTTCAGTGTATTTCCCCTAAAACCCCTCTATCTTGTATAAATAACACCAACAACTAGCCATGCACATAGAGACACTGGAGGGTAAACTCCCACAGTGAAGCAGTAGCTCATAGGGCCAGGTGGCCATATTGTTTTGTGTCCATTTCTGTAATTCAGAGACTAACTCCCCTTCCCCAACCAGTTGCCATGGCACTTTGCTGGTTTGCTTGCCTCCAAACACAAGTATAATGACACAACTTCTGCCTCAGCATTAGCACTGATTTCTCATTGTGAGCAGGGAAAAGGTCAGACTCCTCAGAAGGGCATTCAAGACCCTCTGTGTTATTATGAACACATCTCCCATCAGACTCTCTGGCCCCTCACTCCTGCAACACAAATCTCCTTACTGATCCCTAAACCCACTCATCTTTATTCCATGTTTATACATGTCGTTCCTTCCTTTAGGAAGGTATTTATTATCATTTCTATGAGCTTTTTAAAAATAATAACTGCTTATTGAGTGACATGTATTCTTTGTTTTAATCACCTCATTTGATATTTTCAAAGTAGTGTTGGTGTCTCCCTTTGTCAAGGAAGAAACTGGGGCTCAGAAAGCTTACATTTCTTCTTCTTTTTTTTTTAAATATAATTTTTATTTAATTCTTGTTCAAGTACAGGTTTCTGTCTTATAGTCCCAACCCTGCCCGCCCCCCACCCCATGCTCCCCACCTCCCTCCCCTTTCCACCCCCCACCCTTAGTTATTGTCCATGTGTCTTTTATACTTGTTCATGTGAGTCCATTCCCTTTTCCCCTATGATTCTCTCCTCAAGGTCATATAGCTGATAAGTGGAAGGACCTGAACATGAACCTGGGTCTGGTTTACTCCAAAGCTCAGTCTCTTTTCCCTAGACCAGTTTGTCCCAGTCTTCACTGTACATTAAAATCACTTGGGAAATCTTTAAAAACTATTTACCCACCCAAATATCTTGATGATATGGTATGGAATGTAACCTGGACATCAGGATTTATGTTGTTTCTTAAGTTGTACAGGTGACTCCAATGTACAGAGTTTAGGAACCACTACTGTAGGCTATTCAGTGCTCCCAGTATCTGAATACAGTGTGTTTTCAGACGTTTGCACTAAACGTTTGCACGTTTGCACTAAATCTTTTATCACCATCTGTTTCTTTGGTACACTGGTTACCATATCCCTGAATCCCAAGGTGGACAAAAATTCAAAAGCAGAGAAAGTAATTGTGTTGCTCATATGAACCCCAAATTGTGTGACTAATGAAATTTCCCTAATCAATATAAAGAAATTAGGAAGCACAGGCCAAAGTTAATTTTTAACTAAATGAACACTCAATTGCCTCTCTTTGGTGAGAGAAACCTGCCTCCTTGGCATCTTCTGGTCCCCCACTTTTTTTTATCAGCCCAGAAGCTGTGTGTTGATATGACTTGTCGCTGCAGATTAATCCCAAGGCAGAACCTACCTTCTTTGGAAGGGAAGATGAGGCTCTTGGGGAAAGCATGCATGGAAGCTGCAGACCATGGCAACAGTCCGTTCTCACTCCCTGAGTCCTCAATGCTGATCATCTGGCAGCAGTCACAGCTGTGCACTGTCCCCAAAATTGCTGGAGATAAAAAATCCCGTGGGTTCAGTCATGCCCATGCTGCATTCACTCTCCTCTTTGAATAATTGTAGTCTATTTTATTACAGCCAAATTTGTAGAAGTTTGAAAACTAGACTATGTCTTTAAATAGTTTTGTCCCATGAAGACACAACTTTTAGTATCAAATTCCACAAATAAGAAAACACCTGATAAAACTGTGCCATCAATTTACATGAACTTCCTGTCTAATGAGTAGGATATACATTCTTATAGAATTATACTAAAGCTTCTATTTTCCTCCATCTACAGAGCAAACAACTCAGAAGACCTTTCAGTATCTATGAAAGCCAGAAAACTACTCTTTTCAGATGTTATTGGATTCAGAATTTTGACATTCCTAGCAGTAATCTAGAACAGGAGAGGTAACATGCGTCCTGTGTGCTCAAAGTTCTTGATTAATAAAATAATTCATTCACCAATTTACCAAGCTTTATTTGGAGTCCTCCCAACATGCTCACACACCCACGGAGCCTGTGACACAGGAACAAGTACTGTTCAGAGCCCTGTGAGTCACACAGTACTGTCCCCTGACAAAGATGCCTGAGTTAAACAGAATCAGTTAAATGGTATCCTGAAGTATTAATTAAGGAGATGCCACAAAGCCTTAAATGATGGGGGCTAAGTAAATGGTTCAGATAGGTGGCTTGTTGTGCAACGTAGGTGAGAGACCCAGGGGGAGGTTCTGCCTTTAATTAGCTTTTGAATCACTCCTTTGATTGCAAGACAAGACAGTAATATTAGAAATTTGTTTCCAGGGTAATCCCAGCTTTCACCTGTGGTGAGTACGAGCATCTGTTCAAGAGGATGGGATGGCCATGGAGGCCTTGCAGTGAGTTGTGTATTGAAGTGGGGATAAGGGAAGTGTCAGAAAGGATATCAGCCACGGGCCAGTCAGAAAGCAAGCACCACACCTGTTGCATTAACAGCAAATTTAACATAAAGAATTAGGTTCCAGAGAGTTAAAAGGAAGCCCCAAAGTGTTACAGACAGGGGGTGCAGGAAATGGCAACCACCCCCAGGGGCAGAAGAACAAAGGGATGTATGTGGTTGGGATTACTAGAAATTAGAAACTTGGAGAAGAGGTCCCAGAGCTGAAGCAGGGGTCTGTGTCTCTTAGAACCACAATGAAGGTGCTTATGGAGTGTGGGGAAACCTACAAACTGGAACCAGCTGCTGCTACAGGAAGAACTGTTGCCAAAATAACACCCACTGGACAGAAAGAATGTCTCGTCCTCCTCAGGCCTTGCAGCCTCCCTCTAGCACTTCTCGAAGAGCCTATCAATGAGCAGCTGGCAAAGCTGAAAGGTGCTTTGCAGCCAAGGCCTCAGCCCTGAGACCTGAGCCCTGAGCCAAGCACAGAAGGGTAGGTTTGGAGCTGGGAGACAACAGTCTAATAACAAGACCTGGTAGGAATGGGAATAGGGTAAATATAGGGAAATTGTTTAAGTAGTAATAATATCCATCATGTTCAAGGATTCACTATGTATCATCAAACCCATTTACTCATTAATTCTCACACAACCTTGCAAAATCAGTATTGTTATTCGCCTGTGGCAAAGGTAGAGTTGTAGCTCCAGAGGTTAAATAACCTCTCATGCTTACCCAGCAAGTGAGGCACAGAATGTGAATCAGAACACGGATTGTCCCATTGCAAAGCTCTTCTCTACACAGGATGTGGTGTTTGCTGAAAATGTGGTGCATCTAAGCAGCCATGAGTCATTTGACTAGCAGTGTAGGAAGTCAATTTGGAAAGGTGAGTTTTGGCTCTTTTGTGGAGGGTTGAGGGATTTGAGTCTTTTATGCCATGGGAACCAGTAAAGATTTAGGAAAAGAGCAGTGACATGGTAGAAACATATTTAAGAGATTTATTTGGAAAGAGCAAGATGGCATGAAGAGAGAAATGTCCCGTGCCAGAGATCCTCATTGTGAATTAATTAAAATAACTTAGAAATGAGGTGATAAGGGATTTATTTGAGAGGTGGCAATGAGAAAGACATGGAAGGGGAAAATATTTGGACAAAAGAATAAAAAGGAACTGCTAGACAAAGATGCTTTATGAAAAGTAGGACTCAAAGATAATTCTGAAGTTTTGGGGTCTAGATAACTAGCAGAATGATGGTACTTACTGCCATCAGATATAGAAATTCTAGGAGTTCTAGAATATTTTTCCTCCTAGAATGCAGCCTCTGCTTCCCTGCACCACACTCATTCCCCCAACACACCATGATAGCAGTGTTTCCAAAGCTCTGCTGTTTCATTCTGAATTGTCATCAATAAAGTTGATAGTTTAGAATTCGTTGAGGGGTAACCAATTACAGTGTAGCCAGGGAAAATATTAGATTGTAGATTAGGAACTGGATTCTACTATCAACTTGCTCTTATTCACTATGTATCTGACTTTATCCATGTTATTTTACAATGTGGCTAAGAGAATTCATGGGCTATCAATGGTTCTCTAACTTTAGCATTCATCATAATCATTGGGTCATCTTGGGAGCTTTTAAAAATACCCGCACCTCGATGTTAGAATCTGACTGAATTAATCTTGAGATAAACTTTTTTTTTTTTTTTTTTGCTGAGGATGGGCCTGGTTAGGGCAGATGGGAGTAGGGAGGTCAGGAGGTGGGAAGAAGGGGCAACAGAGGATAGCTGAGACCTAATTTTTTTTAAAAAAATTATTTTTCATTTACAGTTGACACAACATTATTCTTTATGTGTATAACATCGTGGTTAGACATTTATATAACCTACAAAGTAGTCACCCTGATAAGTCTAGTGCCTACCTGGCACCATACATAGTTATTACAGTATTGTTGGCTCTATTTCCTATGCTGTCTTTTACATCCCCGTGACTGTTTTTATGACTGGCAAATTCTACTTCTTTATAGCATCTCTGGTTACCTAGTTGCGTGCATTCTTGACTTACCCCAGAGAATTTCACTAAGACAAACCCCAGGCCCAAGGGTTATCAGTACAGAAGACCTTTACCCAGGATTGATTTTACCCATTAAGGAATATGGTGAGCATTTTGCAAGACAAAGGGGTTACAGAAAAAGAGACATCTGCTTGTCATAGGTTCAATGAAAACATACTTAAAATTTAAATTGGACTTGTGTAAGAAGAGAATCCACCACTCTGTCTAATTTGTTGTGGGTACCCTGGGGCTCTCTGAGAGAAACAGATTTTGCATGTGACTACATTTCTTAGAAGGGCAACATATTATATTTAAGTAGTCCCAAAACAGTAGAAGCCCAATTTACTCAGTGGCTGGAGACTAAAGTCAGAACTTAAGGCAATGCAGAATCAAAACTACCCTTGAAATTCTCTTGTAATATTTTATAGTGGAGCACTGCTCACATAGTTCCACATAGTTTTCCCTCCAGTGTTAAAACATTGCTTATGCTTCCTGGAGCCCTTAAGGAATGGTTACTTTGTGTTTAAAGAGAACCATTTGTACCTATGTCCATTATCTTTAATATTATTCACACTGAAAGGGCCGAGAAGCTCAGGTTGAGAGAAGCTGTGGCCTAGAGGTAAGGAGGCTCAGTGAGGAAAGCTTACATGTAGGAGGGTGGCCTGCTCCTGTGTAGTGAATTTTACCTAAAAGCAGACTGTGGGGATTAAAGAGTTTAAATTCTTTTATCTCTTTACTAAATAGGAAATTATGTATTTTTGGTTTAATTGTTATTCTTTTTTAAGTATAGTTTATTATTTATGCTATTACAGTTGTCCCTTTTTTTCTCCCCCTTTTCCCCCTCTGCCCTTCAACCCACCTCTCTCCCACATTCCCCCCGACTCAGTTCATGTCCATGGGTCACACATTTAAGTTCTTTGGGTTCTCCATTTCCTATACTAATCTTAACCTACCCCTGTCTATTTTGTGACTACCATTTATGCTTATTCTCTGTACCCTTTTACTCCATTCTGCCCCTGCCCCTCCCCACTGAATGCCCTTCATGTGATCTCCATTTCTGTGATTCTGTTCCTGTTCTAGTTGTTTGCTTAGTTTGTTTTTGTTTTTTAGGTTCAGTTGTTGATAGTTGTGAGTTTGTTGTCATTTTACTGCTCATAGTTTTGATCTTGTTCTTTTTCTTAGGTAAGTCGCTTTAATATTTCATATAATAAGGGCTTGGTGATGATGAGGTCCTTTAACTTGACCTTATCTGGGGAACACTTTCTCTGCCCTTCCATTCTAAATGATAGCTTTGCTGAATAGAGTTATCTTGGATGTAGGCCCTTGCCTTTCACAACTTTGAATACTTTCCAGCCCCTTCTTGCTGTAAGGTTTCTTATGAGAAATCAGCTGGTAGTCTTATGGGTACTCCTTTGTAGGTAACTGTCTCCTTTTCTCTTGCTGCTTTTAATATTCTCTCCTTATCTTTAATCTTGGATAATGTAATTAAAATGTGCCTTGCTGTGTGCTTCCTTCGGTCTAACTTCTTTGGGACTCTCTGAGTATCCTGAATTTGCATGTCTAGCTCCTCTGCCAGACTGAGGAAGTTTTCCTTTATTACGTGTTCAAATAAGTTGTCGATTTCTTCTTCTTCCTCTTATCCTTTGATTCCCCTATGATTAGGATATTGGAATGGTTAGAGATGTCTCAGAGGTTCCTAGGCCTTTCCTCATTTAGGGGGATTCTTATTACTTTATTCTACTCCATTTTGATATTTATTTCTTCCTTTTGTTCCAAATTGTTGATTTGAGTCCCAGTTTCCTTCCCTTCACTGTTGGTTCCCTATATATTTTCCTTTGCATACCCTTAACTTCTTTCTTTATTTTGTGACTATACTCAATCATTTCTCTGAGCATCCTGATTACTAGAATTTTGAACTATGCACATAATAGGTTGGTTATCTTCTCATTGCTTAGTTCTTTTTCAGGAGCTTTGATCTGTTCTTTCATTTGGTCCACATTTCTTTGTCTTGGATCACCTGTTATTTTGCAAGGGGTAGAGTCTTAGGCACCAGAGCAGGGCAAGCCACTTAGCTGCACTGTGGCACTGTCTGTAGGGGAGAGGTCAGAGAGGGAACAGTGCTGCTAGCTGAGCTCTCACCGCAATTTCGGTCACTTCCCCTACTCCCCACAAGCAGAGTATGCTTTTTTAGGTGCTGATTCCTGGGTGGGTGGGCTTGTGTACATTCTATGACCCCCTGAGCATCTCCAACAGACTCTCCTGTGAGACTGGTAGTTTCTCCTGCTGCTGGAACCCCCACAGGTTTCTACAGCCAGCATTTTGGAAGCTGTATTTCCTCACACTGGAACCCTGGGTCATGCAATTTGTCTCACTCTCCAGTTGTTCTTCCCAACTTATCCACATGCAAATATGGGATATCCTGGCCCATCAGCCACTGATTTGCCTGCCTAGTCTGTTAGTCATCACCCTGTAACATGTCCTCTCCACCTCAATTTCCCCTCTCTGCCCCTCCTACCAGTCTGGATCAATATTTTTTCTGTAAATTCTTGGTTGTCAAACTTTCATACAGTGTGGTTTTCTGGCAGCTCTGTTTTTTTTTTTTAATTGGTTGTTATCCTTCTTTTGGTTGTGTGACGGAGTGAAGTATATCTCCATATACTTCCATCTTGGCCAGAACTCCTAATTGTTGTTCTTAAAATTTTAGCATGTTTACTTAACAGAGGGTAAAATTTATTAATATTTCTATTTCCTCCTGAAAAATATAAAAAATGTAAAAAACTGGATCACTTCCCTTCTATCTTGATATTTTTCCAATACTTTATTTCACATTTTTAATTCCAGAAAGTAGTAATTACTGATTAGTTTTACATATTCTATATTGTAAATTTAACTACATGTGTATAAATTTCTTTGCTTATCACTTTCTCTTGCATGCCTTTGAAGTACAAGTATATTTCCTTTTTCCTAAAGTGCTTATACATAGGGTCTATTCTTGGTAGATTTGTTTCTCTGCAAATGTATTTATTTTGCTTTTATTCAGCTGGATACAGAGTTATAGATTGATGTAATTTTCTTTTAGGGTTTAAAAAATATTATTCCATTACCTTCTTATTTCCATCATTGCTTTGGAAATGAAGCTTGCATTTGAATATCTTCTTTTTCTTTTACTCTCTACTTTGTATGCAATATGTTTTTGGTGTGTATTTATTTTGTTTATCCTGCTTGGAACTTCTGTTTCTTGAAACTGAAGGGTTATGTTTTTCATCCATTCTGGAAAATGCTCATCTTTCTCGTTTTCTCTCTTCATTCTTTCCAGAATTCCTATTAGAAGATATATGATGAATCTATTCATTCTACCTTCCGTCTCTCTGAACTCCTTCTGTACTTCCCATTACCTTATATCATGAGAAACATTCTGAGTAATTTTTTTTTAGCTCTAGGTTCCACCTCCTAATTTTCTCTTTAGCTGTATCTACTTTTCTGTTCACCACTGAGTTTTTTAATTTATTTGTTTTTTAGCTGCCCCCCAGTTTTATTGAAGTATAATTAACAAATAAAATTGTAAGATATTTCAAATGTACAATATGATGATTTAATATATGCATATGTTGTCAGAGGATTCCTACAAGCAAGTTGTATAGTATATTCATCACCTGACATGTTTTCTTCCAATGAAAATGCTTAAGATCTCTGGGAATATAAGACAGAACACTGTACTTGAATAAGAATTAAATTTAAAAGAAGAAAATGCTTAAGATCTACTCTCTCGGAATTTCTTTTTTTTAAAGCTTTTATTTATTTATTTTTAGAGAGAGGGGAAAGGATTGAGAAAGAGGGGGAGTGAAACATCAATCTGTGGTTGTTTCTAGCGCATCTCCTACTGGATACATGGTCTGCAATCCAGGCATTTGCTCTGACTGGGAATTAAACTAGCAACCCCTCACCTTGTGGTGTGATGCCCAAACACCTGAGCTACACTGGTTAGGGCTACTGTCTCAGAATTTTAATACAGTATTATTAACTATGGTATCATGCAATATATTAGATCCTCAAAACTTATTAGTGAGCTTCTTAAACATATTTAATCAGCATCATGATCAGATTATTACATTTAGCAATCAACAGGTGAACACACACAGAAAAACAGCATTAAAAACTTTTGTTGGAACGCTTTGCACTTTCCATGGAACAGAAATTAAAATACCTGTTTTTTAAAATTATTATATTGTTGTTCAATAACAGTTGTCTGCATTATTCCCCCCACCACTTTTTCCCACCTCAGCCAAACCCATCTCCCTCCCTAGATTCCACCCTCCCCCTTAGGGTAACTACTACTACTATATAGTAGTTCCTGAAAACCCTTCCTCCCATTATCCCCTCCCCTCCGATTACTGTCAGATCGTTCTTAATTTAAATGTCTCTGGTTATATTTTGTTTGCTTTTTTCTTTTGTTGATTATGTTCCACTTAAAGTTGAGATCATATGGTATTTGTCCCTCACCACCTGACTTATTTCACTTAGCATAATGCTCTCTAATTCCATCCATGTTGTTGCAAAGGGTAGGTGCTCCTTCTTTCTTTCTGCTGCATACTATTGCATTGTGTAATGTACCACTGACTTTTGATCTATTCATTTACTGAGGGGCACTTAGGTTGCTTGCAGCACTTGGATATTGTAAATTGTGATGCTATGAACATTGGGGTGCATAGGATCCTTTGGATTGGTGTTTCAGGGTTCTTAGGATATAATCCCATTGGTGGAATTGCCAGGTCAAAAGGCAGTTCCATTTTTAGTTTTCTGAGGAAATTCCATGCTGTTTTCTACAGTGGCTGCACCAGTCTGCATTCCCACCAACAGCGCACTAGGGTTCCCTTTTCTCCACATCCTCTCCTACACTTGTTTGTTGAATTGTTTATGATGGCCATTCTCACCAGTGTGAAGTGGATCTCATTGTGCTTTTGATTTGCATCTCTCTGGTGGCTAGTGAGGCTGAGCATCTTTTCATATGTCTCTGGGCCCTTTGTATGTTCTCCTTGGAGAAATGTCTGTTCAAGTCTTTTACTCATTTTTCAATTGGGTTGTCTTCCTGGAGTGGAGTCATGAGAGTTCTTTATATATTTTGGAGATCAAACCCTTGTCCAAGGTATCATTGGCAGTACATTTTCCCATGTAGCTGGTTCTCTTTTCATTTTAATGCTGTTTTCTTTAGGCATGCAGAAGCTTTCTAGTTTGATGAGGTCTCTTTGTTTCTTCTTCCCTTTATGTCCCTTGCTCTAGGGGACATATTATTGAGAATATTCCTGTGTGAAATATCTGAAATTTTCCTGCCTATGTTCTCCTCTAGGACTTTCATGGTGTCATAACTTACATTTATGTATTTTATCTGTCTTGAGCTTATTTTTGTGTATGGTGTAAATTGGTGGTTGAATTTCATTTTTTTTCCATGTAGCTGTCCAGATCTCACAATACCATCTGTAGATGAGTCTATTTTACTGCATTTTATGCTCCTGGCCCCTATGTCAAGTGTTAATTGACCATAGAGATTTGGGTTTATTTCTGGGCTCTCTATTCTGTTCCATTGAGCTGTCTGTTTTTACACCAGTACCAGACTGTTTTGATTAAAGTGGCCTTGTGATACAGTTTTACATCAGATATTGTAATCCCCCCTACTTTGTTCTTTCTTAAAATTGCTGAGGCTCTTCAGGGTCATTTATGGCTCTATATACATTTTTGATATGGTTGTTCTCTATCTGTGAAATATGTCATTGGTATTTTAATAGGGATTGCATTGAATCTATAAATTGCTTTGCGTAGTATGGAAATTTTAATAATGTTCATTCTTTCAATCCATGAACATGGTATATGCTTCCATTTGTGTCTTCCTTAATTTCTTTCTTCAGTGTTGTGTAGTTTTCTGAGTACAAGTCTTTCACCTCCTTGGTTAGGTTTATTCCTAGGTACTTTATTTTTCTTGTTGCTATAGCAAGTGGGATTTTTTCCCCTGAATTCCATTTCTGGCATTTTGTTGTTGGTATGCACAAATGCATGCGATTTCTGAATACTGACTTCGCATCCCACTGTTTTGCCAAATTCACTTATTAGGTTGAGTAGTTTCTGGTGGAGTCTGTAGGGTTTTGTATTACACCATCATGTCATCTGCAAACAATGACTGTTTTACTCCCACCTTTCCAATTTGGATACCTTTTATTTGTTTTTCTTGTCTGATCACTGAGGCTAGGACTTCCAATGACATGTTGAATAGAAGTAGTGAAAATAGACACCCTTGTCTAGTTTCTAATCTTAGGGAAAATCTTTTAGTTTTTGCCCATTGAGTATGATGTTGGCTGTAAGTTTCTTACATATGGCCTTTATTATGCTGAGGTATGCTTCCTCTGTTCCCACTTTGCTAGGGGTTTTTATTATAATTAGATCCTGGACTTTATGAAATGCTTTTTCCACATCTATTGATTTTTTATTTCCTTTTTTATGTGATGTATTACATTTATTGATTTGCAAATATCATACCATCTTTGTATCCCTGAAATGAATCCCATTTGATCTTGGTGTATGATCTTTATAATGCATTGCTGGATATTTTGACAATATTTTGTTGAGAATTTTAGCATCTATGTTCATAAGTGATATTGGCCTGAAGTTTTCTTTCTTTGTTCTGTCTTTATCTGGTTTTGGGAGTAGGGTGATGCTGGCTTCATAAGAAGGATTTGGGGGTCTTCTCTCTTCTTTGACTTTTTGGAAGAGTTTGAGAAGAATAGGGGTCTTCTCTTCCTAAAATGTTTTGTAAAATTCTCATGTGAAACCATGTGGTCCAGGGATTTTGTATATTGGAAGTTTTTAAATTAGTGCTTCAATTTCACTAGCTGTCGTCAGTCTGTTCAGGCTTTCTGCTTCTTCTTAATTCAGTTTGGGAAGATTATAAGTGTAGAAATGTGTCCATTTCACCCGGGTATCCAAATTCGTTGGCATACAGTTGTTCATAGTAATTTCATACAAACCTTTGTATTTCTGTGGTTTCAGTTGTAATTTTATCCTCTCTCACTTCTGATTTTATTTATTTGGGCCCTCTTTCTTTTTTCATTGATGACTCTGGTTAAAGGCTTGTTGATTTTTTTTTATTTTCAAATAATGAATAAAGGATTTATTCATCCTTTGAATTGTTCTTTTAATTTCTTTGTCATTTAATTGTGCTTTGATCTTGATTATTTCTTTCTACTTGATTTGGGCTTTGTTCTTGTTTCTCCAGCTCCTGTAGATGTAGGGTTAGATTGTTTCCTTGAAAATGTTTCTTTATTTTTTAGGTAGATATGTATCACTATGAGCATACCTCTTTGCACTGACTTTGCTTTCTCCCATACACTTTGTACTGTTGTCTATTCATTTTCGTTTCTTTCCAGATACTTTTTGATTTCTTCCTTGATCTCATTCTTAACCCATTCATTGTTTAATAGCAGGCTATTCAATCTCCATGAGTTTGAGTGTTTTTTTTTCCTTGAGGTTGGTTTGTAGCTTCAGGCCCTTGTGGTCTGAGAAGATGCTTTCTATGATTTCAATTTTCTTGAATTGTTTGATTTCTTGTTTTGTGTACTATCATGTGGTCTATCTTTGAAAATGTTCCATGTGCATTTGAAAAGAATGTATATTTTGCTTTTTGGAAATGAAAGGTTCTATATATGTATCAGTTAATTCCATTTGTATTAATGCACCACTCAGAGTTACAATATCCTTGTTCATATTTTGCTTGGAAAATCTATCCATTGTTGACAGTGGGGTGTTAAAATCCCCTACTATAATTGTGTAGCTGTCAATATCTTTCTGGAAGTCCTCCAAGATTTTCCTTATGCTCCTTATATGTTGGTGCTTTTCTGAATTCTTATTTCTTCATTCTGCTCTGGTTGAATATTTTTTCCTTCTGGTCCAAACTGTTGATCTGAGCCCCAGTTTCTTTACCATCACTCTTGGTTCCCAGAACATTTTTTTTTATTTCACTTTGCATAGTGTTCACTTTTTCCTCAATTTTGTGACCATACTCAACCATTTCTGTGAGTGTCCTGATTTCCAGTGTTTTGAACTATGTATCTGATAGGTTGGCTATCTTGTCATCACTTAGTTGTATGAGCTAGTTCAAAGTTCTAGAGCTTTGATTTGTTCTTTAATTTGGGCCATTTTTTTTTATCTTGATGTACCTGTTATGTAGTAAGAGGCAGAGCTTTAGGTGTTGGCCAAGTCAGGACAACCCATGTGCCTTCTTTGTGGTGCTATACACAGGGAAAGGGTCTAAGAGGGAACAGTGCTGCTTGCTGTGCTCTGGGCTGACTTTCAGGCCCTTCTTCTGCTCCCCACAAGCAAATTGGACCCTTTCGTGCTGACTCCTGAGTGGGTGGTTTGTACATTCTAGGACCCTGTGTGTTTCTCCAGTGAACTCTCCAGTGAGGCTGGGAGTTTCTCCCACTGCCACAGCCCTGCAGGTTTTTTCAGTCAGAGGTTTTGAGGTTTTATTTCTGTGCTCTGGAACTCTGGGTTGCCTGGTCTGTCTTGCTCTCCAGTTGTTGCTCTTGGTTATCTGCACACAAATGTGGGACTGCCCTATACATCAGGCACTGCCTTGCTAAGTCCACCAGCTGCCACCTCGCCTGCCCTGATCCTCCAACTGCTCCCTTGCTGCATGTCCTCTCCAAGTTAGCTGCTCATTTCCACCCCTCCTATCAGTCTGGATGAATGTTTCTTTAACTCCTTGGTTGCCAGACTTCCACACAGTTTGATTGTTTGGCAGTTCTGGTTGTTTTTTCATTTTTAAATTTGTTGTTGTCCTTTTTTTGGTTGTGCAAGGAGGCACAGTGTATCTACCCACGCCTCCATCTTGCCTGGAAGTCTATTTATGTTTTCTTGATGGATATTTCCCTTGATTATTATGAAGTGTCCTGTTGTGTCTCTTTTGGGGCCTTTGTTTTGATGTCTGTTTTGTCTGATGTAAGTATTGCTACCCTGGCTTTTTTTTTTCTCTGTCCATTTGCTTGGAATATTTTTTTCCAACCCTTCACTTTCAGTCTGTGTAGGCCTACTGTTCTGAGATGGGTCTCTTGTAGGTAGCATATGTGTTGGTCATGTTTTTTTTATCCATTCAGCTACCCTCTGTCTTTTTATTAGAGCATTTAATTTTTTTACATTTAAGGTTATCATTGATAGGTACTTATTCATTGCCATTTTCCCCCTTTGTGCCTTTGTTCATCTCTCTCTCACTCTTTTTCTTCGTCTTCTTAAAGTAGTCTCTTTAACATAACTTAAAATGCTGGCTTGGTAGAGGTGTATTATTTTACCTTTGTTTTGTCTGGGGAACTCCTTTGTTTTGCCTTCCAATTTAAATGAGAACATTGCAGGGTAGAGTAATCTTGGTTGCAGGCCTTTGCTTTTCATTACTTGGAATATTTTTTTCCAATACCTTCTGGCTTGTAGTGTTTTTGTTGAGAAGTCACCTGCTAGCGTTATTGGAGCTCGGTTGTATGTTGCTTCCTGTTTCTCCTTTGGAGCTGTTAGCATTCTCTTTTTGACGTTGAATTTTGCCATTTAAATTATGAGGTGTCTTGAACTGGGCTTCTTTGTGTTCCTCTTGACTAATGCCTTTTCTGCTTCCTAGACTTGTGTGACCTATTCTCTCATGAAATTATGGAAGTTGTCTATTTTTTTTCAAACAGTTTTTTTTATCTCTTGCTCTTCTCCTTCTGGTATCCCTATTATGCAGATATTATTGTGTTTCATGTTGTCCTGCAGTTCCCTTAATCCCTCTTCATTCTTTTTGAGTCTTTTTTCTTTTTCTTGCTCTTTCTGGGAGTTTTTTCTACCTTGTTCTCCAGTCTGCTAATTCAATCCTCTGCTTCTTCTAACCTGGTTTTGATTATTTATAGTGTTCTTCAATACAAAAGTTGTATTCTTCATTTTCTCCTGACTCTTTTTTAAAAATATATTTTATTGATTATGCCATTATAGTTGTCTCATTCCCCCTCTTCACTCCCTTCCACCCTATACACCCCTCCCCTAGCATTCCCCCCTTTCGTTCATGTCCATGTGTCACAAGTTCTTTAGATTCTCTATTTCCCGTAGTATTACTGCCCTCCCCCCAGTCTATTTTCTACCTACTGTCTATGCTACTTATTCTCTGTACCTTCTCCCCCTTCTCTTCCTCCCAATCCCCTGTTGCCAACCCTCCATGTGATCTCCATTTCTATGGTTCTGCTCCTGATCTAGTTGTTCTCTTAGTTTGCTTTTGTTTTAGGTGTGGTTGTTAATAAATGTGAGTTTGCTGTCCTTTCACTGTTCATATTTTTATATTTTATTGATTATACCCTTACAGTTGTTCTATTCCACCCTTCATTCCCCTCCACCCTGCACACCTCCTCCCCCACGATTTTCCCCCCCTTAGTTTATAACCACATGTCTCGAGTTCTTTAGATTCTATATTTCCCCCACTATTCTTGCCCTCCCCATATCTATTTTCTACCTACCATCTATGCTATTTTCTGCACCTTCTCCCCCCTTCTCCTCCTCCCACTCCCTGTTTCTAACCCTCCATGTGTTCTTCATTTCTATCGTTCCACTCCTGATCTAGCTATCTGCTTAGTTTGCTTTTGTTTTAGGTGTGGTTGTTAATAACTGTGAGTTTGCTGTTCTTTCACTGTTCCTATTTTTTATCTTCTTTTTCTTAGATAAGTCCCTTTAATATTTCATATAATAAGGGCTTGGTGATGATGAACTCCTTGAATTTGACCTTATCTGAGAAGTACTTTATCTGCCCTTCCATTCTAAATGAAAGCTTTGCTGGATAGAGCAATCTTGGCTGTAGGTCTTTGGATTTCATGACTTGGAATACTTCTTTCCAGTCCCTTCTTGCCTGTAATGTCTCTTTGGAGAAGTCAGCTGACAGTCTGATGGGCACTCCTTTGTAGGTGACTGTTCCCTTATCTCTTGCTGCTTCTAGAATTCTCTCCTTCATTTTCATCTTGGATAATGTAATTATGATGTGCCTTGGTATGTTCCTTCTTGGGTCCAACTGTATCGCTACACTGTATCCAATTAGTGTATCGCTAATTTACTGTCCTTCACTTGTGTCCCATTAGCACACTACTCAAGGGCCTACACTCCCTATTCTTGTTATCTAGATCTCATAGATCTGTCCTATGATTGTTGCTCTAATATTATCGTAAATAATAGCTATTCCATACAATTGTAAATAATTCACAGTACCCCTCCCAGATCTTAGCCCACTTTATGGTTTCCTGAACTATACTACTGTAGTGGTTAACTCTATTCTCTCACACATTACACCTATTTACTATTCTTTACTCTCACCTTACCTCAGAATCTGACCTCCCACAATCTCACTGTTGAGGAGGGAAGAATTGAGAGGTCCAATTCACAATCCTTCCCTCCACAATAAAAGCCTTATCTTCTTTCCATCCTTTCTAAAAAGTGGCTAGTTGGGCAGAAGATCACAGTTAACACTATACATAGCCAAAGGATCTCCTATCTCTATCAGATGCTACTGTAAATATCATAGAATACTCTATTGCTGTCTTAAACCATTTTGTCTTACCCTTCCAACTAATCACAAAAAAGAGTAGGTGGAAGTTGTAAACATCAGGATACCTGAAGGAGACTGCACCACTGAATCTCACAGGTATTCAACCATAAAAGTTCACACCATAAACCCAGGGAGCCAGAACAGATCAATTTAAGAAGCTGAGGGTAACAAGAAGAGTCTTGCAAACAATAGGAAGACAAAGAAACAACCCCCAAATGAAAGGAAAGGAGGAAGCCTCAGAAAGAATGTTATTTTTTAAACTTTTAAAAAATTCTTATTCAAGCACAATTTTCTGTCTTATATTCCCAGCCCTGCCCACATCAGGGCTCCCCACCTCCCTCTCATTTCCACCCCCCACCTTAGTTATTGTCCATGTGTCCTTTATACTTGTTCATGTGAGTCCTTCCCCTTTTCCCCTGTGATTCTCTCAACTCTCTCCTCTGGTCCCTGTCAGCCTGTTCTGTATTTGAGTGTCATTGTTCATATTTTGCTTGCTTGTTTGTTTTGTTGTTTAGATTCCTGTTAATGGTGATATCACATGGTATTTGTCAGAAAGAATGTTAAATGAAATAGAGGAAACTCAACTATCAGATACTGAGTTCAAAGCCATGGTCATCAGGAAGCTCAATGGGCTCACGGAGAATTACCAGAAACTACAGAGAAACTACAATGAACTCACTGCAAACTATATCAACATGAAAAATGGAAATAGAAACTATCAACAAGGAACAAGAAGAAATGAAGAATACAATATCTGAACTGAAGAACACAGGAGAAGGAATCAAAAGCAGGATCGAAGAAGCATAAGATCGGATCAGCAAGTTGGAGGACAAAGTAGAAAAAAACTCCCAGAAAGAGCAAGAAAAGGAAAAGAGGCTCAGAAAAAATGAAGAGGGATTAAGAGATGTGCAAGACAATATGAAGTGTAATAATATCTATATAATAGGGATACCAGAAGGAGAAGGAGATGAAGAAGAGCAAGGGATAGAAACATTATTTGAAAAAGTAATGATGGAAAACTTACCTAACTTGATGGGAGAAAAAGTCACACAAATTAAGGACACATAGAAAGTCCCAATCAAGAGGAACCCAAAGAGGCCCACCTCAAGACACATCATAATTAAAATGGCAAAATTCCAAGACAAAGAGAGAATTTTAAGGGCAGCAAGGGAGAAACAGGAAGTAACATAAAAGGGAGCCCTAATAAAATTAGCAGCTGACTTCTCAATGGAAACTCTCCAACCCAGAACAGAAAGGCAAGAAATATTCCAAGTAATGAGAGGCCTGCAACCAAGGCTACTTTATCCAGCAAAGCTTTCAATCAAGATAGAAGGCCAAATAAAGAACTTCCAAGACAAAAGAAGTCTAAAAGAATACCCCTCTACCAAAGCAGCTCTGCAAGAGATGCTAAAGGGCCTGCTTTAAGAAAAGGAAGAAAAAGAGAGAGAGGAAAATAGGTACAAAAAATGACAATGAATAACTACCTATCAATAATAACCTTAAATGTAAATAAACTTAATGCTCCAATAAAAAGGCATAGAACAGCTGAATGAATAAGACAGCATGGCCCACACATATGCTGCCTACAAGAGACCCACCTCAGGATGAAAGAACTACACAGACTGAAAGCGAAGGGCTGGAAACAAATTTTCCAAGCAAATGGACAGGGAAAAAAAGCTAGGGAAGCAATACTCATATCAGACAAAATAGACTTCAAAAAAAGGGGCCATAAAAGGAGACCCAGAAGGTCACTTCATAATACTCAAGGGAAGAATCCACCAAGAAGACATTAACATCGTAAATATATATGCACCCAACAAAGGACCACCCAAATATATGAAGAAAATCTTAGAGGACTTCAAGAAAGATATTGACAGCAATACAATTATAGTAGGGGATTTTAACACCCCACTGTCAAAAATGGACAGATCTTCCAAACAAAATGTCAACAAAGATATTGTGGCATTGAACAATGCACTAGATGAAATGGACTTAACTGACATATATAGAGCCCTTCATCCCAAAGAAGCTAAATACACATTGTTTTCAAATGCACATGGAACATTTTCCAAGATAGATCACATGATAGGACATAAAACGAGTCTCAACAAATTCAGGAAAATAGAAATCATACCAAGCATTTTCTCTGATCACAAAGTACTGAAATTGGAAACCAACCCCACAGGAAAAAACCCAAAACAACCAAAATCATGGAAACTGAAAGGTATGCTATTAAACAATGAATGGGTCAAGAATGAAATTAGGGAAGAAATCAAAAAGTTTCTGGAAACAAATGAAAATGAACTCACAACAACCCAAAACTTATGGGACACAGTGAAGGCAGTCCTGAGAGGGAAGTTCATAGCAATGCAGGCTTACCTAAAGAAGATAGAAACATTTCAAATAAACAACCTAACCTGACGGCTGCTAGAACTCAGGGAACAACAACAAAGACAGCCCAGAGCAAGTAGAAGGAAGGAAATAACCAAGTCATAGCAGAATTAAATGACACAGAGACTAAAAGCACAATTTTAAGAATCAATGAATCCAGGAGCTGGTTCTTTGAAAAGAAACAAAATCTACAAGCCTTTAAGCAGGCTCATCAAGAAAAAAAGAGAGAGGACCCCAATAAACACAAGTAGAAATGAAAGAAGAGAGATTACAACTGATACCACAGAAATACAAAAGATTGTAAGAAATTACTATCAAGAACTATATGGCAAGCAATTTGAAGACCTAGGTGAAATGGACAAATTTCTAGAAAAAATATAATCTTCCAAAATTCAGTGAAGAAGAAGCAGGAAGCCTGAACAGACCAATAGCAGCAGATGAAATTAAAGCAGTAGTCAAAAAACTCCTGACACACAAAAGCCCTGGACCAGATGGTTTCACAGGAGAATTCTACAAAGCATTTAAGGAAGAGCTAACCCCTACCCTTCACGGACTATTCCAAAAAATACAAAATGATGGAAGACCCCCAAACACTTTTTATGAAGCCAGAATTATCGTAGTCCAAAACCAGATAAAAACACAACAAAGAAGGAAAACTTCAGGCCAATATTGCTGCTAAGAAGACAAGCAACCCAATTAAAAATTGGGCAAAGGATTTGAACAGACACCTCTCCAAGGAGGACATACAGAGGATCCAGACACATGAAAAGATGCTCAATATGGCTAGATATCAGAGAGATACAAATTAAAACCACCGTGAGATAACACTTTACACTGGTGAAAATGGCCATTATAAACAATTCAACAAACAGGAAGTATTAGAGAGGTTGTGGGTAAAAGGGAACCCTAGTGCACTGTTGGTGGATTGCAGACTGGTGAAACCACTATGGAAAATAGTATGGAATTTTCTAAGAAAACTAAAAATGGATCTTCCTCTTGACCTGGCAATTCTACTGCTAGGATTATATCCTAAGAACCCTGAAATACCAATCCAAAAGTTTCTATGCACCCCAATGTTCATAGCAGCACAATTTATAAATGCCAAGTGCTGGAAGCAACCTAGTTGCCCATCACTAAATGGATGTATCAAAAATTCTATGCAGCAGAAAGAAAGAAGGAGTTCCTACCCTTCGCAACAGCATGGATGGAGCTGGAAAGCATTATGCTGAGCAAAATAAACTAGGCAGTGAAAGACTAATACCACATGATCTCACCTTTAACAGGAACCTAAACAATAAAACAAACAAACAAGCAAAATATAACCTGAGACACTGAAACAGAGAGCAGGCTGACAGTGACTAGAGGGGAGAGAGGAGGGAATTTCAGGGGGAAAGGTGAAGGGTTTATAGAAACAAATGTAAAGGACATATGGATAAAAACTAGGGGGGGAGTGGAAATGGGAGAGAGGTGGGGAGGGCTGGGTGGGAGGGCTGGGATGGGAGTAAAAGACAGAAAACTGCTCCTGAACAAGAAATAAAATAAAATTAAGAAAGAAAAAATAAGAGAATGGAGAAGGAAGAATGGAGTAAGAGAAGGGAAACATATAATACTAGGTTTAAAAAGAAATTAAAAGAAAATAAAATTCAGTGAGAGAGAGAGAAAATAAAAAAGTAAATAAATAATAAAAAATAAGAGCCAAATTGGATAGAAATAACTACCACACACTACCAACAACAAATGAGCTAAAATTAATGGGGGGGGGATGCAAATAAAAAGGGGGGAAAAGAGAAAAGTTTAAGAGATTCCTGGAGGAAAGGAAGTGGTTTTGAGATGATAGGGGGAGAGGGAATACTAAGAGTGAGAAACAAAAACCAGGCTAAGACAGGAAAAATTTTAAATTTTAGATAAAAAGAAAAAGAAAAAAGAAAAAGAAAAAGTCAGTAATAAAAAATAGAAAAAAGAACAGGCTAAGACAAGGCAAAATTAAAATTTCTGATAAAAAACACAGTAGGAGAGGGGAATTGTAAAATTTGAGTATTTAAATACAAAATTAGTGAAGATCTAGAGATAAAATGGAAAAAATGGAACCATAACTACCCTATCCACAACCAGTAGGCCAGGATTGGTAAAGATGATGAAACTACATGGGTATTTTAAGAATGGAAAAAAGAATGTGAGATGATATCAGGTATTGTGGTACCTCCTACTTTGTTCTTTCTCAAAATTGCTGAAGCTATTCAGGGTCATTCATGGTTCCATATAAATTTTTGAAATGTTTGTTCTATATCTGTGAAATATGTCACTGGTATTTTAATAGGGATTCTGTTGAATCTATCAATTACTTTGGGTAGTGTGGACATTTTGGTGATGTTAATTCTTTTAATCCATGAACATGGTATGTGCTTCCATTTATTTATGTCCTCCTTGATTTCTTTCTTCAGTGTTGTGTAGTTTTCAGCATACTGGTCTTTTACCTCCTTGGTTAGATTTACTCCTAGGTACTTTATTTTTCTTGTTGATATATCGAATGGGATTTTTTATTCCTGATTTCTGTTTCTGCCATTTTGTTGTTGGTGTACAAACATGCCTTTGATATATACTTTGTATTCCACTGGTTTGCCAAATTCACTTATTCGGTCAAGTAGTTTTTTGATGAAGTGTACAGAATTTTCTATGTACACTATCATATTATCTACAAACAATGACAGTTTTACTTCCTCCTTGACAATTTGGATGCTTTTTTTTTTCCTTATCTTGTTGCTGTGGCTAGGACTTACAATAGTATGTTGAATAGGAGTGGTGAAAGTGGACATCCTTGTCTTGTTAGGAGGGATCACAGTACCTGATATCAAAATATATCACAAGGCCACTGTAATCAAAACAGCCTGGTAGTGGTATGAGAACAGACTCATAGACCCATGGAATAGAAGAGAGAGCTCAGAAATAAACCCAAATCTCTACAGTCAATTAACATTTGACAAATGTGGAAGAAGCATAAAATGGAGTAAAAATAACCCCTTCAACAAATGGTGTTGGGAGATCAGGACAGCTACATGGAAAAATATGAAACTGGATCACCAACTTACAACATCCAAAAAAATAAATTCAAAGTGCATAAAGGACTTAAATATAAGTCACGAGACGATAAACGTCCTAGAGGGAAAGCATAGGCAGGTAAATCTCAGACATTCCATGCGGTGATATTTTCACCAATATGTCCCCTAGAGCAAGGGACATAAAGGGAAGAAGAAACAAAGAGACCTCATCAAACTAGAAAGCTTCTGCATGCCTAAAGAAAACAGCATTAAAATGAAAAGAGAACCAGCTACATGGGAAAATGTACTGCCAATGATACCTTGGACAAGGGTTTGATCTCCAAAATATATAAAGAACTCTCATGACTCCACTCCAGGAAGACAACCCAATTGAAAAATGAGTAAAAGACTTGAACAGACATTTCTCCAAGGAGAACATACAAAGGGCCCAGAGACATATGAAAAGATGCTCAGCCTCACTAGCCACCAGAGAGATGCAAATCAAAAGCACAATGAGATCCACTTCACACTGGTGAGAATGGCCATCATAAACAATTCAACAAACAAGTGTAGGAGAGGATGTGGAGAAAAGGGAACCCTAGTGCGCTGTTGGTGGGAATGCAGACTGGTGCAGCCACTGTAGAAAACAGCATGGAATTTCCTCAGAAAACTAAAAATGGAACTGCCTTTTGACCTGGCAATTCCACCAATGGGATTATATCCTAAGAACCCTGAAACACCAATCCAAAGGATCCTATGCACCCCAATGTTCATAGCATCACAATTTACAATATCCAAGTGCTGCAAGCAACCTAAGTGCCCCTCAGTAAATGAATAGATCAAAAGTCAGTGGTACATTACACAATGCAATAGTATGCAGCAGAAAGAAAGAAGGAGCACCTACCCTTTGCAACAACATGGATGGAACTAGAGAGCATTATGCTAAGTGAAATAAGTCAGGTGGTGAGGGACAAATGCTATATGATCTCACCTTTAAGTGGAGCCTAAGCAACAAAACAAATAAGCAAGCAAATTATAACCAGAGACATTGAAATTAAGAACAGTAAATCTGACAGTAACCAGAGGAGAAGTGAGAGGGGATAATGGGGAGGGAGAGGGGAAGGGTTTTCAGGAACAACTATAAAAGACATATGAACAAAACCAAGGGGTGGGGGTGGAAGCAGGGGAGGGAGGTGGGGATAGCTGGGGTGGGGGAGGGGAGTCCTGAGAGGTAAATGCAGACAACTGTACTTGAACAACAATAAAATACTTTAAAAAAAAAAGAGGCTGTGAGGTGACCCTTGACAAGAAAATTTGGTTTGAGAGACTGGAAGGGGGAGAAATAGTAAGAGTGTAGAATGGAAATAAGTTGTAGCAAGAAAGAAAACAAAATTTAAAATGAAAATAACAAGAGGAAAAATGAAGGTAAAATGGGGTAACAGAAAGGAGGCACAAAATATGTGAACTGAAATACACTGTAGTATAAAATCTAGTGACTTAATATAATATGTACAAACTTGCTGGATAAGACATGAATGTTAAAAAACTATGCAGGACTTCTGCAAAGATGGAGGCATAGGTGGAAACACTGTGCCTTCTCCCACAACCAAGTTTGAATACAACAAAAGTTTTGGAGAACTAGGACACACTCAAAGACCAGAAAACGGAATTATACGGAAGTCCGACAATTACGAACCGTTCAATGGGGACGGTAAGAGAGGCGGAGCCAGCAGCGGAGCTACGTCGAGCAGGAGAGATCCGCCCCCCCCCCCCCCCCCCCCCCAGGCGCGCAGGCA